>NW_008795487.1:1577375-1649679 GCF_000699145.1 Aptenodytes forsteri | reverse complement strand
TTTTTTTTTTTTTTTTTTTTAATTTTTTTTTTTAATTTTTTCCCCCCACCTCCCTCCCTTTGGACTGAAAAACAAATGTATGTTAGCTACAAGGAATGACTTGTATGATCATCACATCACTAAATCACAAGGAATTAGTGAATAAATGGCAAAAAGATGTCACTGAAATAACTTAGTTTTTTCCTTATAAAAACTATGTTCACTTATTGGTGAAAAAATGACATTTACAATGCCTATTGAGTGTGATGGTTTTAATGTGAGTTTATGTTAGGCTTCTGTTGACTTTCAGGAACTGCTTCAGTAAAGATTTGCCAATAAAATGAAATGAGTTCTGTATTTCTATTTATTTTTTAAGGAGTTATGTTGAGTTTTCTGGCACATGTGGGATTTTGTAATTGAAAGAAATGCATTATATTTTGAAGGAAATTAACTTGACATTGAGTTCTGATATCTTTATCAGTATTGCAGTGAGAAACTGCTCTATATATTGCCTCGAATGAAAAAACATTTAATGCTAAAAACAGAACAAAGTTTTCTGAAAATTCTCATTACAGGTGGAATGCAATAGTTCTCTTAAAATTTTTTAAGTTAATCAAATCTTGAATTATTTCTGATAACTACAATCTTATCTTTTTTGTCAGCTTGTTTTTCTAAGGGAATACTTTAAATCCCATTGTATTCTATAACGAAAAAATTAGTAATGTACTTTAGGTAGGAGATTACCATTCACCACTGTGTTTTTGTTTTCTTCCTCTCCAAACAAGCAGCCTAAGAAGTGGAATGTGAATGTGTATTTGCAAGGCTAAGTAGATTACTCACAAATCCTAATTTGTAATTTTGTTTGGTAAGCAGATTTCATAACAGCAACTTGCAGCTTGTTTCACGCATTTTGAAAAATTGCAGCTATGTTCCTTGGCAAGTCGTTTTGAAAAAAACCTTAAAGTAGATCATAAATGTTAGCCCTCTAGTGAGTTGACCTGTTGAAGATTTTACCCATTTTGGCATGCAACTTGGATATTATATGTTTGTGTTTTTCTTGGGTTATCTTCAGTCTCTGCTAACAATTTTATTTATCTGAATTGAAAACAAATTTTGTAACTGTTATATGTTTATTTTGGATTTTTTTTCCAGTCAAGTGGTGCTGTTGTAACAGAGAGCCAGACCTATAAGAAACGAGCTGATTTCTTAAGTAATGATGACTATGCTGTGTATGTGAGGGAGAATATTCAGGTAAGCATGATGATGAAAAGCTATATTGAAACTACTTTCCTTCTGGTACAAAAGTCTTTACATAGCTATGGCATTCTATTGTCCTTTTTCCCTAGGTGGGGATGATGGTTAGGTGCTGCAGAACCTATGAGGAGGTTTGTGAAGGAGATGTAGGCAAAGTTATTAAATTGGATCGAGATGGATTGCATGACCTGAACGTACAGTGTGATTGGCAACAAAAGGGTGGTACTTACTGGGTCAGATATATCCATGTTGAGCTTTTAGGTAAGTTCACTGCTAACTGCTTTTTAATAAAGAACTGAATGATACACTAAGGGAGATTTATTTTTTGGGGGGAGCAATCCACTCACCATGCATTTATTCTTGCATGTGCTAGGATTCCCACCGCAGAGTTCTGCCTCTCATATCAAGATAGGTGACAAAGTGCGTGTGAAAAGCTCTGTTACCACACCCAAATACAAATGGGGATCAGTTACTCACCGAAGTGTGGGAGTTGTCAAAGGTAATGTATATTCAAAATGGGGCATGCGGAGGTAATAAAACTGGAAACCACACAGACTTTCTGCAGTGTTGAAGGAGAGAATCTTCTAGACACACTTAAAAATCACGCCGTTTTGTGGAATATTGCATGATGATAAGAGAGTATAGAATGCATTTGATGTCTGTGACGAATTTATAGACATGTACTCTGTGGCAGCCCATTTTGTTAGTGTGTTCATCTGCTTTTTGAGCCACTCCATTCACATACAGTAAAGGTCTTTGAGAATCTGTGCAGCTTCCTGTTGTAGTTCTCATTTCAATGAACCACAAATGATTTTCCTTTAAGAAGTAAATCTAACTTGAAGACTTCATATGAAAGTGAGGAGAAAGTGGGGCGCACTAGTGTCAAGCTGTAAGGGATGTTATTGAAGTAATCTGTGGGGCATAGATTCTTTGAAGAGGTACAGATTTTAGTCATACTATATTTGTGCTTAGAAGTACTCTCTCCTTTTGGGAACTGTTTAAAAAAAAAGAAAAAAAGAAAAATTCAGAGTCAAGGAATTTAAACAGAATAATATATATCTTTTTAAAAGTCTTCAGAACTCCCTTTCCCTCTGCCCCTTTCCAGGCTATCTGATTAGGTTAATACATAGTTCCACTAAAATAAAAGATTACTTTTGAAAGCTACTTCTATTACATGTTTCTGCTCTGATGTTGCACTGGACACTTTCTGCTTCATTTTATAGAGATTTGCAGCACATTGTATTTTCTGCATGTTTTTGTCACAGCTTTTAGTGCCAATGGAAAAGATGTCATTGTAGACTTTCCTCAGCAGTCTCATTGGACTGGCTTATTGTCGGAAATGGAACTGGTCCCCAGCATTCATCCTGGAGTCACGTAAGTGATGATTTACGTTTTTCTTAATGTATATGGGTTATCCTTTAGCCTTATTGTCTTGATTCCATTATCTTGACTGGTGTTACGATTAACTTGTGCCGTGAAAACTGCTAGAAATATATTTACTCATTGTTCTTTTGTGAAATCAGGTGTGATGGCTGTCAGATGTTTCCTATCAATGGGCCTAGATTCAAATGCAGAAACTGTGATGATTTTGATTTCTGTGAAACCTGTTTTAAAACCAGGAAGCATAACACCCGACATACTTTTGGCAGAATAAATGAACCAGGTAAGTTTCAGAATCTTAAATGTTTCTTAGATTAATTTAAAATGCATTGAATTTGTTTTTAAAAAAACAGTTTTAAATTTTGTCTCCTTAACATAATGAAAAATTAGTGTTCGGACTGACCCTCTAGACAGCAAAACATTTTTAGCAGATCATAGCACTGCTACAATTGCATGTGGTGGACTACACCAAAACATCAACCCTTAATCTTTCTTTGTAGTGTTAAAAAAGTTTAAAAAATATGGCTACTTGACAGTAACTCTTTATGTCCAAACTGAGTTTTCAGCTACACCAAGAGTAAAACATATAATTCTTTAATCCTCCTGCCTTTTGCTATCAGGCTAAATGTAGGTGAATGGAATCCTCATGACAGTAGGTGCAGCTTGAAATACCTAAGATGCCTTCTTACACCTCAGTTGCTCTTCAACAGTTTTGCCTATCAGTGTGTGATGGCTGTTGCCTCATTTCCTCGATGATGTGGAGACTCCAGAGGGGTGTGGTAGGAAAGGGAAGCCTTTTGAAAGACTCACAATCAGAATTTTTTGTTTCTAGGGCAAGAACAGGTGCAGCCATTTTAACTCTAAAATTTTGGCATTTTACATTATTATGCAAAACTTACCTGACACAAGCTTTTATTTCTTTTCTCTCCACCTGTCTAAAAATGAGCCTGATTACTAGTATTTGCAAGGTGATGCTGGCTTCTGGACTAAACCTCTTCATATTTGCACGTAGCCAGTCTAATCGGTTTAGAAAATTAATAAAACTGATTCCCTGCTAGAAATCATGAGCATGCATTGCATGTGTGTGATGGTTTGTCTAAAGGGCAAGAAAGACTTTCCATTAAATCAGTTAATATGGTTGTACAGCTAGCATGGTGTGAATCTGTAATCCTTCTCGTTGCCCTGGATAGGGTAGAGGAGTTACAATATTCTTTTAGTCAGGCTTTCTAGAAGCTACAGAGATCAGTGAAGGGAAGTAGAAGTGGGTTTTTGCAGGGAGGAAATCAACAACTCACTAAACCACCTCATTCTTGAACGAGATTCAGAACTTTTGAGTGTTGTAAATTAGCTGCGTCTATTCTCCTGTAAGGGATTTCTGTTGAGGGTTGGTTGCGTATTTTTCATATGCTGTGGTGGTGTACAAAATTCATGTGCTGTGGGCCTGTATTTTGAAGTGTGTATCATAATAAATTTTGATTTGTATTTCAAAAGGAAGGGCCCTTTCAAGTGGCTATTTAGTCAAGAATGTTAGTCTTTAAAGGATTCTGTCAGTTTAAACATTGCATGCCCCTGTAATGTTTTGTCATTCAATTTTAGGAATTACTCTTAGTGTCTTACATTCCTGAAGAGAGTAATTTTCCTTAATTTTTTAATGTTTGTTTTTTACTAAATTGTGCTTGGTTTCTTGGTACAAATAAATCGTAAGTGTAAGAATAGAAAGTGTGACTATCCCAAATGACAGGCATGAAAACTTGTAGTCAGGTAAAGTGCTTGAAACTGCTTTAAAAAAAATAAATCTTGAGCTATGCCCTTTAAGCGTGAGTAGTATTACCGTACCTATGTGCCATGCTTCTGTATTCTACTTTTAGACTACATACCTGAAATATTTTGATTTGTTATGTTTCCTTTCACATTGTTTGTGAGTTTAATAAAAGCAATTTTCTTTGAGAGGTACATGCTTAGTGTTTCACTTAACCATGCAGGTCAGTCTCCGGTGTTTTGTGGGCGTTCTGGAAAGCAGCTGAAGAGACGGCATAGTAGCCAGCGGGGAATGTTACTGGATGATTGGTCAAGAATAGTTAAGAATTTGAATGTCTCATCCTCCGTGAATCAGGCTTCACGTCTTATTGATGGTAGTGAGCAGTGCTGGCAGTCTTCTGGCTCACAAGGAAAGGTAACTTTAAGCCATAACTGGTTTATTCTGGCATGCTTTCTTCTTAAGAGGGTAAGTATTTACCTTAATGAAATATATTTTTTTGTTACCTTCATGTAAGATAGAAGAGTAGTAAAAACAGATGTCTGAAGTACAAAACTGTTTCTTCATAGTAAATGTGCCTATTTTTTTTAAAGCTGTGCTTCATCTTTCTAATTATTTCATGTGAGTTATAAGAACTTGTGTGATTTTTGAAATACAGGGTAATTATTCTATTCTGTAGTTGGTTATATGGTTACAATTGCCTTTTCAGTGTAATAACTGATGACAATTGTTCTTAACAATCACACTGATTATATTTTACTTAAGTGAATTTGTTGCAATACAAAAAGCACCTATGCTCTCACTAGCTAAAACTGTCTCCAAGCACTCCCTCACTTGCATAGAATCATAGAGTATCTCGAGTTGGAAGGGACCCATAAGGATCATCGAGTCCAACTCCGTGCTCCTTGCGGGACTGCCTAAAACTAAACCATATGACTAAGAGCGTCATCCAGATGCTCCTTGAACTCTGACAGGCTTGGTGCCATGACCACTTCCCTGGGGAGCCTGTTCCAGTGACCGGCCACCCTCTCAGTGAAGAACCTTTTCCTAATGTCCAATCTGAACTTCCCCTGATGCAGCTTCATTCCATTTCCTCATGTCCTATCACTGGTCACCAGAGAGAGGAGATCAGCACCTCCCCCTCTGCTGCCCCTCTTGAGGAAGTTGTAGACAGCGATGAGGTCTTCCCTCAGCCTTCTCTTCTCTAAGCTGAACAAACCAAGTGACCTCATAAGTTTTGCCCTCAAGGCCTTTCACCACCTTGGTTGCCCTCCTCTGGACACACTAATAGTTTGATGTCCTTCTTATATTGAGGCGCCCAAAACTGCACAGTGCTCAAGGTGGGGCTGCACCAGTGCAGTGTAGAGTGGGACAATCGCCTCCCTCAACTGGCTAGCTATGCTGTGCTTGACGCACCCCAGGAGATGGTTGGCCCTTTTGGCTGCCAAGGCACACTGTTGACTTATATTCAACTTCCCATCAACCCAAACACCCAGATCTCTTTCCGTGGGGCTGCTCTGCAGCCCCTCGTCCTACAGTTTGTATGTGTAAGCAGGATTACCTTGTCCCAGGTGGAGAACCCGGCACTTGCTCTTAAATTTCATAAGGTTGGTGATTGCCCAGCTCTCTAGTCTATCCAGATCTCTCTGTAAGGACTCTCTACCCTTCAGAGAGTCCACAGCTCGTCCTAGTTTAGTGTCATCAGCAAACTTGCTTAATGTACGTTCGACTCCCGTGTCCAGATCATTTATAAAAACATATAAGCATTGTTCCTTAGTTTATGGTTTACCAGTTTTATTGGCCTGCAGCACTGCTCTGTGGCCAGCCTAGGCACCGGGATTTGCTAGGCTTCTGTCCACTGTGTTTTGATGCTCTGTTGAGCATCATGGTGAGAATATCTCCAAGTACCCTTCCTTCGGTTATCTACAGACTGTAACCAGTCAAAGATTTACATTACGTTCCATTTCTTGACCTCCAATGGTATTGTGCTTTCTCAGCCTTCTCAATGGTGTTGCTCTTGGGTGAAATAAATAATTTGCTGCAACTGTTTCTCTTGTATTTGGAGGCTGGACAGGCGAGAAGTTCACAAAGTCATTTTCCTTTGGCCAGTTCCCATGCATTGCAGCTGTTGTGTACCATTCACAAATGTTTTTCATACTTTCTTCAAAACCAGCACACGTTTATTCTTGTTAACCATACGATGGTCCTAACAATACTATCTGAAAATGAATTTCTATGTGTTTCCCCTAGCACTGGATTCGCTTGGAGATTTTTCCAGATGTTCTTGTTCACAGACTAAAGATGATAGTAGACCCTGCAGACAGCAGTTACATGCCCTCTTTAGTTGTAGTTTCAGGTATGTGTATGTTCTCTGAGAAATCTGAAATGTATTTGTTGGTTGGTTGGGGTTTTTTTGTACATTCAACAGTAGGTATTTGTCTGGTTCCGTTAACAGTCATCTGTTTTACATGCATAGTGCCTGTTTATGAAACAAACACTGTATCTTAAAATGTTTTTCTTTCCATGTTTTGTTTTCTAGGGGGGAATTCCTTAAATAACCTTATAGAGCTAAAGACAATCAATATAAATCCTACAGACACCACAGTGCCTCTTCTCAGTGATTGTACAGAAGTAAGTGAAGTTTGTGTGAGAATTACTCTTGTATGCACCAGAAAAATATTTTGCTGCAAGAGATGGATGAAAAGCACTGTTGTGATTATTAAAGCATGGTATTTTACTTTTCCTCTAAATTAGCACTATTTCTGGCAGTTTAGTAAAGTTAATTAACCTGATAAGTTTTACCATAATCACAGTGTAACTCTATAATAGCCTTAGTAGTAAAGATATTATAGTTTTTTTGGTGTTGTTGTAGTTTCAGGTATGTGTATGTTCTCTGAGAAATCTGAAATGTATTTGTTGGTTGGTTGGGGTTTTTTTGTACATTCAACAGTAGGTATTTGTCTGGTTCCGTTAACAGTCATCTGTTTTACATGCATAGTGCCTGTTTATGAAACAAACACTGTATCTTAAAATGTTTTTCTTTCCATGTTTTGTTTTCTAGGGGGGAATTCCTTAAATAACCTTATAGAGCTAAAGACAATCAATATAAATCCTACAGACACCACAGTGCCTCTTCTCAGTGATTGTACAGAAGTAAGTGAAGTTTGTGTGAGAATTACTCTTGTATGCACCAGAAAAATATTTTGCTGCAAGAGATGGATGAAAAGCACTGTTGTGATTATTAAAGCATGGTATTTTACTTTTCCTCTAAATTAGCACTATTTCTGGCAGTTTAGTAAAGTTAATTAACCTGATAAGTTTTACCATAATCACAGTGTAACTCTATAATAGCCTTAGTAGTAAAGATATTTTAGTTTTTTTGGTGTAAATCAATATACCTATGAACCAAGAAGGCATCCCAATAAACTTAAATTTGGGGATAATTTTGGTGGGTGATAAAGCTTATTTTGAATAGTAGTCTGATCTTTTTCAGTAACAGCAAGGAGGAATGCATAATGAATTTTTAGAAGATTGGAAGTGAAATCATTCTCAAATTAATGAGGCCATGTGTTTATCTTAAAGTATGGATTATGTCGGGCTGAAAAGCCAGATATTTAATGTTACAGATTCATTTTGTTAAGGTGACAAAGTCAAACAAAAGTTCTAATTCTTTCCTATGTTTTATAAAGTTATATAGGACCCAAAAGATGGCAATTTAGTTTTTTCTTCTTAGTACCACAGGTATATTGAGATTGCAATCAAGCAGTGTAGAAGCTCTGGGATTGATTGCAAAATACATGGCCTCAGCATACTGGGACGTATACGTGCAGAGGATGAAGATTTGGCTGCAGTCCCTTTCCTTGCTTCTGATAATGAGGAAGAGGATGACGATAAAGCTAACACCGGGAGGTAGGCAGCTGCAGGGGCAGGGGGGGAAATGATAACGAACCTTAGTGTCTATATATTCCAATCAGGAGATTACTGTAAGAAGAGCAACTTAATTAGGTTGAATGGTAGTAAAGAGAAAGCAGTATCTTAGTTTGTCAGAATTGTAAGTAGGTCATTTGTTGATAAATAACTTCTTTAAGATTATCACACTGGTAAGGTGGTAACATTTTGTACAACTGTTCTGCTTCTGCAGTATACTTGGAGTTGAAAACCTAGCTAAAAACTTGATACGTTTATATTTGGTATGTGGCTATTTACCACTGCTCAGCAAAACATTCTGGGTTTTTTTTGTTTTGTTTTATTTGTTATAGCCACCCCTTAACTGTGGTGGTGTAGTTTAAGTACTGAAACTGCTCCAAACTGTAAAATCAGTAAATACAGTAAAAAGGTGCCTATGCTATAGCATGCCGTTTTCTAAACTAACTTTGTGTTTTTTTCTCAATATGTTCAGCCTTGTTAGAAAGAAGGCAGCTGGGCTCGAATCAGCAGCTACAATAAGAACCAAAGTTTTTGTTTGGGGACTGAATGACAAAGACCAATTGGGAGGGCTAAAAGGTTCCAAGGTATGTTTGTTGTTTTCATGCTTTAATACAAAACAGACACAGCTAAAAATAAAATGTACAAGTCTCACACAACTCAAAATTAATTCAAATTTAATCAGAATTTTGAAGTTTATTACCAAAAGCTACAAAGAGTAGGTTTTAATGGCTTTTTACTGTTAAGACATGTAGATGTTTGCTGGGTGGAAAATTGGAGAAAATTTGCATTTTGGTTGTTACTCTGAAATCCAGTTTGATTTTTAGCAGACACTTAATCATTTGTTTTAGATGATAATGAACTAGTGGTTCTAAAAATGTGTAGCACTCTATATGTATTCTGTTCCTTTTGAGTTCGCATGCGTGAGATGAAGATACTGGTGAACTTTTTTATGTATTACTTTTACCTGGAGCTGATGCAGTAATCAGAAAAAAAAAAAGTTGAATTCTGATCTTTAGATTGGTGTAACTTGATTACAATTCAGTGTAATTAAGAGGAATTTCAGCCCTGTGTGCAGCCATTTATACATAATTTTTAATACAATGCAAGGTGGGAGAGACATAGCAAATGTTTAATCAATTTAAGATATCATTAATTTGAAAAGTATGTTAAGAGAGCATTTCTTTAATGTTGTAAATAAAACGTATACTATTGTATCCGTAGAGTGCCTTTCAAGAAACAAAAAGTTAACCATTACTGGTTACATTTTATTGGTGCATAAAGCCATCGAGGCTTCAGTGCAGAAGTGCAGATTTCAGTTAATTCTTGCTCCAAACATGTTGAAGGCAGAATTATGGCTCTGTTTGACTGAAGTGCTTCCCCCCCCACCTAGAAAAGGACAGTTAAATGGAAGAAGCGAGGGGATAAAAAAATCAGATACCTCTATAAATATGAACTAATTCTGTAAAGATGAAACTTTTTTGAGTGGAAAAAAAAAATGCTGACGTGAACTTACACACTTTATCTTGTGAGGTCTTAACAGGTATTAATGTTATTAAATGTATAAATTGATTAATTAGGATACTAATTTAATAACTAATTTAAGGCTTTCCAAATGTCCTTCAAACTTTTTTCCCATATACTGTAATGAAGAAGTCTCTTTAGCTACATAAAAATAAATATCTCCGCCTGCACCACGCCAAGCCTTTCAAAGGCAGAAACCACCCCCCTGTTGCCCCCCCTCCCCCCCCCCCCCCCCCCGCCCTGCCGCTGCCTGGAGTTGACGTCTAATCCAGCCTGTTAAAGCATTTTGCTACTGAAAAACTCAGTTGTGGTTTTGTGTTCCTGTATGCTGATTTGAAGTGTGTTGGTTAACACTTTTAACTAGGTTTATTTTGCTGGTTTGACTTTCTTCAAAATTGAGCTTGGTTTTCTCATGAAAACTTTAATGAAAGGAAAATCCTTGTTTATATCACATTTCATTTTTTCTCAGGTTTTGTACTTATCATGGTTTCCCTATTAAATGCTTTTTCTTGGTTTCTGTCTTTTGCCTGGTGTATATTAACTGGTATGTGTGAAGTGTCTGAATAATACGGGGAGTTTCATATATTTGAAAAAAAAAAAAGTACCTGTTAGATTAACTGGTTTATCACTTCAGACTAGCTCTTCTTTTTAAAGTATAAAACTTTGAAGTGTATTTTAATGATCTTTATTTCCTGTCTGCTCTAGATAAAGGTCCCTTCCTTTTCTGAAACCCTATCTGCCTTGAATGTTGTACAAGTAGCTGGAGGATCCAAAAGCCTTTTTGCAGGTAATATAAGTTTAAAATAAATGTAATTATTTAAGGGCAGAAACAGATTTCCAGTTATGAAACATTCATGGTGTTTCAAACTTTTTTCTTCATTTTAGTGACTGTAGAGGGTAAAGTATATGCCTGTGGAGAAGCTACAAATGGAAGGCTGGGTTTAGGAATATCTAGTGGAACTGTGCCTATTCCCCGCCAGATTACAGCTCTCAGTAACTATGTGGTAAAGAAGGTGGCTGTTCACTCAGGTACTGACTATTGCTATTCTTACATACATAAACAAACATATTAAGCCTGAAAATAGTTGCTTTGCAATTTTCTTGGGTGCTGTGATGCCCCAGCATATCTGATATTTTTTACATTTTTTTAAAATAAATACAGGTTATTAAATTCTGCCTGTTGCATAAACTGTCAGATTAAGTCTAATGGTTCTGTTGTTAAAGTCTATGATTTAGACCATACACAGTTTCTTTCTCGCTGGAAGTTAAATTTGTTAACTTCTGAATAGTTTTTCAGTCTGATCCAAAGGAAGCGTTTTCATTTTTGAATATTGCTAAGTGGTGGGTTTGATTTTGTGTTTTCTGACATCATTGAAAATAGCAAATTGAGTGATTTTTTTTTTTTTTTTTTTTTTAATGTGCCAGGAAACCTACTCCCAGAAAAGTTTTGTGTTTTAAATTAAATCACATAAAAACTTCGAAGAAAATAAGTAATGTGTATTGGGTTGAAAGGCTCTTACAATTGCATTGTAGAAGTACAGCAGTGTGAAATTTCTGAGATTTTTGCTAGGTCTGCTGCCTGCTTGAAAGCTTGAAAATTTAAATTTCTGTTTACACTTTTAGGTGGCCGGCATGCTATGGCATTAACTGTTGATGGAAAAGTATTTTCATGGGGTGAAGGAGATGATGGAAAACTTGGTCACTTCAGTCGAATGTAAGGATACCAAATTTGTCTGTATTTTAGTAAGAGAACATTTGTGTTGGATGTTACAATACAGCTGACCACCGCTATTGACAATGACAGGATTTTTAATGCAATGGCAATAAAAAATTGTCTTGTGAAAAGATTTTTTTAACAGTGTATGTCAATTTACGGTGCAGCATTTGTAGCGGTCTTCAGTCATTTAAAAAGGAGGCATTTAATTAATATAATAATTGGAAACATACTTAGTGGATAAAGTCTTTAATAGTGTTTTTGAATGTCACTGATGAAATGGAACACTTCTGGATATAGAGTTTTTGGTTACTTTTATAAGGTAAGGTTTACAGAGGTGCCTTGAGGTGTAAAACCATAGCAGTTTTACGTTCCTGAGCTGTAACAGTTCATCATGTAAGCCTGACAGAGTATTTTGTAGCTCTTTTCTTTAGACTTCTGTTCACAAACTTGTTAGCCAGAAATGAATTTCCTACACTTTTCAGTAATACATAGTTTAATCTTTCACAGGACAGCTTTGAGGAAAATTTGAATTGTCTCAGGATTTTTCTTTGTACGCACCACAGAACAATGTTTTGAAAGAAGAAAAAAACCCTATAAACATAGCCCATGGGGAAATCTTTGTTTGTCATACTGATATAATTTGAAGACCTGCTCAGAATACATAAAAAATTACAGTGCCCGACTCAGATGGTTAATATATGACAACAAGTAAATGTTCATAGGGGTATGTGTGTCAGATCAATGAAAAGGGAAGTCCAGATTAGAGCAGTATTGTTGTTTATTGTTCAACTGCCTCATGTTTTCTGTAATTTTATTAGAAGTGAGACTTGGAACTCTTGGGCATTTCATGGGAGCAAATTTTCCAGGGGCCATGCATAATTTTACAGATGGTTAATATATGACAACAAGTAAATGTTCATAGGGGTATGTGTGTCAGATCAATGAAAAGGGAAGTCCAGATTAGAGCAGTATTGTTGTTTATTGTTCAACTGCCTCATGTTTTCTGTAATTTTATTAGAAGTGAGACTTGGAACTCTTGGGCATTTCATGGGAGCAAATTTTCCAGGGGCCATGCATAATTTTATAAAATTAGTAGTGTGGCTCTGATACACAGTCAATATTAGAAAACCCTGAGTTGAAACTCTTCCCTGAATTTAGGGAATATTCTAATCATATGAACAGTAAAAGTTTCCAGTACTCTCATAGAAGCCTAACAGTAAATTCCAGTTCTAATTTCTCTCCCATAAAAGCAAAGTTGGGATGGGAGTGTCATCTCTTAATCTTACTATCTGGCTCTGTGTCCACAGGGTGGAGATATAATTACTTCTAACAAATCGCTCAACTTTGGGCAATGACAGGATATCAGTTTTCACTTTATATTATATCCTTTTTAATTGATCCATCACTTTAGTATTTTGGCTTTGTCACCTAAGTTTTGCAGCGTATACATAAAATATTTCTTTAAATAAACTTTGAAGTACATTAACATAGTGTAAACTTTAGATTTATGGTGCTACTGAAGAGTACGTCTTGGAATCATAATGTTGCATCTTCTTTTATCTTTAGGTTACTGTTAGTTATTACACAAAATTTTTTGGATTATGGAGGTTGGAGTATATTGTGCAACTCTTCCATAATTAACACAATTAATTCTTTACTCATTTTCTCTAGGAACTGTGATAAACCCAGATTGATAGAAGCGTTGAAAACCAAACGCATCCGTGATATTGCTTGTGGCAGTTCCCACAGTGCTGCCATTACCTCTAGTGGTGAACTGTATACATGGGGTCTTGGAGAATATGGAAGGCTAGGACATGGAGATAATACCACACAGCTGAAGCCTAAGATGGTAAAATAAACATTTCTTGTCTCTGATGAAATGTGAATGTGTTTGTTTAATCAATGATAAAATAAAGCTAAAGTAAAGCCAAAAACCATGAAAACAGTATGAAGACATCATTTTCGAGTGATCTAAATTAGGTTTTGGTACACATACCTCTAATAACAGGCAAGCTATTTCAGAAAGGCCAAAAAAATCCAGTCTCTTTCTTTTTCTTGGGAAGTGATGGGGAATGGCCAGTGCTGTTTTGAACTTTCATGTCCTGCATCTACTTTGATACATAGCTGGAAGCTACTGCGGTCATTGAGTGATGTTGGATCCTGCGTGAGCAAGGCTTGATAATCCTTTGCTAAATGGCATGCTCAGGCTGGGCGCAATGAACAAGATAGTTGTAAGAGCTTGAAAATGTCCGTAAGGTTTTAAAACATAATTTCTTTGAAATGTCTCGCTTACTTTTTCTGTTTTGTAGGTTAAAGTGCTCCTTGGCTACAGAGTCATTCAGGTTGCTTGTGGAAGCAGAGATGCTCAGACTCTTGCTTTGACAGATGAAGGTAGGAATATCCTTTTCCAGAAGATTTCTAGCACGTGGGAATACTGTGATCATTGTTTGACCTGCAGTTTGGTGTTTGTTAGGTTTGGTATTTTCTTGGGGTGATGGCGATTTTGGAAAACTGGGCCGAGGAGGAAGTGAAGGATGCAACATTCCTCAGAACATTGAAAGACTGAACGGCCAAGGCGTTTGTCAGATTGAGTGTGGTGCACAGTTCTCATTGGCACTGACCAAGTCAGGAGTGGTATGGACATGGTATGTTACATTTGCCAGAAAACATTAACAAAGCAATTGCTAAGTATGTGTTGTATTTATTGCCATTTGACTGTCTTAACTCCATCTGTGCCTTATCTGTGTGCCTTGTCTTTTAAATCGGCAGCTCTTCAAGACAAGCTGCGATCTGTTCAGTTACTCTAACACTGTGTTTTGTCGCATGCTCAGTTGTGTATTGTACTCTGTTAGGATGCCTGGGTCTTACTGAACTAGTGGAGGAAGGGGAGGATCATTCCCTCTCTTGGGAGCAATGGAATGTGTAAAGGAATGTTAGTTCAAGACTTCGGAGTGGAGTGGGAAAAAGAGGATCGTAGTTTGGAGTATGTAGACTGCAGCTAAAGCAGAGACTGAGAGAGTAAGGAATGTAGTAGAGTGAGGAAGTAAGCTAAAGTTCAGAGGAGATGGGAAGAGTTTCCAGACCTCCTTGGAAACACAGGGTCTCTGCAGAGCTCATTGCTGCTTAGAAGGCCACTGAGTTGTCAATAATGATGCCTCAAAGCAAGAACTGGTATGAGATGATCACCGAGTTATTCAGAAACTCTTTTTATTTTTCTTCTGTTTGTCTGCTTGCTTCTGCTTTGTTTTGAACACAAACCTGGCTTTTTGAATTTATAAACCTTTCTGTAAAATTTGAGAGCTTACTGTATGGCAGATCAACTTCAGAGCTCTAACCAGATCAAGGTCTTACCCCGTCCTTGTGTAATAAGACTATGACCTGTTTGATGTACGTCAAAGCTAAGAAGACTTAAAATAGTAATTTTTGTTTTATTATTTGTCAGCAATTGATGAATGATATGAAGAGAAATCCACAAAACTTCTGTTTTTATAAGTTACTTCTATTTTTAAAAGGGAGAAAAGCTTTTAGCAGAGATGATGTTTCTTAGAGTGGCCACTGGAAACTATTTGTCTCTCTCACTTTCCCCCCACTTTTAACCCCACTTTTAATTTTTTTTTTTTTTTTTTTTTTTTTTTTTTTTTTTTTTTTTTTTTTTTTTTTTTTTTTTTTTTTTTTTTTTTTTTTTTTTTTTTTTTTTTTTTTTTTTTTTTTTTTTTTTTTTTTTTTTTTTTTTTTTTTTTTTTTTTTTTTTTTTTTTTTTTTTTTTTTTTTTTTTTTTTTTTTTTTTTTTTTTTTTTTTTTTTTTTTTTTTTTGTAGTGACGAAAGGAGTAAGAGGAAAGGTAATTTGGCAGTCTGGAAGAACTCTGCAAAATTCTTGTTTGTTCCTTCCTTCCCCCAGTTTGTCTTAACGCTGTTCCATCTAGTCATAAAACCTAGAGCTATTTCATGACATTACAGCACTACAAGGAGATTTTTTGGGTCTGTTTTAGCTGTGCATGTCTGCACTTTAGGATGGCTGAGTTGCTTCTAAACTTTTATTCTCATCTTCTTGAATTTGTACTGATTTGAGGGAAAAATCACAACTTCTGTGTAGGTAGGCAATAGTACTATATATCACATTCACCTCCAGCATAACATAACCTTTCTTGAGGAAAAATTGGTGTTGGCGGTGGTGAGCAGCAGAACTGAGTGAATGGTTACTGAAAACACAGTGGAAGAGATCTCAGGAGTTTTTTTTCTTCTTTACTGACATTCTTAGAGGCATTTTAAGGTGTTTACATTACTTTTGCGTATGGTATATTTTTAGTGCAGTTTGTGTATAACAGTTTTAGAACAATTTAAACTATGGAGGCTTGAGAACCTGTATTGAGGCTTGCAACAGTGTGAAAAAACTCAGTTCTGAAAACACGTTAGTTCCTGTATATTTTTTCATGTGAGTATACTTGTCAAAGGGTCTGTTATTGTTAGGTTTATCCTCAGTAGTATAAGTCTGTCCAAGTCTATTGAAACACATCAATTTTTGTAGGTATTTATAATTGCAGTGTTTCAGCAACAGAGGGAATTCAACGTAATCACAGTTGCACTATGTACAAAAAATAGTCGTAAATGATGCCTGTTCTATACTGAGGTGAAAAGTTACGGAGTCACAGAACTACAGTCATCCTCATTTTTAGGCCTTTATAATTCAGATTTGAAGAATTTGCTAGTTGGTGCTTGTGTTTAATCTCAGTGATAAATGAAGTCTTTTGGTTCAGGAAGCTGCGTTGACAGAGGAATGTGTAAACAATATAATTGTCTTGAATTTTATGTTTACTTTCTGTTGCAGGGGTAAGGGCGACTACTTCAGGCTAGGCCATGGCACAGATGTACATGTACGAAAGCCACAAGTTGTGGAAGGACTGAGGGGTAAAAAGATTGTGCACGTGGCTGTAGGTGCACTCCATTGTCTAGCGGTTACTGACACTGGGCAGGTATGTTGTGCATCATCCTCCTTTCCCCTTTTCCCTTGATCTAGACAGGAATAAACTAAACTGTTGAGGAAGAAGAGTGTAATAGCATCGATGCTGATTAAATGGAATAAAAATTGCTAATGATATTTATTTGCTTTTTGAAGTCTTGAATAAATATAAGCATGATTGTAACTTAAAATAGATTAGCTTTCGCTTTTAAATTTTTACTGGACTTTAAATGTTGTTGTCATAGTAGCTTTTGTAATATTTTCCTAGTTTATGTATTATCTGCATGATCAGTTTCCTGCTTCTCACTCTTGAAATACAGAAGCAATCATAGTATTCTGGATAGCTTTTTCTGCTGTGACCCAGCATTATCATAGTATTGATTCAGATCCCCAATGTAATTACTATGCAGCTAATTCTTCTAACTTACTGTTCACTGTGAACATTGAATAATTTATGAATCAACTGATGATTTATGAATTGGCAATAATTTATGAATCATCTGATAAAGTGCTGCTTTGATTTTTTTTTTCTTTTTTCTTTTAATGTATGATAATGCCTACATTATTTAATGTGTAAGTGTGGGAAGTCACAGCAGTAGGTTCTCTGAAGTGTCCTAGATTAATAATACAAATAACTAATATTCCTCTGTAGGAATTTTTAAGAAAACAATTAAATGAGGCAAACAGTGAAGCAAAGTAATATGTGGAAATGTTTACTGGCAGGTTTACGCTTGGGGTGACAATGACCATGGGCAACAAGGCAATGGAACTACTACAGTCAATAGAAAGCCCACCCTTGTCCAGGGCTTGGAAGGCCAGAAAATCACCCGGGTTGCTTGTGGGTCTTCCCACAGTGTAGCATGGACAACAGTGGATGTAGCTACACCATCTGTTCATGAACCAGTACTTTTCCAGACAGCGAGGGACCCTTTAGGTGCTTCTTATCTTGGTTGGTATTTATTGCCTTACACTGTTTTTTTTTTTTATGCCATTGGAGAGTTAGTTGTGTGTGTGGTTTAATAGGTGATAGAAGAGTGCAAAAAGAAAACTGTCTCTTAAAAAAACACCACAAAAAACCCCAAACCAACCATACACACCTCTTAAAAAAAGCCCAACAAAACCGCTTCCTGAAAGTGGAAGTTGTAAAGGACTTGTTCAGAAGTAGCATTAGTTGGAACTTTTGTTGTTCTTCAGGAAATTAAAATGCAATGTGCTTTATCAAATGCCCCAAGGACTTTGTCTTTAATATGGGATAGAGCTTTATGGAGGTAATGGTAGATGGATGCTACTGTAATATTGGTCATCTTACGTGTTACCTCTTGCTATAATTCTTAATGCTGCTGTTACCTTTTGTTTCTAAGGTAGGTGACTTAAGAATTAGGGAGGCAAAAGAGCAATGTTTTGCGTTGGAATATAAAAACACCAAACATTTTGCTAATTAAACTTCTTCATGAACGAGGCAATGTATTTAAAAAAGAGCAAGAACTACATCTATAGAATATTTGATTAATATTTTTAAGAGTACCTAATAAATATTTTTGCTATTTGAGAAATTGCTGTGTAAGTAAAACTTGTTTTAGGTGCTGATCACCAAAATACTTATATCTGTATTACCTTAATCTTCATGAGTAAGTAATAAGGTGGAAGACTATTTTACGAAAGCCCTTGCTGCAGAGCTTAAGTATTGACTTTAATGTTGTAACTGTAGGCACTGCAGTTTAAGAATCTACTGTAGAGTTAGTTTTACATTCATCTTTCTGACTTAGCAAGAAGTTAGATAAATCCATTCCAGTTATGTTGTACACCGTTAAAAATGCTTGCCTTCTCTTTTTTCCCCCCTCACTCCAGGTGTTCCTTCAGATGCAGATTCTTCTGCTGCCAGTAACAAAATTAGTGGGGCAAACAGTTCCAAGCCGAATCGCCCTTCCCTCGCTAAGATTCTCCTGTCGCTTGATGGGAATGTTGGCAAACAGCAGGCATTATCTCATATACTGATGGCATTACAAATCATGTATGCCAGGTAGGCATGCAAATATTCTTGTCTTTTGCAGAGCAAAAGATGACATAGCTTACCGTCTATTAGGGTCTCTTGAGTCAGCTATAAATTGTTTCACAAGTTTGGACTCCTCAGGATAGGTCTAAGCTTCATTTAAATTTTCTTTTGATGTTGATGTTAGCTTTATGCTGTTAGGTTTTCTTTACAGAAGCTCCCAGTGCCTGGGGAAAAAATTGTTTAGGAATGCTCAAGTAAATCATGTAAAAGGAGTGTAAGTAAATCATGACAGTTGATGTGGAGGAAGCAGTGTGGGGCAGGGTGGAAAGAACAATAAAGCTTTACGGTGCCCTCCTTGTTGTTGGTAGAGAACAGAGTATTTGTGCTAAAATTTATGAAGAGGAACTCATGTAAAATAGTTGCCTTAAAACACTGTATTTAAGCATCAGGCCCAAAGGAGGATGGAGGTAAACTACTCTCTGAATTCCAGAGCTTGGAAACCTTTCCTTATTTTATTAAGGCAAGCTAATATCATTTTTATTAAGTTCAACAAGGGAGTATAATTAGGTTTATGTTAATCTGTCCTAAATGATTTCAGGGATGCAGTTGTTGGAGCATTGATGCCTGCAAGTATGATTGCACCAGTAGAATGTCCCTCTTCATCGCCAGCCCCCCCATCAGATGCTACTTCAACAGGAAGCCCTGCAAATGGAGATGAATGCATGCTTGTAGGAGATATAGAAGAGAGGCTGAGCCCAAACCCATGGCAGGACAGGAGAGGGGAGGTAAGGTGTCAGATGAATTTTTCCAACAGTGTTTAATAGTAAAGCTGAAAAATATTGTCCTATTTAGTTTGATAATAGCAGAGATTGAACAGTTCTTTCATGCTCTAATTTCAGGAGTGGATACTCTGTGTATGTCAGATTTGGAAAAACTAAAATTTTAGTGTGAAATCAGTTTCGCACGTTCAGAATGCACTGTGTCATTTAAATGCAATTGTGATGATTTCTAGTAGTTTAGCGTTAACATGAAAATATTAACCATTTGACCAGATAGTAAATTCATTTTACAGGAGTGATCTTTTTTTAAAAAAAAAAAAAGAAAAAAAAAAAAAGAAAAAAAAAAAAAGAAAAAAAAAAAAAGAAAAAAAAAAAAGAAAAAAAAAAAGGTCAAGACTAAGGGAATATTTGACAATTATGTAATGAAATGTAATTGTAAACTTTTATCAACTAATGTAGACAGGAGGGCCTGAATGGAATTCTACTCTGTTGATTCCCAGCTGCTAACAGAAGCAGGAAAAATAAAAGGTTTGCTACTGAAGAGATCTTTTTCTTTAACAAACTGTTAATTTGACATGTATTGTTAGGGCTTGTTTTCAACATTGTAGACTTTTCTGCAGGCACTGATGTTTTATTGTATGTTTTTGTAGCAACTGGCGTTGAGGGGGGTGTTGGCTGGTTTGCCATGCTAGGAACATAAAATAGCTAAAAATACAGGGGGCGAATCTGTTGGGTTTGAATTTATGGCTGTTTTTAAATTGCTACTGTCTTTGAACGTAAGCCCTTCTAATAAATAATTAGACTCTTGAAGGTTTTACAGTATCTTGTTGCACCTTTTGTTAGTTATTATTTGTTTTGTCTAGGTTGTTTCTTCAGAAGATGCTGTGACACCGTCTGCTGTAACTCCCTCAGCTGCTGCTGCCTCTTCCCGTCCTTTCATTCCAGTCACAGATGATCCTGGAGCTGCCAGTATCATTGCAGAAACCATGACAAAAACCAAAGAAGTAATGTTGTCAATATCTTCCTTAAAACTTAAGTCCTTACGTGCTTTTATCAAGCAGTTTTGCTTTTTTAGTGCTTTTAAAGTTATTCTATAAATGACTGCGTTTTTTAAAATCTATCCAAAGACAGAGGGTTGTGAGGGGGTTTTTTTGTTTGTTTGGGTTTTTTTTGTCCGAAGTTAAAGGAGGTTAGTTTTAAGAAAGCTTTTTCACTTGAGAAATGAGTTTAACAGTCAGTTAATTTGGGGGCCATATAATCCCAGATTTACGAATTGTGTTTTAAACTACCTTTAAACTTCTTCAGACAAGTTAACTTGTTCGAATTCAGTGAAATACTTCTTTCATCTTCACTGTCTAAATATTTCTGCAATTTGTTTTGTAGGACGTAGAAAGTCAAAGTAAAGTATCTGGCCCAGAACCGCAGTACTTGGATGAGTTTACTAGTCTCTTAGTACCAGATGACACACGAGTCATGGTTGATCTGCTAAAGCTTGCTGTGTCTAACCGAGCAGGTGAAAAGGGAAGAGATGTTCTTTCAGCTGTGCTGTCTGGTATGGGCACAGCTTACCCACAGGTCAGGTTTTGTTTCTGTTGCATTTTAACTATGTCCTTTTTATTAGTAGCTTACTAGAATATTTTCTTGTATTTCAAATGCAGTTCAACATACTGAGAAACTTAATAAACATGAAAATTTGAGTTGAACTTAAATGCATGTGAGCCTTAATGATTTTAATGGAAATATTACACGAATATATGTGCTACAATGTCAGTGAAAGACTATTTCCTCGACTTGTCATGCTGCAATTAGACATTAAAATAGAAGCTTAATGAACTGTATCTACGTATTGGCCAAGTGGCTGTGGTTATTGGAAAGAGCTTGGTTTAATTCAGCTGCAGTTTCCTGGCATGTTAGTTTAGTTAGCTTTCCTGTGGAATGTTAGTTTAAAAAATTCCATGTTGGTTTTGTTTTGCATCTGAGTTTATTTCTCAAATTGATGCAGTCATTATTGCTAGCTAAAAATGCTGTTAACATATTGTTAATGATATAGTAGTAATTCTTAATTTTTAAGATTTACATTTGAGGCATTGAAGTTTCTAACTATTTACAAAGTATCCATGGGTGTGGGGTTTTTTTTGGGACAACTGACAAACAGAATTAATAAATGCTGTAATACTGGATACCAACAGCTATGTGAAAGAATGTTACAAACCACAAATTATTTATAGAATATCTGCTTACAGTAATGAAGTGAAAGTTGCTTAATGTTTCTTTTAGCTTTACCCTTCAAATATTTTTTTTCTAATCAGTAGCAATGCATTTCTTTTAAGATGCTCACATGATGTAGTTCATTTATGGCTTTGCACTGCTTAAAGATTAGTTTGAAACATCAGAAGTGATTATGCAAAGCTGATTTTTGTATTCTTTTATTAAACTTAGCTTCACTAACCAAAAAGATGAATAATGACTTTGCTAAGGGTGTGCATTGAATGGAGAGAAATTTTATTTATTTATTAATGGTATAAATGACAAGACAGCTTCAGTTTTAAACAATGAAATCTTACGATATCTCTGTCCGAGTAAACTAGGATTGTGGGAGAGCCTAACTGATGCTATTCATGTAGAGGCAATTGACTGGTATTTCTCAAACTGTTACTTCCTCCCCCCCCCAATTTTCAAATTCTTTATAATGATCAGCAGTGTACACCCATGTTCTGGGTTTGAGATGTAGTTGTCCCCCTCCCACCCCAATTAGATGCACACTATGTATGCACTTACACATTAATTCTGTTTTTTTGCTTCTAGCAAAAGGTTTTTTGCTAGAAGGCTTTTTGCTTCTAGTGAGTAGCTGAACAACTTTTTATGTGTGTGTTTGTGGGTGGTCGGGTTTTTTTTTATGTGTGTGTTTGTGGGTGGTCGGTTTTTTTGTTGTTTTGTTGGGGTTTTTTTACCTCGAGAGTCAAAGTTTTTATTTGAAACTGCTCTTTAAAAATGAGTACTATCGGAATTTTCTCTCTAAACAGTGTTTTGCAATATTACATACTGGTTAAATATTTAGAATAGAATAGAATAGACCATTTCAGTTGGAAGGGACCTACAACGATCATCTAGTCCAACTGCCTGACCAATTCGGGGCTGACCAAAAGTTAAAGCCAGTTGTTAAGGGCATTGTCCAAATGCCTCTGAAACACTGACAGGCTCAGGGCATCGACCACCTCTCTAGGCAGCCTGGTCCAATGTTTTTTCTTCCCCTCCTCAGGAAGCTGTAGAGAGCAATGAGGTCGCCCCTCAGCCTCCTTTTCTCCAAAGTAGACAAGCCCAAAGTCCTTAGCCGCTCCTCACAGGACATGCCTTCCAGCCCTTTCACCAGCTTTGTTGCCCTCCTCTGGACGCACTCAAGGACCTTGACATCCTTTTTAAATGGTGGGGTCCAGAACTGCACAAGGTACTCAAGGTGAGGTTGCACCAACACTGAATACAGCGGGAGATTTACACCTTTCATTAATCTCTTGGCCTGTGCTTTACAGTTTAGATTTTACAGTTTGTTTTTTCTGTAAGAGAAAACACTTACTTGTGTTGTCATTTACTTGCTGGAAACTTACGTTGTTTGGCTATTAGTTTTAGGAGTTTTTCTAGCTTTAACACCACCGGAAAGAGTATTTTTGAATGAATATGATGGTTTATGAATCAGAATTCAGAAAACAAGTGATTTATTTATTTATTTTAAATTTGGGAAGAATCGTAGCTGGCTTAGATTTCTTGGTCTAATCAAACTTCCTTTTCGTAAAGTATCTTTTTCTTTTCTTAGGTTGCTGATATGTTGTTGGAGCTGTGTGTTACTGAACTAGAAGATGTGGCAACTGATTCACAAAGTGGTCGCCTCTCTTCGCAACCAGTTGTGGTAGAAAGCAGCCATCCATATACTGATGATACATCTTCTAGTGGCACAGTTAAAATACCAGGTATAGAATTCTTAGAGTTACGTTACTAAAATTCTGTTAATTTCAAGCTTGCGTGCATAAAATTTTTCCCTAGCTTGCAAAACTATGTATTGAACTTTTAAAGCCATGTTATGTCTCCTGTTGCTATAATAAAGTATTTCTTAAAACACTTACATACTGCATGAACATCTTGATCCTGTGAAATACTCATTTTTGGGTTCACTGGCTGTGACCCATATGTCATTGCCATTTTCTGTTCAGTTATGAAACTGAGAAGGACTGAGTCTTTTTCAGGGTCAGTAATTGAACACCTATCTTCTAGTCTTGAGCATTAGGGAAATACTTTTTTGTTTTAATGCTGCCTTTTCATTTAGTGCTTCCTTCTGTATGTTATCTAGTACTTACCAAAAGGTCAGGCAACAAAGAGCTATTTGCCTTAACTGTAAGTAGACATTTTTTGTCTGTTTCAACTTTAGTTTGGAATGTTCTGAATATAGTCTTCTGTCTGCTAGCCCCTACTCACATGAGCTTGCTATGATGTAAGCCTTTCAAAGAGAAGAAATTACAGGCAAATAATGTCATTAAACCAAAGGAAGTTATTTTTATTAATGAGCACTATGGCTTCCAAACAACTGTGTTTGATCTCATGTGGATTTCTAAAATACTGCATTTGTTCGTGGTATTGATTGCTCTGTAGAAATGTGTAAATTCTTTGTTGCTGTTTAGGTGCTGAGGGACTGAGGGTAGAATTTGATCGCCAGTGTTCTACAGAGCGGCGTCATGATCCACTCACCATAATGGATGGTGTCAACAGAATTGTTTCTGTCCGATCAGGTTATGAGAACTAGTGCTTTTCAAAAATGTCTTGTGTGATTTACTGTTAAATGCTGAATGAAATGTACCACTGTCTGTGACTGATTTATTGTGAGGGACATGCCAATAAAAAAAGAGGAAAAACTATGTAAATTGATATTCCGTTTTAAACTAAAAAAGATGTAGGATCTAGACACAGACATATAAGAGTGATCTTCCATCTTTGAATATAGAGAATCTCTCAGAAAAGCATGTTGTCATGCTCTTCCGAAGAGCAGTTAGAGTGTAAAAAAATCAGTGTTTAGCACCCCTGCCAACATATGTGCATTGCTGTATAATCAAAGTATATGTAACAAATTGGAACACAATTGGAAAAGGATACTACTTTTGTTAGCTTTTTTTCTTTTTCAAGTAATACAGAAATTTGAGCTTTCATACAGTCAAGACAAATGCTCTTCTGCTGTCGAATGCCCAAAATAGTATCTAGGCTCTCTCTTTCTGTTTTCTACTCTGACTTATGTATGTGACACTAGATCTTTTGTCCTATTATCTCTGATTTCATTTTTAAGCACTATTAATTTGCAGTAGATTTTAGAGGAATATTTTTAATCTCATCAAATTTTACATTGAACCTACCCATACATTATATCATGTGCAAGGGTCTTGGTAGTTACTGCCTGTGCTTAACATTTCTGAGGAGTCATGATGTGGGCTTTTACTGTTGACCCATTTTTCCCCAGACTGTTTCAGATGCGCATGTGTTTCATTATTGAGATATTTCTGATTGGAATCCTGGTTGGAAAAAGCTGTAAAGCTTAATTTAATGTATAAGTTGTTATATATTTCTGTAATATGAAAAGTTAATTTGAAAATAGGACAGTGGATTTTAGTAAGATCTCGTAACTGTCTTTTAAATGTGGTGTTAAAAGTACTGAGGGTATCTGTTAGCAGTGCTAACTGAACTGTTTAAGACAAGTTTTGTTAGTGTAACATAGTTATGTTCATGTGCTTTAACGTGGCTTTTTTTCTTTTTCTTGAATCCATTTATGTGATGTTTATAATATATAACCATGGAGGGAAGTTGCAATTGATGAGTGGCTTGCATTGGCTCAGACAGTATGGATGAATATGTTCGTATTACCTACTGTAACAGGTCGTGAGTGGTCAGATTGGTCTAGTGAATTGCGAATTCCAGGGGATGAACTAAAGTGGAAGTTCATCAGCGATGGCTCTGTGAATGGATGGGGATGGCGATTCACTGTTTACCCTATCATGCCAGCTGCAGGTAAGGTATTATATATGACGTTTACAGAAGGGCGAGAGAGTAGCTTCATTTGTCAGTTTTTTTTACAGTTGTATTTATTGCATGATATTTACATGCCAAAGTTCAATAGTTCATTTACGTTCATACTAAGAAAACATTTTCATTCATACTTAGGAAACATTTTCAACAAAGTCCTGAGAGGTGCACTTGTACATAGGGAAGAGGTAAAAATATTTCGTAATCACCCTAGCTTGCCTCTTCATCAGTGAAGAGAGGATACTTTTGAGGCACAGTTCACCTGAAATTCTTTTTTTTTTTTTTTTTTCCTTTAAATGCATCTGTTTCGGAATTAGGTGAATTATATCACAAAAGTGCCTCTTTCTTCCAATCCCTTCAAAGGGAGGTAGAATGGACAAACTCAGATGCAGACTGGTACTCTAGACTGCTGTGTTTGGTCAGCTAAATCCTCCCTATGTTCTGTTCTTATTTCAGTCGGAGGACAAATCTTCCCCACCTTTTTTTTTTGTTGTTTTTGCTTGTTGTTTCTTGCAGGCCCTAAAGACCTTCTCTCAGATCGTTGCATTCTTTCATGTCCCTCAATGGATTTGGTTACGTGTTTGTTGGATTTTCGCTTAAATTTTGCTTCCAACAGGAGTATAGTTCCTCGCTTGGCAGCTTCTCTTGCAGCTTGTGCTCAACTGAGTGCCTTAGGTAGGTGTAGTCTTAAAATTAAGTCTATTTGTTTGAAGTTAAAATGATTGTTTTAAGTAATTACGTTCTTTGTGTGCTTATGTTTCCTTAGCTGCTGGCCACAGAATGTGGGCCTTGCAGAGGCTACGGAAACTCCTCACAACAGAGTTTGGCCAGTCTATTAACATCAACCGGATTCTAGGGGATAATGATGGAGAAACACGAGCTTTGGTAAGAAGGCAGTGATGCTCTCCTCTTCACATTTTTCACATTAAGATGTATGTGAAGCATTAAAATGCTAGCCCTGATGTACAACATTTTTGTTGTTACGGCAAAACAGGAAATGTGCAAATGAATAGCCTTCTTGCACAGGTCTGCAAGTTTGTAAAGGTACTCCATTTTAGAAAAAAAATTACTAATTCCGATACTGTATAGATGTGGTTTTGGAATTGCCAAAAAGTGATAGAAATACTTTTGGATTAGGAAATGGATGGAAATGATACTTCACATAGCTAACTGTAGTTTGGGAAGTTACTAATGTTTTGTCATGGTCATCTAAATGTACTTTTTTTTAATGCATACAGTAAGACTAACTTTCTAGTTCTGTGGTTTCTCTAGAGTTTCACAGGGAGTGCTTTAGCTGCTTTGGTTAAAGGTCTTCCAGAAGCTTTGCAGCGACAGTTTGACTATGAAGATCCCATTGTGAGAGGTGGCAAACAACTGCTCCACAGCCCTTTCTTTAAGGTAATGGGGTACAATGAGTAAAGAATTCATTAGTACAGTTCTGGATTTTTTTGAGAGATGTGGTAAGCTCATGTAGTCCCATATCAGAAACATTTTCTGACAAAATCAGTGTACTGCTTCTAAAAGGAGAATCAAATATACAAGTAAAGAATAAGGAGTACCTAGCTAGACAGAGGTAGGTAGGTCAGAAAAACATCTTGGAAGTACAGTAGGCTGCACTTTCTGATAAGTTATTTCTGAATTGTCCTAATAGGAGTGTTGTATACTTTTATTTATTTATTTAAATACTCTGAAGGTTTTATTTACATGTCATTGGAACAGATAGGAATTCCTTAAAAGGAAGGCTATTCAGTTTGGACCCTGTACTTCAAAGTAAAAACAAACAAGCTGAGGAAGTCTAGAGAAGAGCAACAAGAATAAAAGGCTGAAAAAGCCTCCCATGTACTAAAAGTTAAACTAAGAGGACTTACCTAGCTTAAGGAAAAGAAATTATTAAAATATGTAAAAGTTTATACAGGGAAGAACTAATCCATTGTTCACAATCTTCATCAGTAACATTGACTTGAAATTGAATCAAATTGAAAATCAATTGAAAATTGATTTAATTGTAGGAAGGCGACAGTTTTGAAATGGAAGGTAAAAAGTTCAGCACATGGTATTTGATATAGAAAAGTTAATTAATCTAGGAGTGTTTTTCACAGGGGGGTTGTGAAAATTTCTGGATTGGAAGAAGAAATTAGATACATAACCGTGTGAGAGAGTGTGGGTACGTTTCATGCTGCCCTGTCAGTGAGGGTAATGAAGATGGCTTTTAATGTGTCTTTGAGACTCTATTCAGGCCCTGTTGGTCTATGAGCTGTTCAACTGCATCAAATGCATATTACTTTTTATTACACGTTTTTGATACATCTCTAAAATGTTTTTTGATTGTCTGCAGGTGCTTGTGGCTCTTGCTTGTGATCTGGAGTTGGACACTCTCCCTTGCTGTGCAGAGACACACAAATGGGCCTGGTTCAGGAGATACTGTATGGCATCCAGGGTTGCTGTGGCTCTTGATAAAAGGACACCATTACCTCGCCTTTTCCTCGATGAGGTACTGCAGGAATATTTTAAATGGTTCATAGAACATATGAAAGTGTTTAATTTTAAAAGATACACTGAGTTTGAAGTATTTTATGCCAACTATGATAGGATTAACTGGTAGTTTGGATAATGTTGTTTAATCCAAAATATTTTTCAGGTGGCAAAGAAAATCCGAGAATTAATGGCAGATAACGAAAATATGGATGTTCTTCATGAGTGCCATGATGTCTTTAAGAGAGAACAGGATGAACAGCTTGTCCAGTGGATGAATAGGTTATTTCTTTCAGCTGTCACTGGTTTGATCTTGTGATGCTTCATTGTTGTACAATGATAAACTGCACTTTCTTGTGACTTTTTAAAAGCTCTTTTAAAATTTTGTTTGTTTTGCATTTTCTGCAGACGACCTGATGATTGGACACTTTCAGCTGGAGGCAGTGGAACTATTTATGGTTGGGGTCATAATCACAGAGGACAACTTGGTGGGATTGAAGGGGCAAAAGTCAAAGTCCCAACTCCGTGTGAAGCTCTTGCTACCCTCAGACCGGTGCAGTTAATTGGTGGTGAACAAACTCTGTTTGCAGTGACTGCTGATGGGAAAGTAAGGATACAACGAACAATTGTTCGTTAGAGTCCCTTGAAAAATTTCATCCTCAGTTAGAATGGGTTTGGCTAAATCAAAAATAATGTGCATAGCACAGATTTATTATTACTATTTTTTTTTAAAGAAACTCTACTATACCACTTGCACCACCAGTGCAATCTAGGTATTCAGTGTACAATAGCATTAAATGCATGAAACAAGACATGCATCTTAGTTCTCAATTCAAAACTGTGATCAGATTTTGGAAAACAAAGCTGAATACAAGTAATGTGCTCACAGAGTCCCATAAAACAGGACAGACAGTAAAATGGGATGGTGATTGTGTCTCTGACTTGGGGTGGGGGGGGTGGGGGGACGCGGCTCGGTGTAATTGGAATCTGAGATCGTTCACAGTTGGCTAAATGGCTGTAAGTTAGATATTGGAGGATCTAATTTGCAGGTGCTTAAATCCTGAGTGAAAAGGAGCACCATGCAGAGGTTTAGTGTAAGGTATAGGAGAAAAAAATAAGTTAACGAATTTGAAAAAATCTTTATTTTGATACAGATGGCAGCTTTGTGTTGAGGACATGATCGAGAATTTTAGCTAGAGCTTTGTGTAACAGTTACATTCATCTAGTGAGATACTGTAATGATTCTGTCCTCAGCAGTCAGTATCATCCTTGTTAATGATTCACAGAAGGATAAGGGACAGATGAATGACATTGCTTGGCATCATTCTGTTGGGAGAAATTACTTTCAGATAGACAAAAAGAGAGTGAAAAGCAGTACTTAAAACTGTATTTATGGGATGGGAGGGGAAGAAGCAACTGTGTTTAGGTGTGTATATTCCACAGAAGAAAGAAAACTAGAATAGTGCTGCTTGAAAAAGACCTACAGGTGATAGATGATTTTGTAATGTTATCATGCAAAGCTATGGTTTCTTGATACTTTTACAAAATCAGCCTTAGGATTTAAAATGAAATCCATTAAGTCAGTGACAGTTCATATTGACTTGAATGTAGCCATATTTTTACAAAATTTTGTGAAATATTTAAAAATATTTCTTATTTTCCAGAAGAGGGTGTAAAGGCATGTAAGAAACTGTTTTTTCAGGCTTTCCTTTAACTGTGTTCTAGTATACCTTCATTAGAATTCTTCTCTACAGCTCTAGTGAATGTTCTTCAAGAGGCAAACAAAATTACATTTTATTCTTCACTTTAAAGCTGTATGCCACCGGATACGGAGCAGGTGGTAGGCTTGGAATTGGAGGAACAGAGTCAGTTTCTACTCCAACTTTACTGGAATCCATTCAACACGTGTTTATAAAGAAAGTTGCGGTGAACTCAGGAGGAAAGCACTGTTTGGCATTGTCTTCTGAGGGAGAAGTTTATTCTTGGGGTGAAGCAGAAGATGGTAAACTTGGTCATGGAAACCGAAGGTAAGTAACACTTTGAAACATTATCTTTAAAAGCTATTAACGGATACTTATTATAGTTGCTATGTATTTGAAGTCGTGTATGAGTACTGCCTATATGTAGAAGTCAGTGTTAAGTAGTGATGTGGAAATGTAAATTTTTAAATTGGAGAACCACAAAATATTTTTCAGACAAACAGTTACTCTAATTTCTGTAGTTAGATACTGTGTTCTAACGCATCTGTGGATGCTAAAGTCCAGTGGCTTTGCTTTGGGATCTGTCTTGTAGGTATGTGGAACTTCAAGGCACTTCAGGGAGCAAAACTGCCATTCTGCTTCTGATCTCCACATGCATTGTTGCCTACGCTAAAGGAGAAGTTCTGTTGCGTTAAAAATAACAATATTCTGATCCAAAAAGGAAAAGGAATGCTGAAGTCCATGGGGGGCAACAGTACATTTTATGCTAGAAATTTTGATAATGTATCTTAAATTGGACTGATTTTCCAGGGTAAATGCTTAGCTTTGACTAGATTTTAATGGAAGTTTTTGTAGTTTCGGCTTACCTGTAATGCTGTATGGTAAAATACTTATAGCTTTTATAGGCCTCTAAAAATATTTCTGAATGACTAATTAAACTTAAATCTTTAGGATATTAAGCAAATACTCAGTTATTTTAGGTGTCCTCGTACTCATTTTAAAAACCTCTCTCCATACATTGGTGAACGTGAATGGTCTATTCTAGAAGTTTTGTCAAGACAAATATTTTCATTTCAGCCCTTGTGATCGTCCTCGCGTAATTGAATCCCTGAGAGGTATAGAAGTGGTTGACATTGCTGCTGGGGGAGCACACAGCGCATGTATTACAGCCGCAGGAGACCTTTTTACATGGGGAAAGGGGAGATATGGACGCCTTGGGCATGGAGATAGTGAGGACCAACTAAAACCTAAACTGGTAAGAAACCTTTGGAGTTCTATACAGCCTTAGTCCAGTTCTTACCTTCTGATTCGTAACTTTTTGCATTTCTGCATGTAAAGACTGAAAGGACAAAATGGTGGCATGTATTTGTAAGAAATGAACAGTTGCTTTAGAAAACAGGAATGGATTGGAAGAATAAAGTGAAAGTGGAGCTGCAAAACTTTGCTAGAGGTCACTAAACAGCTTATAAGGAATTTGTTTTAGAGAAGACTTAAAGAAAACCTCAAATCAAACATCCCACCCCCCAGTAAGTAAATTCCACCCCTTCACAGGAGTAGTTTGCACTGAAAGTAACAAGTGAACTCCTCATCCACTGGGTCCCTTCATTGCTTACTTCCTGGAAAATATACCAGTGAGATAGATATAGATATATATACACAGTGATATATATATATACACACACATACAGTGCTATACAGTGATAGCCACTTAGTCACTTGCAAACTGCTTTTTTCCTGACATAATAGTTATACTCTTAATTCTCAGGATTGAATACTGAGATGTTACTGATGTATATACTAAATTAATAAGAATTTAACCTAAGTAATTATGAAGTATTTAATTGCTAGTTGCTAAAGAAATTTGAGTTAAACAATTATTGATGAAGAAGATAGCTGTTTCCATTTGTTTCTTAAGTGGTAAATCCGAGAACTTGGACAGTATTGAATGTAGGAAGAATGAGTACACTGATTAACTGACGAGTTGTAATTCAGACTGTTGTACTCCTGTGAACTAGACTGTAAGAGCTTTAAGTTAGAATAGAGGTATTAAGAAAACTGCCCTGCCTTTGAAATGAGAGTTCATTTTGCTACCTGTGTTCTCTTGCTGAAAATACAGCAAAGAATAAGATTACATTAGTTGAATCAAACTGGATGTTAGTTTGTCATTTTTATTCATAGGTCTGTGCATATATTTCTATTCATGCAAGCATTAACTTTTTTCAGTGCTTGAATTTGTGGGACAAGGTATCACACATTCTTAGTCCAGTTTGGGACCTTATCACCTGTATCCAGATGTTCTCGTTCCCCTGCCCCCAAAAAACAAGGTCTACCCGCCTTTCGTATACATCTTTATACATCTTTCCCCCCACCATGTTCTTGGTTAGTATGAAAATAGATAATCTGTAGATGAACTGAAGTATGTGAAGTTCTATGCCGCTGTGGATGATGGGTTGTGCTACCTATAATCTTATTTCAAGTAGGGGTGAGGATGGGGGGATGTGATATATGTGGGTCACCATCCTTTTAATTTGTGAATCCAAATCTCATGCTTTATCACTAGATGGCAGCATTTCAAAAGATGTTGATTAAATTCAGATTATGATGCAAGTGCTAGAAAATTGTAAACTAGTAAAAGAGTATTTGAAAATAAGACTCTCTTTTTCTTACTGTATACAGTACTCACCCAGAGAGCCAGAAATTATTTAAACAGAATATAGTCTTTGATAACCTCACATGTTTTGTATGAATTGTTTTCCCTGACCTTTTAGGTCAAAAAAATTTAACTAGTTCACCAATTAAAAGGAATAATCCAGTATTTAAAAACACGTAGTTAGTTTTCATCTTGCTGGTTAGAAAAGAGCAAAGCCCTTTGACTTGCCTTTATTTGCTTGTTCTTGTGGTGTTTCAGACTTGTACTTCCAGTGAAACACCTCTCCAAGTTGGGTTTGTCATCTTTTCTGAAACTAAATGACCGAGTCTTTTATTGTGAACAAAAATGGGTGCTTTCTTTACAGGTGGAAGCTCTCCAGGGCTACCGTGTGATTGACATAGCCTGTGGCAGTGGAGATGCACAGACACTGTGCCTGACTGATGATGATACAGTCTGGTCCTGGGGTGATGGAGATTATGGAAAACTTGGGAGAGGAGGCAGTGATGGTTGTAAAGTACCAATGAAGGTATTTGAATGTAATTTTTCATTGTTTTAGAAACCATGAGGTTGATGTAGAAAGCTGAAGACAGATTTGTCAATATGTGCAAACTTCCACCCATCTGGGGACATCAGGATTCTTCTGATTGTTGTTAAGAACGAACTTTGTAGGCTCTAATGACGAGTCTTTAAATTTTGTGCTGACTGTTAAGTTGCACTTCAAGGTTTTTTCTTTGGAGAACATTGGTTCTGGCAATGTTTCTCATTTTGATTTGGGTTCCTGTCAAAACAGATATTGCCAAGAAATCTTCATATTTCCTTGTGTTAATAAATTTCCATAGTACTGCTAAAGTCATAACTTCATTCCAGAAAGGGGTATCAATTGATATTGATGATGTATCACAATATGAAAAGAGCTTGTTTATGTTTTATCAATCAGTCCCATAGGGTTGATGGTAAAGTGGCATAAGGATCTACACTGAATAAATAGGAATATTGCCAAGAAATCTTCATATTTCCTTGTGTTAATAAATTTCCATAGTACTGCTAAAGTCATAACTTCATTCCAGAAAGGGGTATCAATTGATATTGATGATGTATCACAATATGAAAAGAGCTTGTTTATGTTTTATCAATCAGTCCCATAGGGTTGATGGTAAAGTGGCATAAGGATCTACACTGAATAAATAGGGAGAGTGTACTGGAGGTTTAAATAATTTTACTATGTCAGCAGAATCACATCCATGTCATACAAGCTAGGGATGATTAATGTTGAGTATTTTCAGACAGAGCCTTACCGTTTCTACTGAGGAGCAATTGCTGAGTAACTATTGGCAAAACATATTAGAGATTATCTTCAACAGTTTGCCAAATCTGAGCTTCTTTTTAATATTTAAGTAGTAAATGGTAGAAAGATGAAAGGAGTAGCATTCTGCTAACTGATCTACATACACATTTTAATTTATAAATACACATATTGACACTTACACACTTCCACCTTATATTTTACTTAAGACAGTGCAGCCTATGAAACTATAGCCTCCTTAATTAACTTTTATTTAATTTGATACTATTTTCCTAGATTGATTCCCTCACAGGCCTTGGAGTGGTTAAAGTAGAATGTGGATCACAATTTTCTGTGGCTCTTACCAAATCTGGAGCAGTATATACGTGGTAAGTATTTTGTATTAGTTATTTTGACAGTGTTAGATGTAACCTTGTCTGCAACAGGTATTCGTGTTACACTGCCTTCACTGTTTTGACACCCTCCCCCCCCCCCACCCAAACACTTTTTAAAGTTCCTCTGTCTTGATTAGTAATAAAATCTACCACTTTGGGGAACATTTTATAGTGCTATTTGAATGAAAAATCAAAGTATTTTGTCTTGGAGACCTAAGCACAGAGTTGTCATTCCAGGCATTGACCGCTGCAAGATGCAGAAGTTCCAAGGAGGTCAGTAGAAGTATAAGCCTGAAGTGTCATGCAGGGTGCAAGATGATAGCATAAATAACATTATGTTACCAAAACTGTGTCTAGCTTGTGGTGGTGGTAGTCTGAGAATTTTATTTTAGTTCATTGTTTTATTCTTCCTAGGCCATTCAAAATTTTGTAGTTTAAACTACTACTTAAGTGTTTGAAAAGACTAAACAAAATACCTTCCCAACATCTGCCCCTTTATTTGCATGGCATTAGAGATATCCTTAAACTGTACAAAGTTCCAGTCTCTGAGGTCAGTAAACGTACTGTTTTTGCAGATGAATGCTTCTAATACTTGATCCTTTTAAGAGGAAAAAAAACCAAACAACCCCCTGCAAAAGTGCTATAAGGACCTACATAGAAGAAGTAGGAACAGCATATTGGAGGTTTAAGAATTTTTAATATACCAGCAGAATCACATCCATGTCATACGAGCTAGGGATGATTAATGTTGAATATTTGGGGAATATTTTGATATTGGACTGTTTATGAATACATCTACAGGCCAAATATCAGACAGAGGCTGTCATTCCATTTTTTTCCACAATTAAAACACAGTTTTGAAATGTTTTACCTTCTCTGTGCAGGGGCAAAGGAGATTATCATCGGTTAGGCCATGGATCTGATGACCATGTTAGAAGACCACGACAAGTACAGGGACTGCAAGGAAAGAAAGTCATTGCAATTGCTACTGGGTCTTTGCACTGTGTTTGCTGCACTGAAGATGGTATAAAAATCAAATAATTTACTTAGTTCTCAGTACTGAATTTGAAAAAAATGAAACTTTATTTTTTAGTGAGCTGTTGGTAGGGTGTCCTTGCTAAAATTGCTGGTCCTCTATGTGCATGGACATATTTTGTGTTTGCAGATGTTGCATATTTCTTGAGCAGCAAGCTTGTCATTGATTTTAAAATGATCACATAAAACCAACTGAAGGTTTTTAATTAATAAAAAGTAGTTTAAGTTTCATAAATGCTGATAGTCAAAGAAAAATATAGAGCCCTAAAAGTAATACAGATTGGTTCAAGAAAAATATAGAGCCCTAAAACTAATTACAGATTGGTCAAGCAGTAGAATGAATGGATTGGGCTTTTTTTTTTACAGGGTCTTCTGAGCAAGTTTAGCTTGCTAAATGAAGCACTGCACAAACAATATTGCTTCTTACAGAGCAGGTTGAGGTATTGAATATTCTTTGTAGCAGACTCACTCTCACATTTAATTACCAAGTCTGCACAATAACTGAGTGTTTTATAGGTGCTAGTGAAATAGGATATAGCTGCAGAAGATGAATGCTCAGAAACAAGGTTGCTGTTCTACAGGTATTTTCCAATTATCTTGCAACAGTAAGCATCCATTTTAATGTCCTCTCTAGTAACACAACCTATTATAGGATCTTTTCTTTTGTCTCATACAAAATGTTAAGTCTTTTCTAATTCTTTTTTTTAATATCAGCTTTTTTTGCTATGAAACTATCAAATACAGGCTGGTTTTGGTGTATCTGTTGTTACTCTTCTGCTCCACCATTTCCTCCTGTTCTGGAACAGAACTTTTAAGTTATATGAACTATGAGGAAATAAATGCATCTTATACTAGCTGCTCTACATAGACCATGGGCCTAACCGTGTCGTTCAAGATTTATCTGCACTAGATAGTGGATTTCAGGATGGCCATCAGTCCTAGAAATCTTGATTACAGTCCAAAGCCTCATTCGGTTAAATGATTTATAAATGCTAATTAAAAAAAAAAGGCAAAAAGCTTCTATCTTAGCTTCAGGACAATTAATTATTTTTATTGATTTAGGGGAAGTGTATACATGGGGAGATAATGATGAAGGGCAGCTTGGAGATGGAACAACTAATGCCATCCAAAGGCCACGCTTGGTTGCAGCACTTCAGGGTAAAAAGATCAACAGAGTAGCCTGTGGCTCAGCACATACTTTAGCTTGGTCAACCAGTAAACCTGCTAATGCTGGCAAGCTCCCTACACAGGTAATATTTTTGGCTTATTGTGTTCAGATTTTAAACATACTTAGTATGCTTATTGCTGATCTTTCAGTAGACTTACTTCCTTTCTAAATCCCTGCATAAGCTCAGTGCGCTTTGATTTGACTTCAAGTTTGAGCCAGTTACTTTGTTTTACTTCCGTATTTCCAAAGAAGGATTCCAATTTTCTGAGGTGAGAAAACCTCTTCATTCAGTTGTTAACCCAATGCAGAACAGTAACTCAGTTTGCAAATTGGCAGGAATTTTAGATCTGTATTCCAGGTATGAAAATCTTATGCCTTCCAAGGGAGTTCTTCCTTGCTTGCTTTACGTTGAGAAGATTGTTTTTTGAATATTCTGTCTTTCAGCTATAATGCCTGGGTGTAGCGATGATGGGATGTAAAATGTGTCTATTTATGGATAAAGAGAATTGTAAAATATGGAATAGCAAGAACAGTCTGACTGTCATGTTTCTAATACTTGTTTCAGTTTAAATGGATACTATTAGTATCTTTTATAAACAACTCAACTCGGTGTATTAAGTTTTGACAGTGTGAATAAGCAAGTATCTGAATCTCTATCTAATACAAATTTACCTACAAATCTTGTAAATTGTTGTCCTGTTTAATAAAATAAAGCGTATAATAATTCTAAATTACATTTGGATATCATTGCCTTATCATAGGTTCCTATGGAGTATAATCACCTGCAGGAAATTCCCATCATTTCATTGAGAAACAGGCTTCTGCTGTTGCATCACATTTCTGAACTCTTCTGTCCTTGCATTCCAATGTTTGATCTTGAAGGAAGACTTGATGAAACTGGCCAAGGACCCTCAGTTGGGTTTGACACGTTACGGGGAATACTGATATCACAGGGAAAGGTATTTATCAGAATATTTTTAAGGGATGGATTTGTAACTGTAAGTGAAACCTACTGTTTAAACTGTTTCTGAAGAAAATAGAACTATGTATCTCAATTTGTTCTGTAAGTTGTATATCAAATATTTGCATTCTGATTATGCAAACTTCCTTCTTTGTGAATGTGTTCTTTTTATTATGTTTTCCTCAGTTGTTCATCATAGCGCTTTTGTGTGTTGATCTTGAAAATAACTTACACTGTAAATCTTCAGTTTGTAGTATAGTCGAATTCTTCTAGAGTATTCAGTAGATGCTATCCTGGAAAAAAAAGTAAGATAGGTACGAAATGGTCATTGTCTGCTTTTTGTGTTTCAGTTGTCATGATCAGGTGATACACTAGTTGATCCAAAGCTCTATGCAGGTACAAACTTGTTCTAGACTGGGCTAAAAGTGAAGACAGAATACCTAGGAGTTCAATCTCAAATCAGTAAAGAAAGTGGATTTTTATAGTTGTAAGTAAAGTCAGTCATGAGAAAATCTAGGTAATTATAATGCTTCAAGGTTACAACATCTATTCAAAACTTCAGGTATGGAAAGCCTTTAAAAACATGACTTACCTTCAGTATGATCATCAGTTTTGGATCTGAATTTTCTCACTGTCGTAGTAAGTTGTCTAACAAAAAATGATAACCTTATATAAACAGACAAAATCTGCTGGGAGATACATTTGAAAAGAGAAGCAGTGAAGTTTCCGTCTGCAGTGCTGTTCTTAAATAAGACACATGGCCTGTAACTAGACTCCTTAGGATGTATTGTCTCAAGGTCTCTTTCTCTAGTGTGGTAGAGCAATCCAGCAGAATACATGCTTCACAGACCAAGAGAAGATCACACATTTTTCATCAAAACCTAAATTGGAAAAAAGGAAAGGATAATCCTAGCTATTCTGTTCATGACACTTTTATAGGACGCTTTTAGGACGAGAGGAAATGGCCTCCAGTTGCGCCAGGGGAGGTGTAGATTGGACATGAAGAAAAATGTCTTTCCTGAAAGAGTGGTTAAACATTGGAACAGGCTGCCCAGGGAAGTGGTGGAGTCCCCATCCCTGGAAGTATTTAAAAGACGTGTAGATGAGGCGCTTAGGGACATGGTTTAGTAGGCATGGTGGTGTTGGGTTGACGGTTGGACTCGATGATCTTAGAGGTCTTTTCCAACCTTAATGATTCTATGATTCTATGGTATGTTAGTGCTATTAATAGGGAGTCTTTAGGTATATGATGTTAAGTATAGGAATGGGTGTGCAGGAGGCACATTCAGCATAATTTACTTCAAGAGTCTGCAGAACAGTTACAGAAAGGCTCCAGACAGAAGATAAAATGTGGTATCAGGCATATTTTATGTCAAAAGCATTCAACAGTGACACCAGAAGTTGCGATGCCATATTCATATCTCGGCATTTAAGTCAGGCTTACCTTCAGAGATTCTAAAGACTTAAAAATCTAATCTTTTTAAAGCTTGCTTGACACTGACAGTATAAAATTTGATTCAAATATTTAGCGAGAGAACCTCAGATACTTGAATTTGCATGAAAAGTTTATTTTTTATTTTTATTTGTTGTTTATTTATTGACTTCTGTAGCAAAATGATCTCATCTTTGGCTTTTTTGATTGTTTTTCTCTGACATTAATTATTCTCCATATATATATATTTTATTTTGGTATAAACTAATTTATACCTGCACTCAGTGGCATGTTGGTTGCTTAGTAATAACTGAATCTGGGTGCACTACAACCTTTCAAGCCATCAGTTTGAGTGATACAGGAGAGACTTTCTTCTTTACTTTTTTAGTATCCCGACTATTACAGACTTGAATTGTATTAGCACAAATAACACGATCCTTAACTAACTTTAAGATAAAGCACAGCTTTATCTTCTGTTGCTTTTGTTTATTTTTAGTATTCCAAAAGCATTTGATGCTTGTTTCCATTTCTTCTAAAGAAAGACTCAGAGGTGTTACGCCTTTTCTAGTGTTTTTTGATGTACTCAGGACAGTATTGCAGCATCAGTTTCTCTGTTCTGCTGAAGAGTCTTTTTTTTTTTCCTGAGTTGAACTAAGTATGTGTTTATCTGTGAAATATGTGCAGCTTTCTTACTTGATTGCAGTTCTGCCACTATCTTAATTTTTTCGATTTTGCTTTTTTAGGAGGCAGCTTTCAGAAAAGTTGTGCAAGCAACTATGGTGAGAGACCGTCAGCATGGGCCAGTTGTAGAGCTCAACAGAATACAGGTATCTTAAGCTGAAGTTTTGATTTTAGTATCTGTATGTTTAGCCCACAGTATTAGGGTAAATGATTTAGACTCTAAGGAGCAAAATATGTCCTGGTTGACAAAGGACCGATTTTTCAAAACTCACTACATTAGATAATTTAAGAGAGTAGTGATTCTGATGCCTTTCTTACCTTTCTAAATGGTCAGATGAATTATTCAGCTGTTGCTTTCATAACAGAGAACATGAAGGAAAAAAAAAAAGGCAAGGAAAAAAACCCCAACCCTTGATATAATTAAAAATCAGGCTGATAAACTCGTCCTTTGCTGGTCATCACATGTGGTCATATTGATTGCAGAACTCTTTAATACAAAAGGGCTTTTTTCCTTATCATTGACGTTAGAAAATGTAATGTGCCTTAGGCCAGATATGTCTTTTTTTTCATAACTATTTCTGTAACATAGAATAGTAAAACATTGTTTTCGTTTAAATGGACTGAAGCCTGGTTTTACAGAGTCCTCGTGCATTTCTTTCCAGTAGTGGTGGCTTTCTTTTTTTTGTATATTGTAAAAAGTAAGAAAACCTACTCTTTGTAAGGTTAGAATGGAGAAATTGTGAAAATTTTGACTAATTAGTCTTCTCTTAGTGAACAGAAGTACATCCTGTTGTGGCTGGACCCTGTTTCTGCTCCTTTGCCATTTTCTATGGGCACTTAAAATTTCTTGTGGTAACGTTATGTGATTAAAATGTGTTGTTTTAGTTTATTATTTGGGAAGTTGAAGCTGAAGAGAGTGCCAGTGATTTTTCTAGTTACTTTTTTGTGTGTGTGTGTGAGAATTCAGAAAGTCCAGTGAAGCAGTGCAAGTATTTAACTTTAAACAGGAAACTAGTGAGTAGGTTTTGGGCTCATTTCCTAGTGTTCTCCTTCTACTGTTGAGTTTAAGATAGGCTTTCTCTTGTATTCCAGTTCGTTGCTTGAATCTGTCTTGAACTCTAGAAAAGAGGTGGTTGCTGCAGGGCTTCCCTTCTTCATAGCTTCTGGGGGAAATGAAATACTGCTGTAACACAAGTCTGTCCTAAATTTAGCAAAGTGAAGGCTAAAAAAGACCATGTTCATAATCTGGCCTGATTATACAGTACCAAGTACAGGTCACAATTTCTTGAGTTAGCTTTTGCAGAGAATGAAAATGTGGATTCTTAAACTGTTTGATCCTTTATAATATTTAATTGAAAATTCAAAGCTGCTTTACATAGTCTCAAACAGCTAATTGTCAATGTTAAGAATTTTCATCTTATTTGCAGTTGTGAGTTCAACTTCAGCTAGGCTTTAAGATCCCTTTGCTTTCAGAAGACTCTTCTTACACTTTATATATTATATGGTGCAGTCAATTCACTTCATCGTCTTCCTTTGTATAAAATAAACAGATGAGTTTTTAATTTAAAGTTGTTTTCCAGATACTGACTTGTTTTTTAAAATACTTCCTCAGCTTGCCTTGTTGTTCAGTGGTTTCTTTGGAAGAAGAACTGGACATAACAGCTGTCTAACTTGCAGCATAAAAGCAGGCCAAACACTACTCCCTTGTCCTGCAGTCAAGTTTTACATGGACCAGATTCCTTTAGAGTAGATCACATTCATCTTACATACTGCTTGGCCCTGGATCTTTTCTGTTGGGAGCCTTGTGATAGTAGGACACAGTAGTTTTATGTAGTTTTCTTGCTCAAGGTGTGTGAAATACAATGTGATGGCTGTACTGCAACTCACCCAAGTGCCAGCCTGGTATTTATATAGCATAAAATTGAGGGTAGATGTTTTATGCTTTGAGGTGTAGCATGAGGGCAAGCTTGAATGCACAGAGACAATTAGGGACACTGTTGGAGGACTGCGCAGGGCAGAAGAAACCAATCTTGATGCAGTTTTATCCATATTATTTTTTGGGAATGGTCGTTACGTGAAATGTTCCAAAACAGCACCTGGGCCTTGTTCTGGAAAGGCGTAATAGAAGTAGTTGAGGACTGAGCCAGGAAGTGAACTAACAGTTACATGTCTAGACAGGGCTCCAGTGCTCAAGTTTACTTACTGACCCTCTTACTAGCAGATCAGATTTACCTAGTATTTAAGTACCGGTGTAGCTCATGCGGTGTCAAATGGACAGTGTGTTATGACCTATAGGCAGACACATTTATAATGCTGTTAAATCATATCTTGCCTTTAGATGAAAGAGATTATCACACCAGTTGAAAGGCATTTCGTCCTTTTAAAAGGGAAACAGATTTCGGTTATTAAGGCAGGAATGTAATATTGCAAAGGATCTCCTGGTTCAATGTTCTCTACTGTCACGGGAGGAATGTCACACTTACGGATATATGAAATCCTACTTTAAGAATAGTTTCTTCCTCTTCACTAGGGCTCCTTATTAAACGTGGGTTACAGAAATCTCACTAGCATGATGTTTAAAAATGATCTGATCTTAAAGTAGGCATAGCATATCAATGAATGAATTATTTGTTCTTTTGTGAGTGTTATACTTCAGTTTAAATAACGTTCCTCCTTCCTGGTTATTGTCTTCTCCCTTATCAAATGTGCTTTTAAAGAACACTCATTTCATGACAGCCTTCATTTTCCTACACTGATCAGGCTAAGCTTTTTTTGTCTGCTTGTGTAGAATAGTCTTTCTCTACTCCTCATCTTTTTATATGGTATTTTTTCTGTAGCATTTCAGTTTAAGCATAGATAACTGAAACCTCAAGGTACAGGTGAAACTGTGTCTGTGCTCTTGTAATTATCACACTAATACTTCTCTGCCTCTTCTGGAGATTGATATCATGACATATCCTTGAATTGTGTTTGTTTCCTTCATAGATCTGTCTTCTATGTTAAGAGTACATATTTCTCTTTCTTAGCTGATTCCAACTAATAAGCTGTCACCTTTTTGTGAACTTTTTTATTAGTCTCTGAGTTCATGGCTTTATGTACTACATTTCTCCCAAGTTCTGGTGGGCTGGAGAGAGTCCCACAGGATGGCCAGTATTTCAGTGGGTACTCTCAGGCTGCTTGAGACAAATATAAAATTTTGTGATTCAGAGGAAGAACTGAAATTTTGGTCGTCTTCACTTCAAAATGCTTTAACCAGATTACAGATTGACTTGAGTGCCTCTCCCCCTTCGTTGTGGTGGTTCTGCTCACAACAAGTGATTATTCACTGGGGCAAGTTCTTGAACCTGATTCTTCCACACTTCACTGTATGCTGCTTTTGAGCTGCTGCATTTCTCTCTGGTCCAAGAAAAGTTGGTTTTCCACAAGCTGATAACCTTCTGATGGCAGACTGTTTTATGAAAATCCTTCTTGGGCTCTAATAAACATATTACCTTGTTTTATGCTAAAAAGTTACCTCATCAGCAAGAAGGCTGGAACTGTATTTTAAAAACTTGAGATACTGCATAATCTGGGTTTAATAAGGCATGTATTCAGTGAGGGCTATATCTGACCCTATTCAGCCTATTCAGTAAAATACATTTCACAGGATACTTACGTCTCTAAAGGGGATGATTTGGAAACATGAGCAAGATGCTGTGCTCCAGACCTCTACAATAAAAAGCTAAACTGCTTGTGATGGATTGTGGCCTAAACATATTTGTATGAATTTTTGCCGTTTTTCAGTGAAGTGTATTTACTCTTTGCTAATAACCTAATAAATTTTAATATGGGCATCTGTCTTTGTCAGCAGGCAATATATTAAGGTGCTGGCAGAAATGCCAATAATCCTTCGTGGCGTTCTTACATTGCTTTGTTAAAAGTCAAATTGTAACCATTCCTGCCTCTAAATGATCAGATTAAATGAAAGTTTTGTGTTGCTAGTGAATAAATACTAAACTAGATGTATAATACCAAATGTGCATGCCATCCTATTCAGTTCAGGCAGGATTACTTGCCTTTTTATTGTCACTTGATTAATTTGTATTTTAGGTCTGAGGTTTGAAAAAACAGTGAATTAACTACTGCTTTCATAGACCTTCTACTCATACTTTCCTCTTTTTAAGAGAAGACTCAGTGATTTCTCAACTTAAAATTTTCTGGGCATCCAAATGTCTTAGAAATCCATTGTATTAAACCCAGCTTGTGTTGATACAGAACATCTTACACATGAGGAGGACTTGAGTGTGTCAGCCTTTTAATAAAACCTGAAAGAAATCTGGTGGATGTTTTATCCAAAGCGTCAGAAGTATGCCGCATCAGAACAACTGGATTTTGAGATGTGCTGTAGCTTGGAGTGGGACCAAATACAGATTAGTGGGATGAGTCTGGGTTATTTCTGAATGAACAATCTTACAGATACAGGTGAACTATGTGCACTGTAGGAGTCCCTTTGCAGTCAGGGCAGGTTGAGAATATAAATTTCAGAACACCAAGGGGGAAAAAAATATTTTGGGTTTCTCCAGCCTTCTGTTTACTTTCCATTTCTTTCCCCTCTATACTGGTGAAATGCTTTTTGTATTCTTAGCCACTTTGTGTGCATCTCTTGCAGCAAAATACGTCGGATTTTCCTTGCATTCCATTTCTTACGGATCTTTATCAAATCTTAAAATACGCTTTTTCTGTAGGTACCTAAGAAACACATTACTCTGTGTGTGTATATACATATGTATTTTGGTAGTGCTTACTCATTTTTAGAGGCTCCTAGTAAGTATCACAGATGCATATTTAAATACTATCATTAATGAATATAAGAAAAACATGTATTCAGTTTTCTGGCCAACAACACAGCCTCTGATCTGTCTTATGTATGAAAAACTTACCCATATTTGACAATCAAATGTATGAGTAGAGATAGGATGCATTAACTAAGTGGATTGCAATCCAGAAAAACTGAATTTACCAAGGCATTGGCTGCTTCTTCAGAAATAGGGGAAGAAAACTTTATCAACAAATTTTATCATTGATACCCCTCTGTCTTTCCATTTTCCTTTAAAGATGAACAGATATAATGCTGAGTAGAGACAGATGAACAATGAACTGTTTGAAATTAAAAATAAGTAAGGTATTGGTGGTTGGGAGAACGTAAAATTCCTTATCTAGGGAAGAAAGCCCACAGGGTTGTTAACTGGTAAGAATCATTCTGTCTAACTGCAATGAACACACCTATTGTTTTTGCATGTTTCCAGCTCTAATAGTAAAATTACTAAGGCCTAATCAGCCTCCAAATTTTTAGTTTCATTTAAAAAAAAATCACCACCATCATTGTGGTCAGCTGTGTTTGAACTAAGATTGTCTCAAGTAGTTATATCTATATCAGGTCATAGAAATTACCTAGAACAATCATTCAGCATTGTCAGGTCAGTTCAAGACATGTAGTGGAAGCATCTAGATAACCAGATACTGTTTTTCATGTTTGTGCCAATCCAAGCATTAGTTGAAAAATTTCTTCTGTTACAGAGGCGCTGGAATTTGCAGTGCTTATAAATGGTGATAATTGTAGTAATCACTGACAGTTAAACAGCTATGTCACAGAGATAGGACCTATTGCAGAAGTTTCTGTGCAGCCTATCCTGGAACCAGTAACTTTTTCTCCTTAGTGTTTAGGTATGTCCTATTTTTATGTCAGAAACAAGCTGACAAAGTATGGGCTGGATGAGCAGGCAGTGAGGCGGGTTGAAATCTGGCTGAACGGCTGGGTCAACAGGGTGGTGATCAGTAGCATGAAGTCTAGTTGGAGGCCAGTAACTAGCCGTGTACCCCAGGGGCCAATACTGGGTCCAGTCCTGGTCAACATCTTCATTAATGATCTAGATGATGGGGCAGAGTGTACCCTTGGCAAGTTTGCCGATGATACAAAACTGGGAGGAGTGGATAGTATGCCAGAGGGTCGTGCTGCCATCTAGGTCCTGCAGCTGGGGAGAACAACCCCAGGCACCGGTACAGGCTGGACAGGCCACCCAGCTGCAAAGAAGTTGGCAGAAAAAGACCTGTGGGTCCCGGTGGACACCAAGTTGAACACGAGCCAGCAATGTGCCCTTGCTGCAAAGAAGGCTAATGGTCTCCTGGGCTGCACTAGGGGGAGTGTTGTCAGCACCTCAAGGGAGGTGATCCTTCCCCTCTGTACAGCTGAATAGCACTGGTGAGGCCACACCTGGAGTGCTGGGTCCAGTTCTGGGTTCCCCAGTACAAAAGAGACATGGACATACTGGAGAGAGTCCAACAGAGGGCCACGAAGATGATTAAGGGACTGGAGGAAAGGCTGAGAGAGCTGGGACTGCTTAGACTTGAGAAGAGAAAGCTCAGGGGGCATATCATTAATGTATATTTTTGCATATGTGAAGGGAGGGTGCAAAGAAGAGGGAGCCAGGCTCCTTTCAGTGGTCCCCAGTGGCAGGACCAGAGGCAATGGGCACAAACTGAAACACAGGAGGTTCCCTCTGACCATCAGGAAACACTTTTTTCCTGTGAGGGTGACCAAGCACTGGCACAGGCTGCCCAGAGAGGTTGTGGAGTCTCTATTCTTGGAGATATTTAAAAGCCATCTGGACATGGTCCTGGGCAGCTGGCTCTAGGTGGCCCTGCTTGATCAGGGGAGTTGGACCAGATGATCTCCGGAGGTCCCTTCTGACCTCAACCATCATGTGATTCTGAAATAGTTCTGGGCTCCTAATAGCCTGAGATTTTAAGTGCTTTCATCCTCCTGGAGAGGATAGGGATATGTAATAGAAGTCTGTGATACCTGTATCTAGGTATGGATATTAGAAGGTACTGAAAAATACTGTAGTGCTGTAATTTGAAATTTGGTTCTTTCTCTGTATATGTCACATATGTACAAGATACACTGTAGACCTCTGCAAATGTTTCACTGAACACATTAGTATTTTAGAAACACTAATCTTACGGTCTGATCTGCACAGTGATGCCAGCTGAAATATGTTCTTACAGTGACTTTTTATAACGTGCTTACTCAATAGGTAAAACGTTCTAGGAGTAAAGGAGGACTGGCTGGGCCTGATGGTACAAAGTCAGTGTTTGGACAGATGTGTGCTAAAATGAGTTCCTTTAGCCCTGATAGCCTTCTGCTTCCTCATCGTGTTTGGAAAGTCAAGTTTGTTGGTAAGGATTCTCCACCTCCCCACCTGTTTTGAACTTAATTTTACAGTTTTCTTCAGATTTACTTCTTTGGAGGACCTGAAGGAAGGAAGGGATATAGGAAAACAATGTATGTGTGTAGGCAGAGGAAGGTGCTTAAAATGTTAGGAAGCAAAAAAGCCTTTTTAAATTTTTTTATAAAACCCCTCAATATTAGTGGAAATGTGTCTGTAATTGTCCTCAAATTCTGGGGGCAACCCTTGCTTACAACAAACATTCTGCAAAACCTAAACCTGTTTTCAGCTGTCTGAGTTGGTAAATAATTCTGGCTAGCTGGTTTTACTGGTAGGGTTGTTTTTACAATTCAAATATCACTTTGAGCTTTTTGATGAAAAATATTTTAGATTGAAGAGCCATTCTATCTACTATATGTAAGATATATAAAATATAGCTACTTTAAAACTTTCTTTGGAATTGCGTTACTTTGACTTTCTTTTTCTACCTCTTTTATTTTGATTAGTGTATAACACAAAAATGTTAGTTACGCTCTGGCAAAATACTATTTTTGACACTGAGATATTGTATAATCTTCTAAATAGTATGATTTACAATGAACTGGAAATATCCAAATATAAAGCGAAACATAAAGGGTTTTCGTATGAACAGATATGACAGTGCAGCTTTTAGCTATCACCCCTGTGGAAGGAAATACAGTTTTTTTCAATTCTTCATTTATTTTTAAAAGAACGTTTTAATTTTGAGCCTTTTTTCTTCTCCAAGGTGAATCTGTGGATGATTGCGGTGGAGGTTATAGTGAATCAATAGCAGAAATGTGCGAGGAGCTTCAGAATGGGCTAACCCCTCTGTTAATTGTGACACCAAATGGAAGAGATGAATCTGGAGCAAACAGAGATTGTTTCCTATTAAATCCTGCTGCCAAGTCCCTCTTGCATATGAACATGTTTCGTTTTCTTGGTAATTTCGTAGCAACATTGTGACATTCTGTTTGAATTACATGGTCAGAATACTGGGAATCTAACAAAAAAATTGAAAAATACTATGTTTAAACTTACAGGTGTACTTTTGGGCATTGCTATCCGGACTGGCAGCCCTCTGAGCCTCAACCTGGCTGAGCCAGTGTGGAAACAGCTTGCAGGAATGAACCTAACAATTGCTGATCTCAGTGAGGTAAGTATGAAGTTTCTGAGTAGGATATAACTTACAGAAGACAAGCAGACTGTAGCATAAATTTTTCTCCAGTGGTTGGCTTCCCTGGTTTCTATGTATTTGTATTTTGACTGGCCTTTTATATTTTGAGCCAGTATGTAAGGATGACTTGTACTCACTGTTAAAACCGTAAATTTACAAGTCGTTCCAAAAGTAGTCAAATATGCTATTTGAATTCTAGAGCATTCTCAAATCTTCTCATGGGTTTGACTACACAAATGTTTGTGGTCGAACTCCTACTTTCCAGTAGACCTTTCTGTAGCTGTTACTGTCTGTTGTGCCAAGATGCAGTAACTGATTGGGTGCACACGCCTACACTGTTTTGAAGTAAAAGAAAATTAGTTCAGGCTACTACTGAGGATAGTTCGTGCCCACGTACTGAACATCACAAACTTTCAATTTCTGTTTACTGAGCTCAGTAAATGTGGAGTAAGAGTTAAGTCTTTGTTACAAAGAAGAGTTCCTTCCCAAATACTGTCACGTAGAAATGTACTTACTGTAAAAGCTTTGAGTCATTTACTTGTCAGTAAGGGGAATCCTTTTGTACCAAAACCAGCACTGGACTTTAAAAACGTAATCACATCTACAAGCTTTAAATCCATTTTCTTACATAATACAGTTTCTTGGCAAATGCTCCCCAAAAGGATTGAAATCTAGAACACATGCGCCCTCCCACATCCCAGCATAATGAAATTTTGTGTAAAATACTAAGGCATTTTATGGCTTTGAAATTCAGTTAGAGAGATTATGGTCAGACATTTGACAATGCTTTTGGTAGATGACATATGATGCACTGCTTTTGGTATGCAAGAGATGGTGTTGTATAGTGCTAATAAACTGACTTTAATTTGGGCTTGTTACTTCCAAAAGGTTGATAAAGATTTTATTCCTGGGCTTATGTACATTCGAGACAATGAAGCTACTTCAGAAGAGTTTGAAGCTATGAGCCTCCCATTCACTGTGCCTAATGCAAGTGGTCAAGATATTCAGTTGAGTTCCAAGTATACCCATATTACACTGGATAATAGAGCTGAGTATGTGAGGCTGGCAATAAACTACAGGTTTGTTGAACAAGTCATTCAAATTATTGACATGAATAAGCATTTTCTTTTAAAAATATATAAAAGCTTTTAAACAATATACTACTTTAACCTCTTATGTACAAGTATTTTAATATTTTCATGTAATTACAGTGTTGATTTTCTGATTTCTTTTAATCTCTCCAAGGAGAAAAGATTGAACTTAATTCTTAGGAAACAAAATTAACTAGCAGGTATGGCTCTAGATTTTAATAGCTGTCCTGACAGAGCAGTTTTGGCAGCCAGTTTTACAGGTGGAGAAATGCTCCATCCATCTAGTTCTTCCTATGCGATAAAGTAGCAGGCTTGATCATTAAGTTCTTTGTGAATAGGGCTTGGATTTAGTACTACTGCTCCCACAGTTTTTCATATCATCAGTTGTAGTCAAGAACAGTCCCAGATGAATTCTTATTATATTCTTATCTAAGTTGGAATACATAAAATAAAATGTTCATTCCCTGGACAGCATAAAGTAAGTCTGACACGTATGTGCGGACAAGTAAATTTACCCTCAGGTGCCAAAAGCGGAACATTGCACTGAAATCAGTGGGAAATAATTGTTCAGTATTTGAGAAGACAGGCCTTTGGTTACTTAAATACCTAGATAGCTAATCTAGACAAGTACATCTAAGAAGCAACCGCAGGCATCTTGTTACGTGGAGCACTGGGCCTGGTGCCTATTGAACTATGGACATTTAGATAATTTGGACGAGAAACTCATTCATAGTTGTTTTATTCTCTCCGCCGTAGTTAACTGTTGTACCAAGAGTGCTTGAGCAAGACTGTATCATCACTATATACTTGCTTATTAGTTTGTAGTTATACTGCCAACAACTACTTAAATTATGGTCTTGGTGTTTTGTTGTTGGTTTTTTTTGTTGTTTGTTTGGGGTTCTTTGTATAAATGGTTATGAACCAATGCTTAAACCTATTTTTGACAGCAGAGAGGAATTTCATTTGGAATGGATAAACGATATGTCTACAAAAAATGTTATATTCCTTTGAAGAAATGGGTTTGTTCTTTTGCCAGTTCTGCCATCCTCAAAGGACATGAGCAATTCTAAAAAATTTTACAGTTAAAAGTCCTGTGGGAGAAACATTTAAATGTTTAGATTAAGTATCAAGTTTTTTAATCATATGAAGACCTTGAGAGAAAAACTAGCACCTGAATAGAATCCATGTGAAAAAGTAGATGCATAAGACCATGTTTGTCCTGACATTTTTGTTTATTTGATAACAATAACAAACATGTTTGTGATAACAAACCTGAGGACAGGACTTGTCAATGATGTGAATCTGCTCTGGAGAGCTCTGTAAAACATCTCAGAAATTATTTGACAGGGAAAAAAAAAAAAGCAAAACACAAATCATGGGTGGCAGCAGAAGCAGCAGAGTGTTAGACTTATCTGTGTCTGTCTTGAAATACAGTAACTCCTGTCCTCAGACATCATGGTTTAGTTCAGACCCATTTTTCTTTTACCGTAATGTCTGTCTAGTGTTGGGAATGTTTGAGGGCAGAGTTTCAAAGCACAGCCATTCTTTTCCCAAGAGCATATTGTTTCCAAATGGGATATTGGTTTGTTCTTGCCAGGCACAGCACATGAATAATGCTGGAGATAAAATATCCTAAACATTGGGAGGTATCTCTCCAATACTGAGCTTGCTGTGCAATATGAATTGGTGTAGAAACTGGTATAAGTCAAGTATCTTGTGTGACAAATGTTTATTAATGTTCCTTGGCACATAGCTGGAGACTTGAGGAGAATGGTTAAAGTTTCCTTGGTATTACAGTAATTGCTAGAAATAATTGCTAGAAATGGCATTCATAGAAACTCTGAAAATGTGTCTCTGCAGACTTCATGAATTTGACGAACAAGTTGCAGCAGTTCGTGAGGGGATGGCCCGTGTTGTTCCAGTTCCTCTGCTTTCGCTATTTACGGGATATGAACTGGAAACTATGGTATCAATTTCTGTTTTGCTACTCTGTCAGACTAACTTGGAGTGAGATTCTCACTTATATCTTATAATCCAAAACCCACATTAAATACTATTTACAATGCTCGCTCGGTGATTGCGAACATTTTGTCCAAGGAAAGACTAGAAAATGTTTAATTGCCCTCTTGGTGTTAATAAGGTTATTTTTATATAGCTGAGCAGTGATGTAATGAATTATTTCTGGAAGAAACAAACAAACAAAGCCGAAAAAACCTACAAAACAGGCACCTAGGAGGTGAATTGGAAATATTCGTCCCAAGTAAAATGTTTAATTCTTTATGTGATTCAGGAATATGAAAGAAGGTTCATTATTGTCCCGTGGTGGGAAGATGTATATTTAGTAGTATTGTAATAGGAGACTGTGCACAGCACTTCAAATATTTGAATGTTCATTTTGTCAGTGTAAAAGCTGATTAAATATTTTAAAGGAATGGGGGAACAAATCGCCTGTAATTGATTTGATCAGACTTTTGTAGCCTATCACTATATTTTATTTTTCAGGTATGTGGAAGCCCAGATATTCCACTTCACCTTCTGAAATCTGTAGCGACTTACAAAGGCATTGAACCAACTGCTTCCTTGATACAGTGGTTCTGGGAAGTGATGGAATCCTTCTCCAATACAGAGCGATCTCTCTTCCTGCGTTTCGTTTGGGGCAGAACAAGGCTGCCCAGGACTATTGCAGACTTTAGAGGGAGGGACTTTGTTATTCAGGTAAGGTGTGTGGGATGGGGTGTGGGATATTTATTTTAAAAAGCTGGTAGTGGAGAAGTAGTAGCATGACGTCACAAGAGAACAGGCGGATTTCATTAAACTGTTTATGCAACATTACATTGTAGATTCGACCGTGCAACAGAGACCTATAATGTGTATAAATATTTTTCTCTCTTGACTTGAGCAAGTGGATATTCGTTTCATTTCCCATCCATTTGCTTCTCTGGATTTTGATAGTTTTCTACTGTCAGTCATCAGCTGTTTTTGCTGGCATTTATTTAGCATTTCATTCAGCTCAGTAATCATTTCAGCTAAATTAAAAAAACACAATCTTCAAATCATATTTTTGGTATTTGCTGAAGTAACATAATCCTTTTTAGATTGTTCCTAACCACATATTCATAATCGAAGCAGCTCATATATGTCTGCTTTTATTTATTTACTTAGTGTAGGGAAAATGGATTTGGTCTTTTCATTGTTCTTTTAAGAAACCTCAGCATCAGAATCACAAATTTAACATGCTGTTAAAAAAATTCTCAAGTATTATTCTGATATGTATTTGTGGTTTGGACAGTGAACCAGAATATTATGCTTTTTGTTTTCAACAGGTATTGGATAAATACAATCCTCCAGACCACTTCCTTCCTGAGTCATACACTTGCTTCTTTCTCCTGAAGCTGCCCAGGTATTCCTGTAAGCAAGTACTAGAGGAAAAACTGAAGTATGCCATTCACTTCTGCAAGTCTATAGACACTGATGATTATGCCCGGATAGCGCTGACAGGAGAGCCAGCGGCGGATGACAGTAGTGATGATTCTGATAATGAAGATGCAGATTCTTTTGCTTCAGATTCTACGCAGGACTACTTAACAGGACATTAAAAAAATAATATAAGGGGTAGTTGTCGCAAGCACTGAGGCAAAACGCCAAAATGACAATGAAGCCAAGGACAGTTTAGGTCTCAGAATATAGAGTGCGTAGTCAGAGGGATGGTAATCTTCGGAACATGGGGGAAGTGTGTTTGCTACTCACAGTAGGAATTAAGGGTTACAACCTAAACCATCAGCTTAGAATAAATGGCACAGTATGTGGGCATTTAACATTTATTTTAAGAGCTGAAAGTGGCCCCCCATAATGCTGCACTACATTTAGAACCTTTGTGTTTACTGAAGTGTTGTAAATGTTTATATAAAGATGGTAGTGCAGCATCCAAAAGGCACTGAAGCCTTCAAATTGTGGGTGCAATAGGTTTTTTTTCATATTAAGTGTTGTGTTCTGTGCATCTTCTTGATTGTATATTGGAAATACTGTGCAACAACTGAATAGTATTATAAATATTTCAATTAACTTTACTAGAAGTTTGTTAAAAATTTTTGAACATTGAATTAACATTATTCCTTGAAATTCTTCTATAGATAATAAAAATGGCCAATAGTTTCACCTCCACCCCTGGTTTGTATATTTTAGCTTATGCATTATTTATCTCAAATTTGATACCTTTCTGTGAACAGCATCATAATTCTTATCATGGAAAGTGTACTGTATATAATTTGTGCCATGTAAATGCAAAAGTTATAATTTCCCTCCGAATAAAAGTTCTGCCACAGAAAAAAATAGTATGTGGTTTTCAATGGTAGTGCAGCTGTTACGTGGGATGAACCGCTCTGCTAAGAAATGTTTCTGCAACTTACAGCTGTTGACCAAACGTTGCTGGTGCTGCTCCACCAATATGTAGCTATAGTAGGTGCATTGCCATAGGCAGAACATGAGCTATAGTAAACTCAGAGCAAGTCTGCACGCCACGTTGCTGGTAGCGATTAGGTACACTTTGTTTATGCAGTTGTTCCTAATGCTACTGTTGTCAGTAATGGTAAATTTGTTCTTGGACACCTGGGAAAAAACTTGCTTTTGAGGAAGTGTAAGGGACACGTGTCTTCAAGTGCCTGAACGTGAGTAGAAGAGTGTGACGACAGTCGTATAACATACTGTCTCTGAGAAAATTAGACCATTTTACAAGGCTTGATCACGAAACATTGTGCATCCAGAGTAGCCTGTTTGAATAACTCATTGAAATCAAGTGGCATTCAGGCAGGCATTACGTGTTTACTACACAATGTATGCACTAGTTTTTCAAAGTAGGAAAATCAGATTTTGTTGTGCCAGAGCACTAATATTTTACTTCAAAATCCAGTAGAAGGTGATGTCATACCATTTCTTTGCTAATTATTAGGGTAGGTATATGTGAATATTTAACAATTCAGAGTTGATTCATTTTTTTAGTGTCTGCATTTGACTTCTAGTCCAACTTCTGCAAATTTAAATATTAACTGTGGTCATGAAATCAGTTTTTCCGAGATACTGACATTTCAAAATACTGATATTTCAAAACAGTGGTGAAACTACCTATTTGTTGTTACGATGTCAGAGTTTTGAAATCTGTGAGCTTTAGAGGCCTCTATTTCATGCTGAAGATCTCTTGCGATAAATGCTCCTGTCCCGATCCTCTGCCTCGCTGGAGACTCCAGAAGTCAGGCCTGTGCCTGTCCTCCAGATTTTCTCTGTCTGCTGATGGAAAAAAGCCGAGTCGTCTTTGAGTCTTAAAAAAGATACAAAACCCAAAAACCTTAAGCAACCTCTTTTATCTTTGCTGCTGAATGGAATTTCTCCTGAGGTAAAGAGTGGAGAATCTAGTCCAGAAGTGCTCATGTGGTCGTCTGCTGTCCTTCGCCATGGTAACACGGGATCTGGCCCTGTAGGCATCCAGCTTGATCAAAGAGGTTCTGTAGTCAGCTTTTCAGGAGGTGCGATGGATGAGTCATGCCCAAATGCCACAAGCCCAAGGACTGAGACTGAGTTCAGCTGCCATTCTTGAATTTCAAACCCCGTTTCAGGAGCATATGAACTACTGTAACATGGAGAAGTTTTATAACTCGCTTAGGAAGGAAAAAGAATGTCAGAGTTTTTCTTCCAAGAAAAGCAAAAAGGAAGCATTCTTTATGTAAGAAAACGGTTTACGTTGTTAACCAGTGAACCGCGTAAAAAGTTTTTTAAGCCTCCTTCTTTCTTCTGTTAGGATGGGGAAAGCAGCCTCAGACGCCCTTTCACAGTGTGAAATGCTTGTCACCTATGGCCCGACTTGGAGCGTTTCTGAGCAGCCAGTTGTCGTTCTTGAAAAACCATTGTTGCAAGTGGTCAAAAAATGGGAATTGCTCTTAATTGGCTTTTAGATGCAAATTCCTAGTCTGAGAAGGAAAAGGACTCAACCTTGCAAATGAGGAATGGATTGCTAGTGCTCCTTTCCCTTCTTCATATGTTACTTCCCTGTAAAACCAAAGATGATGGTTTGACTTACTATAAAGCTTTACCATTATGAAATTGCAGAGGACTGAGAGAAAAATCCCTTCCCATGTTCAAAATTACTCTTTGTTGCCTGGGTAAATTCCCGATACCTCTAAAACCACCTAATGGCTGCTAAACAACCTGTGAATAAGGAGAGAAGGTCATTGAGTCCCATCAGGGAGTTTAGGGGGTCATGTACCATTTGTAATCATGGTATTTGTTCCTTAACATCTTGTTAGTCAAAGAAGTCTTCAGGCTCGCATACAGGTACTCGCCTCCCCTGCAAGCATCTTTATCAGCAGACTATGTGCAAAACTAAACCATGCAGCACTCTTCTAGAAAAAAGGGAAGCAGTGGCTTCCAAAGATCTCATTGATAAAATATTTTCACTTTTTAGTTTGAAGAAAATGTACAGATGTGTAGTTTCCTGTAGATGTTGCCTTTCAAGGTTAATCTCCCAACAAATCTTACAGTTAAAAATTATGGTGTTAACTTGCAACATGTCAACATGGTTCTTTTACTCAGCTGGGGTTCAAGGGTGTGAGATTGGTGGAAAAGTTACTCTATCGTGGAGTCATGTCCTTATCTTAAGTGAAAACTGCAGCAAAGCAGAATGTGACACACAAACTATTTGTGAATTGATGCTCCTAGTACTTGGAAAAGATTGTGCTGATTCCCGTGTTTGTCTCAAATGCGACTGTTGATGGTGTATCTGCAAGGCATTGTTCTTCGGCTTTGCATTTAGTCATCTAATGGCCAGCGAGTAAGATTGTGCAAAGATCTCACAGAAACACGGAGTAGAATTGTCTCAGTTGTCTCCTGACTGTGGTCATCCTTGTTCAGCTCTCTCCAGTGAGTTTGGATGTGGTGCACTGGCATCATGACCTGAAAAAGGTTTCAGAAGAAGCATTTTGAGAAGTTTGTTGGAGGATGTGAAGTCACGCGCATGATATAATACAAAATCCTCTCGGATTCTCTTTTGTAAACGGGTCAGTGTTAAGTGAAAAGAAACTTAACCCTCATTGGGCACTTGCATATACTCACTACTGACGATAAGCCTTAATAAGGACGGGGTACAGCACTTCTAGAAAAAAAAGACCAGGATAGGAGTACACCTTCTTGTTTCACTGTGACAACTTTATCAGTGTGCGGGGGCAAAAAGTGCCAATGCCGTTCAGTCTCGGTGGTTGGCTGAGCTTTGTTAGCCTGTTTAGCAGCAACTCGTAGGAAAAGAAAATGCAAGAAAGTGCAAAATCAAATGCACGAAAATAGGACGCTTGCAGCCATAGGAGGCTGCTCTTCCTTCTCGCTCTTTATGAAAAGTTTGACCTGTGGCCAAGACATGACAGTTAATGTTTCTTCCCAAACCAGCATGCCATTTCAAAGGTCCAAAAGGGGAGAAATTAAAGAATGACCAAGTAGATGAAGCTGTGATTTCATTTCCTAGAAGACAGACTTTTGAATTAATTCTTCTTTTAAAGTATTTTACCACTGTTTCGAAGAAAAGATGCTCTTTAGCTTCAGAAACTGATCTGTTTTGAGCAAGTTCTTGCCCTAACTTCCAAGTGATAATTTTCCTAATGTTTGTTCTGGTATGTTTGACATTTGTGGCATGAACATGTGATTTGCTAACCACAAATTATGAAACCATTCAAATGCTTTGACCTAGTAGTTAACAGATGAGGCAGGTTTGCTTTATTATATATAGCTTTTGATACTGTCCCTTCCTTTGTAATGTTCTTTTATAAGTAAACTAAGAAGACCTCTTAAAGGAGGTGGAGGTAAAGCTGCGTGCAAAGTGTGAGGGTCCCTCCTAAACTGGAAAAACTTTCTGAGTAAGACTCTTGCACGTGTCCTTTGTGGTTCTGCTGCTTCTCAAGTTTTTCATCAGTTTCATCACATCGACTTAGAAGCACCCTTAAAAATAAACTAGAGAACAGGGTCCATGTCCAAAGTGAAGCTGATAGGAGAAGGGCTGACTGACCTGAGCAATGCAAAAGTCAATGGATTATGAAGTGCTGTGCATAGAAGGAAGAAATCAAATGCATGAAATACTTGTGTATGGGGGCCAGGTGGGATTTGGGTTGGCCTGAGTGACTTGCTCTTCCTCCATGCTCCTGCAGAGGACAGGGGATTCCTGGGGGAGAACTGACCGGACAAAAACAGGAAGGAAATGGACTTTTTGTAGTGCAAATCAGGCACCTTCCTTCCTGTGATCCTGGGGGCTGCTGCTTCCTGCAGAGTCACTGACCAGGCTCCAGTCTGTGGCAGTCGCGTGACTGGAGTTACCCGTGTGGGGTAGAGCCCAGCTGCCTTTGGAATTTTTCATTTTGGAACAAAGGAAGCCATTTGAGTTGCGGATGTGGGTCTACTGTACAATGAGTCGCCAACACCAATAGGAGAGATTAGGGATTTAGGCTGATGGTACCCAGGGAACAGTCATGCTGCCTCTGTCACTGCAATAAAGTGACTTAATTTAATAGCACAGACCTGTCATATGACGTGCCATACTACAAGTACTAGAGGATGAAAATACACTGCAAAACAGATGGTATAGTCTAGGAGCCAGCTACCTGGCAGCATGTTGGTCCCCTTGGGTGCATATGACCTCGGCAGAGTGACAGGAACGTGGTGGGATATTTTATGGCTGTTACCATATTGTTAAGGGATGTTAAAAGTGTGGCTGCCTCCTCTGGCAACCCTGGCCCAGGACCTTGCTGCCCAGACACTGGAGCCTGCCCCAGGGAACCGGGAACAGTGATGTGGCTGCCTCTTTCCCCTTTGCAGGTTCAACCAGTGGCGAAGCTGCGCACGTGTCCCAGAGACACACACATGGACATGGACACACACAGGACACTGACACAGCCAGTCCCACACGCCGTTCCCACCCCAGTGGCTAGGGGTTAAAGACCCCCACCTGCTCCAGTAGCTGATGCTGAGACCCCACTTGTGCCAGTAGCTCACCCATTTTTTCACTCATACCCACACAGATCTCACCAGTAGCCGGCACTCAGTCCTTGCAGCACATGTACACGTGGGATAGAGAGTGTGATCATGGAGAGAGATAGTTAATAAAAGATTTAACGAGAAGATACAAGAAGACAGGACAGATTGCAGTGATCAGGCACAGGGCTCAGCCAGACAAGCGTGCTGACTGGCCCTGTTTTACACGTGAGCAGCCCCCTTTATACCCTTTTGTGTCTGCCTGCTCTGTCCCTCCCTGCTCCCCTTCCCCTGCGTGTCCCTCATCGCAGGCAGAGTCCCACCCACCCCCTCCAACACCCTGGACCCTCAGGTTTGCATCCCTATTAGTTGCAAAGCCCCAGTTTGCCTTCAGGTTCTTGCTAGCCCGTCAGTTACTGTGACTGACCAGCTTTATTTCTGGTTATTGTGTTTGTTAACGCTAATTGCTCAGGTTTCAGGGCTCCGTGTGTTTGTATCCCTCCCTTTCCTTATCCTCCTGAATGATAAAATAAGCATTCCCATGCTCCACACATCCTTACCAATTAGTGTGACTGACCAGGTTTGTTCTCATCCTGATCTCCCCCATCATATGTCGGTCAGGTTTGTCTTTCTTCTTGTTTATGGCTCCTTTGACCAAATACCCTCAAAGGAGCGGACACTCTCCTTCCACATACCCTTGCAAGTATGGTCAGACATAATTTATAAGTTGGCTGTGCAGCTGACGAGTTAGCTGTATGGTGCCCTATCTGGGGATGATCACTGAGGCGTGGAGAAATGGACATCCAAATGTCAGTATTGATGGCAAGCATGCAAAGAAGCAGATTTATACCTAGCAGGGTGAAATGTTCTCTTCAAGAGCAGTTTCACAGCGCTGATGTGTGCCTGACAAGGACTGGGTAGACAGCTGGAAGATACACAGAGAGGCACAGAGGCGGCCAGCAGACTAGATGTGTGTTTGGGGAGGGTTTGGCCTGCAGGCAGTGGGCTAATGAGTTGGCTCCCATGTAGTAAGACCAAGCTCCTTCCTGCAGAGGTGAAAGCTGTGAGGACAGGCTGCAGGACCTCCAACCATAGCTGAGGGCAGGCCCACACTGACAGGATTTGTGTGAGGTCTGACAGACTGAGCTTTTTCCAAAGGTCTCCACCTGCAGGTGTAGTGGACAAAATTTTCTGTATTGCAAGTGGGCTATTCTGGCAATTCACACACAGATATCGATACTGGTTTTCTAGATACCCTGATGTATGTAAGTGAAGCTGTGGCCTGCAGCTTCATGAAGAAGTGAAGAGTGTGTGCAGTCCCTTTATCTGTAGTCAGGGCCAAACAACATGGCAAGAATTTCTTGATTAGACAATGCTAGTGGACAAAAAGATGTGAGGACCACAGACCAAACAATTCAGCAATGACGAGCAGTTACAAAAGAAGCAAGTATCCTTCCAGGGGAGTTTCATTGGCATTCAGCGGCAGAAAGTCCATTTTAACCTGATAATGAATAAAGCCTTGGCTGGAGTACTCCTGGATATTCCCTAAGACACAAGCACGCTCCCCAGAGAAAGTACAAAGGGAAGCACATCTCTGGCAGTGTTAGAAAACAGAGATGAAGGAAAGTGGGAAAAGAAAAAGAGTGGGAATGTCTGATGCAGAAATGCTGGATAAAAACACCATAGTAAATCTTTCAATATGTAAAACATTGGGATAAGAAAGGGAATGATCAGTTGTCCACAGTTATCCAAAGCAGGTCGAGAAGAAATAGTATCCTTACAGCAGAGATACTTGACACCCCATCGCTTCCACCTTCTAACTTTAGAGACATTTAAGCACCAGAATGCCCAGTCTAGGCAGATCATGAATTTTGGCCAATAAGAGTTTTAAAAACCTTGTTAGACATCTCCTGGTGATGATCTGATGATACTTGACCTGTATGCTGGATTGATAAAGTGACTCCTTCCTCATCCCCTGCCCGAAAGCTGTTGGTGGCTGTTTTTCAACAGGATCGTTTCCTTTCTCTGGTTTATTAGGTGGCTCCACAACCAATTGCACTGGCCTAGCAAGATGGGTACAGGAGAGCAAGCACCACTAAGCCAGCCCTGCCCTTGAGTCATAGGATCATAGAATCATAGAATCATTTAGTTTCGAAGAGACCTTTAAGATCATCGACTCCAAACGTGAACCTAACACTGCCAAGTCCACCACTAAACCATGGCCCTATGCTCTTCTTATTGTTCCTCTTTAGCAGTCCCCCGAGACTGCAAATAACTGCCAAAATGCCTGCTCTCCTCCCGGATGCAGGGGCTGTGTGCTGGCCACGGCTGTTTCTTTTACGGCTGCAGGGAGGGAAGCCCTGCTGAGCTGTGGGCATGCTTCTTGTTGGCAAAGCACAACCTCACGGACAGCTGCCGCTTCGGCCGATGGAGAACGGGATGTGTTGAGGCCAGAGGCTGGCTGGCAGGGGGGAAGCGGTGGGAGCACATGCTGCGTGCAGGAAGGGTGAGGAGGCAAGGCTGCCTCCGTCATGGGCAGCAGCCAGAAATCCTCCTGGTGCCCCCTGAGAGGCAGGGGGGCCACGGGCAATGGAGGCCCCTAGTCCATCAGGTAAAGTGGGTGGTGCTGGGGGAGCCCCTGCAACACAGGGGTCCCTGGGTGCCTCCAGCATTTTGGAGCTGCCTCGTTTTGTTGTTTCCAATCCATTTTTTTTCTCCTTAGTATTTCTGGCTTGTGGAAGCCTTTCATCTTGATCCCTTTTGCAGACTCAGTGTTTGCATCCTGGATGGTTCCTTTGCTGGGATAACCCAGCATTGTCGGGTTGGGGGGCTGGAAGTCCAGCTTCAAGGCTTTTCATCAAAAATGCCATGGCCCCATGGCACGGATAGCTAAATGTTGTGTAGACTCGTTTTACCAATTCAAACTTGCTCAAATGATTACAGTGGTGGGTAAAGTAGATGTTATCAAGCTCAGTGTAGTGTTAGTTATTGTCTGTCCTGGAGCCAGTATGAAGCTGACCCAAATTTTGTACTGTGGGCCTTGGCTACTTCAGTGGGAATGCCATCCTGTGGCCAGGTAATTTGTCTTTCGAGTTCCTTATGCACAAATCCAAATTGTTTTTTGTGAAAATGGCAACTATTTTGAATGGCAGTAGTCTATTTAACCGTTTTTGTGCACTGTCAGAAGACAAATATTGTGCATTATATGTGCCAGGGGAGGAAAGGCCCTCGGAGTAAGAAACATATTTGCTATAAAATTCTTCATAAAAACAGGCAAATACAACTCCAGGTGACATTCGTCTTGGCTCCAGGTGAAATCCCTTTTGACTTCAGTCCCTGGGTTTGCCCCTCAGTCTTGGTTCAACAAAAAAAACTGCCTGCGTGCTGCAGGATGTCAATACCATTTTGATGTTTGCTTCCAAGATGGTCTTGCTTAGTCCCAGGCAGTTTGCAGTGGTGTTAAGATACCCGTGTATAGGCATGACCAGGGGAGGAGAAGCCTGTGGGAAATTTTCAAGCTTCCTCTGTGGTTAAAGCACAGGACCAGGAGTCAGGAGATCGAAGTTCCTGCATTGTACAGAAAAGCTATTTCAACACATAGGCTGCATTGATAAAAGTGATCTCGTAGGAGTGCTATGCTCATTTCTTTGACGGAGCCAAGGCTTCGTTCTTGCCAGGCGGTGCACTGCAGGGAGTTGGCTCATCCCACCCAGAAAAGGCTGCCATCCTGAAAAGGGAGCAAGGACAAACAGCACCGATGCTCACCGGTCTGGTAAAATGTACATCGCTATGTCCGTGAAAGTAGCCTCAAAGTGGTGAGCACTGAGTGGGAAGAGGAAAGAGAAGGCAAAAGGTGACTGTGCTTACCTGCATCACACTGTGTCACGAGAGTTGGGAAGGATGTGGTCAGCGTAACCACGGCCAAGAAATGCAAGTAGGATTGCCCTTATATGTTTATAAACAAACTAATGTTGATCTGGGTATTGTTTTCCAAAGATGTAAGAGTTAAAGAATGTAGAGACGACTAATGGAAAACAGTTTGAGCAAATAGTTCTTCATAGTATCTGGCCACAGAAATGGCTCACATGTTCAGAGCATGCTTTTGGGATATCCATTTATGCAAGGCTTTGAAGGGAGAAGTGGGGAGGACAAAATCCCTAGCCAGAACTTGCTTACAGGCTGTTTAATTTGAAAGATAGCTGTACAAGCTGTTTCCCTCCATTTGGGAGTAGTACAAATTGTCTCATCACCTTCTCATCCTTACAGAGTGGTGAAAATTGCTGCTAAGGCCTTACGGGAGACAGTAAAACAACTACTCTGTGGCACCTCTGGGAGATTCAGGTTACTTTGTGGTCTCAAAACTACTCTGAGACAGTAGTGTTTGCAGGAGTAGTCAGTGCCCCCTCTACCCATCAGAGCCTAGATCCAGCTTTCCTGCTGATTTTAGGAAAGAGGTGAATTACAACTACTGAGCACTCATTTACTGATGTGACTGGCCTTGGGGTCATTTCATGAGTTTTCAGTACCTTGTCTGTTGCCTGAAGAAGACAGCAGCTCCTAATAATAACATCATAACTGTGCTACTGCTGTGTTGGGAGGAGTTGCAAGGTATCTGCTCTGGGTTAAACATCAACCAGCCTGAAAAGCCACCCTGGGGATGACAGACTGCTCTGAGAAGGGGCTATACTATGTGGGGGTGGGATTTTGGCATGACGGAGGTCTTTTATCTGGTGAGTTATGAATTGTCATGAAGTGAAATGATGCTTTCCTACCACCGAGATGGACTTTGGGTTGCCAATGTTAAGCAGTCCTCAGCACCCTGTGTGATGTGATCCACCCTTCAGAGATGAGCATTTGCACGTAGCTCAGAAATGCAAGGTTGGCTACGGTCCCTGGAGGATGCCCCTGGTGATGGTCCAGAGCTGGTTTCCTTTTGATATGGCTTTTGGTCTGATGGAGTTGCATCAGTGAATAGAGTTTTTACTAAATTGTTAATCAGTCATTATAGTCCTGCAGTTTTCTGTTATGCCATACTGGACCCTTAAAGAAGCGAAAGGCCCAGGTCACCCATGATGACTTACCTCTTGAAGAGACCTGGTAAAGTCTGTGGCCGGCACAAAAGAACAATATAGGAGATGATAGAAAAGGAGAAGCTGAAAAAAGCCAGTGGGCATTACTGGGTCTGGACCTTTTAACAGCCCTGTTGATGTTAATGTGAGGCATCTCTGCCATTCCCAAAGACACGAACGCTCCTCTCCCATGGAGAGTAAAAGGTCAGAAACAAAAACTATGAAGTGAGATGAAATGGTGTCTTGTGAAATACACCTCTCCTCAATTCAAGTCTGATGTGGAGACGAGGATTTATGGTGAGATGTTCTTATTGGTGAGCTTATGGGAGCCAGCTATGCTTTAAAGAAAATTCTGGAAAGAAAATTCTTTTCACCAGTTTGGCAAATGTTGAGTTAAACCCTGCAGAGGTGGAGATGTTTCTGTTCAGCCAGACTAACACAACGGATTCTGTGAAACAGGGCTGGGACATGTTAGGTAATGTGTAATAATGTTTTAACTTTCCTAGCAGAATTGTATATAAAGTATGTGTGCATCATTAATTATCATTTTGTATTATTATTAATTATACACATATATGGCAAAAAAATGGGAAAGGAATATGTAACTTTGATGGGAAGAAAAAACCTTGTGAGCCACTATTAAACTTTACTGAAAAATCATAGCAGTCAAATACCTTCTTTTATGAAAAATTCAGAAAACTTCCCAGTTTAAGCAAATTAGTTTCATGTCTGCTAGAGACATATTCTCCGCTTTGCCTCACACACAGAAATAATGCTCCATAACTCTATTTAAGACTGAGGTTTGCCTCTGCATGGACACCACCGTAACTATCCTGGAGTAATTATTTGTCTCGCTCCACTCCAGACCAGTGCAGGGTGGGGACGTGGAGAAGAGGCATATGCGGTTACTCTGGAATAGATGTGGAGACCGGCATAGGTGCAGAGAGATGTAGAATTTGGAGCCACTCAGTATTTGTTTCTCTATGTAGATGAGATATCCGCACAGATAAAGATTTATCTTTGTAATTGCCTCAGCTGAGTTATGATTAACCCTAAGGATATGGGATGACTTTTGATCCTGAAGCTCCTCTTGTGCAATGAGTACTGTCTCATGCTTGTTTTGACGTATGTGCTCATGCATAAAAGGGTGTTGGCTCTTGTAATTGCACCTTCTTAGACAGAGAGTCATGTAATGGTCCTAGTAGCCCTCTGTGTATCACCTGGATGCTGCTCTCCTGTCCTTCGGTCCCTGAAGCAAGGTATAGATGTCCAGCAGCTCCCTGGCTTGCAAAGACCGGCAGCGTTTGGCATGCGGGGCGGCTGCGATCGCCGGGGGCTATGGCCGGGAGCGGGAGCAGTGTCGGGCAGGCAGTGCATGCCACCCTTCAGGGCCCAGAGCTGAAAGGGTACCATTGTTATCTGCATCCCTCCCCAGCTGCATCCCATGACCCGGTGTGTGGAGCCTTTCACAGTGGATCCAGGCACACACAACAGGGCTGGGATGCGTGCCCGCCTCCTTGCCAGCAGTGTGCTGTGAACAAGGATCGAAAGTTCATGGGTGCTCTGCTCTTCCTTGCAGGCCCCCTCGCTGCTGGTGAGGCACGCTCGGTGCTGGGCTGACCAGTGTGACGAAAACTTGAGCTTGATATGAAACACTGAGAGACCTCCAATAGTAGAGTCCATACAGAGTGCGGGGTAGGTTTGTTTAATATCACCGGGGACTGAATGACAGGACCACCAGTACCGTCTTAGCCCCACCCTGAAAGAAAAAGATCATGAGGTTGGCTGCCAGTGGTGGATTTCCTCTGGTTTTCCTTGCTGCAGCCCTGCCTGGAGCGACTGCTTGTTCCGGTGTGCTCCAGGAGGTGAATCTTTCATTTAAGTTCGCTGGTTGAGTTTGTTTTCTTCAGCACAGGCTCCTTGGATGGTCAATTCAAGATGGCAAATCAACATCCCACTATTAACTTGCCACTGAGCGGTCAGTGTTGCTGGAAAAGTGTACTGTTCCTGTACAGTAACTGCAGAGGAAGCCAGCCAGTTGTCACATTCACTACAGCTAGACGGTTTGCAGGTATAAACTATAGACTAGATTTCCCCCCCGCCCCCCCACGTCTTCTACCTTTTTACTTTCCCTTCTGAAAAAAGTTACGGTATTTCAGGTTGGTATTGAGCAAATGGACTTTTCTGCCCCTGTGTTTTCACCACTTCTGCTCGCTTCCACTCCTCTCACCATCCTTCTCCCCTCCAGATCTCATCTCTATTGCAGACAGGCCCTCACAGGGGTAGGAAACAAGAGGAAGAGCCAGGAGCATACAAGTAGAAAAATGATAACTAGAGGAAAAAGGAACAGACGAGGCAGATGAGGAAAGAGCCCAGGCACAGCTGGACTCGGGTTTGTCTGAGCCTGGTGTGCGTTTGCTCAGTGCAGCTCCAGGGAACACGGAGAAACAACAGTGCGGCTACAGGGTGGTGCATGTGGACACCTGCCTTAGGGGGATCAAATCGTTCCTGGTTAGAAAGACCCCTTGCAAAGGCATCTCCCTCTTCTCGTTCATTGTGCAGGAGATGTAGGCATCTCCCTCCAGGGAACCGCTAAACTGTGTCACCTAAGGCTTCATCCCTCCTAAATCTAGGTGTCTAAGGCAAAAATGTCCACATGTGAACTCAGTGTCTTTCTCCCCATTTTGGGATGCAGAGGCTTAATCAATACAGTCGATACAGTCTGGAGTTTTTAATCTCAACCTGCAGTGGACACTTGGCTGTGGCTGGGATGTCCCTTTCTTAGACTGCTGACTGCATTGACCCTGCGTCTCCAAGAAATACAAGTGGGAGTTCAGACCTGCGGCTTTCGTGTAGACACCTAAAATTTGCCATCACAAACCTCTCCCTACTTTAGGCTGGGACGATTTATCCATTAGAGGTGTCCATATCTTTATCTGAAGTGTAGGAGAGCAGTTAGGCTAGACACCCAGCTTTCACACAGAGATGGCAGCGCAGTGGGAGGGGATGACACGGTGGGTGGAGAAGTCGCCACTTCCACGGGTGGAGGGCACCACCAGCGGGCTACGTTCCCTGGTCTGCATGGCTCTGGGAGGCAAGCCCTGCCTGGTTTTGTACACTTTTGCTGAAGTTCCTATTGCTCTTGCTTCATGGATCTAGGAAACTAATAATAAACCCTAGATGCATTTCCCTCCCATTTCTCATCTCGCTCAGACATCAGCCTCAGTTTCTCTGGACACAACTCAGGGTACTGAAGTGCACCTGGTGTCTTCCCCTTCTGAACCATGGAGTCTTTCAGGTCTGCTCAGCTGCTGTTTGCACAGGATTTGCAGCCAACCTACTTCTGACACCCCTTTCTACCATAAAGTGCTCATCTGCTTCCCATTTTTGTTTTGTCCCATGCATCCTGAGTGTCTTGAGTTTGCCTTTATCTGTTTTCCCTAAGGATACCTTAGCTTCTATTTTTGATGCTGGGCAACTTTTTTCTGCTGCTGCAGACTGGTGAGAATCACTTCAGTTAATCTCTTCAGTACACTTGTCTGGGTAGACTTGACTCTTCCAGGCTTTTTATAACCTGGGAGGGAAATACTGCGGCTCCTTCCAACCCAGTGGTGTACACAGCTTCAGAAAGCCTGGAAGAGCACAGTGAGCCTGTGGCATCAGCAGGAACTTGTAGTTTCTGTGTGCACAGTGGCCTCCAAATTATCACAAATTTATATGCAGATTTTAGGTTATTTCTACATTTACCAGGAAATGGCCTCACTTCCGTGGCTAGGTCTCCAGCTAAAGGTTTATAGAAAATAGATGCAAAAGCATGACTTTAATTTCCCATTTCACTAGAGTGCATGAAGTTGCTTATTTGACGTATAAACTTCACAGGAAACATTTCTTTTGACTTCTCAGGGTTTTGGCCTGGCCTTCCACTGTTAATATGGCTATCCCTGTGATGTAGCACAAATCTCAATGGCAATGTAGGTTAAATGAGGTGACGGGTGTTCGATGAACTCTTATGGCAAACAGAATAGCCTGCATCCCTTTGATGTGTGCCCTCCTGAAATACTACAATTACTATGCAGATCAGCGGTCTTGCTTGCTCCTTATCCTGTTTGCTGTCTTCTGTGTTGTACATCATCTGTATAGAGGGAAACTTCACCTTTTGCTGTGCGTTTACAGCATCTTCTGCTTTGGGGTCCTCAGCCATGGCTGAAGAATCTAAGCAATAGAAGCACAAATAAATGATTATAAAGTTGGAGGTGAATAATTTATCTTAATAAAGGGAATCAGAATAATCTTCAAAAGGAGAATTGGATTCACTTGTCTCCATAAAATTGGATGGGAGGGCACCTGTATGTTTATAATCAATCTGTAAATTAATATTTTCATGGAAATCATGTTTTCTGTGGTTAAAAAGGCCTGTCTCATGCTGGCAGGTCTATTGGCACACTAGAGCAGTCAGGGAGTAGCTGTCCTGTGATACTGGGGATAGGTATAAATAGGTTTGCATTGACAAAACTCCTGTGATACTGGGGATAGGTATAAATAGATTTGCACTGACAAAAAAAAAAACATGAGCAGGCACTTCTTGAGTTACAGGGCTGTAAATAACTTCCTAGACCCTAAGCTATTGTTACCTTGGTGTTTGTAGACAATCAGATTAAACCGGAACCTATTTTACAATGAAAGAGCATCCATTACACGTGCTCTACAACCTTAAAAAACCCCACAAACCAACACTGAAAAACATACTTTTGGACAATTAAGTACCTCCAGCAACAGTGCAAATGGAACATTGTAATAGAAACTGCACGATGGTCCACCTTATCGCATTTCCTCACCAGACTCATGTAGTAAGCGCCTCTCCCCAGCAGCAAGAGAGAAGAGACAGGCCATGGATGTACATCCATGATGCACATCAGATGAGAACATTGGAGATAACTATTGATGACCTTATGGATAATCCTGAGGGAGCTGGAAGTGTTCGTCTCTGCCTTGAATCTGAGAAGGTCAAAAATGGTTACTCATCTTCCAAGAACAATTGCTTCTTCAGGAAGGCTCAGCTAGTAGAAACCATCATTACTACTTAATAACATGCAGTTCTTCAAGGCAAAATGTCAATAGCGTCATTCTCTTTGTGAAGAATGACTTTTATATTATTTTCCTTTGCATTATTCTGCTTATAGCTATCATATTAATGTAGCATCTGTTTCTCCAGTTGGCATATACTGTAAAAGGACTGTAGCTTATATTATCTTTTATCAGTTTCTGTCTGATACAGGCAGAAAGAGTTTGGCTGGTGTGGTGCTTAATTAACACTGCCTTGAGTACTTCAGTGTAATTCGTAAATCTTTGAAATTCCAGTATAAAGAATGAGAAAGAATATTTGCCAGAATAATCTTTTTAGTACTTTCTGACGGCAGAAAAAGTGAATTTATTTCCGCCCCCACTTTCAAATACGACCAGTTTTTCATAGTGAGAACTCTTAAATCTGCTCTTTTGTAACTTCTGTGGCAGTTAAACAATGGTACTTTTGCTCTGTTCTCCTCCTGCTTCCTGCCCAAACCCAAGGCAGCGCATGAAGCGTCTGCTCAGTGGAGCTAATCGTGGTCTGTGTACTCTTTCTCTCTTTGCCACTTGTTACAACCATCTCAGGCTTCGGAAGAGCTGTGTTTGGGCAGAGAGTAACGGGTGCTGGGAGTAAGTCGAGTGCTAGTTCCTCACTGAAATCACATGATGGCAAATCTGGGAATTCCTGCTTCATTTACGAGTGTGCACAGGATGCAATGTCACTCTCTCCTCATCCAGAGATGCTTACTACAAAGAACTGAGCTGAATTCCACAGCGACAAAGTCATTTACCCAAATAAACTCGCTATTCAGAAAACACCAGGCATCTTGCGGCTCCCTCAGCTGAACCAAGTCTTTTATTTTTAACATCTGTGCCCCTTTTTTTTTTTTCCTTAATTTCGGAGGTTTTTATCTTCAAACAAAAGAACCGCTTCAAGAATTCTTCAAAAAAGCAGGTAAATGCAATCTTTCTACAAGAAATGTTTTCTAGAATAGTTTAATGCAGTTCTGTTATTTTGAGAGGAGGAGTTTTAATATGTGCAATAAAATAATGCATATTAAAAGTTAGTCAAACTTTGCAAATAATGCAGGGTCTCTGGACAACATTTATATGTACCTGAGCATTCAGCATTTTAAAACATCAGTGAGACACATTGAGTATATGTTACAATATTCAGTGGTTCTTTTAGTTACATTTCCTTTTACCTTTACATTGTCTCAAACATTAACCTCTCCCAGAATATTAAATATTTAAAAGATTGTATTAACTTACTTTAGATTGTAGATTCTTTAGGGACTCAAACCTACTGCAACTTTTAATGTATATTTTTTTGCCCCTCCTATTTATGTGCAAGGGAAGTAGTTCAGGCTTACTTTTTGGGCTAGAAGTTCTGCAAAACATGAATCTTCATGTTTAAAAAGTATGTTTAGGTCTGCATGTTGAGATGACGATGTTGCAGAGCGAATACATCTCTCAAGTAAAACGAGTTAAGGAAAAATGAATGAAGCAGGTATATACTCCCATCACTTTTCTGAAGCATTCCTTTTCATGGATTTTACTCACGTTGGCTGTATTTGTAACAAGCTGTTGTTATTTTTCCAGTCATCTTGCTGGAGTAGTCTGGCAGCAAGAGAGCGGTCTGCAGACCAACAACGGGCTGGTCTGTTCTGCTCAGCGCTGCTTTTGCTGCAGGAGGAAGAGGGTGAAACTGTTTCACTTCCCAAGAGCTTGAGATTTTACAAATTAGCTGCGAACGTTTGGTTTTCAATGAAACTTAAGGCAAGAGTTCAGGGGATTAGTCACATAGATGTAGCTACATAATTTTTATGGGGAACATTAATATAATTTTTTTTTGAGAATAAAATCTGTTACTCATATAAAACAGATGTTGAAGAGCTGCAGCTTTCAAGACGTTGTTCAGCTGATGTGTAGGAAGCTTTTTGTATTTCTTAATAAGGTCATAGATGGAAAACAAGCAGTTATCTGCTAACTGAACTCTCACAAAAGATGTTGGTCTTCTCACATGCTACCATTAGAATTGCTGGTAGCTTCATGAGGGCAGCTCCTGAATTGCTGCCGAAGGCTTAGCTTTCAATGCAGACTTCGATCTATTGGTAGGAGGCTAATTTGGACCTCATCGGTTCTCTCTTGAAGCGTCCATATGCTTTCTTCTGACTTAAGCAGGTCACCGTGAGTTAGTCTTAAACATCACTGGAACAAAGAAGGGAAACCACGGATGTCAGAATTGCTGAAATTTAGGGCTGAACAGATCCCAGTGAGTTAATGAGAAGATTTGTCTGGGTTATGGGCTTTTCCTACAGCTAAATCTAGGAGGAGAAATGGTTCCTCACTGCAAGCCTTTGGGAATACTGTTTGAGTAGAAACAGAAGAAATATTTAGGCTTGTGGACACGTGAAACTGCTGTCGAGGGACAAAAACGGAAGAGCGGAGTATTAGTCTAAAGGATTTGCCTGTGATTTTCCCTTCAGAAAGTGTGTTAAATAAAGCTAAAGCCTACTAGGAGTACTGAGAAATTTAAACTTTTGCCCTCTTTTTCATGGGCAGAGAAAGAAACTACAAAAGGGATAAAATGTATCACGTAAGAAGAGCCTTGTTAGCCCAAGACAATGCAACAATTATTTCTATAATGTTTCCCAATAACAATAGCTGCAGAAAGACTGAGAAAAACCTCCACAGTCTAATGAATATTTTTTTCTTTCTGTGACTGTGTGCTTTTGCCAGATCACATTTTCCCCTGAGGATTAACTTTGAACTGCTAATTAGAAGTTATTCCTAAATCCTGTTACAGCAGAAAGCCTTAACAGAAAGGTTCTTACTGTTAAGATTTGGCCATTGTCTCTCTCACAGAACATATTAAACTGCTGGGGTGTTGGTAAATTACTTTTGCAGAATAGCCACATAGCCAATACGTTTTTTAGGGGAAGGGTAGCGACTGTATTCAGTTCAGGTTATTTCATTCAATTAAAAACAAAAGGAAAAAAAAATCAGAAATTGAGACAAGAGCAAATGTTACCACATTGTGATAACAGTACAATAAAGTTCGCCTATGATACAGTGATGACGCGGTTTCTTCTTCAAGAGCTATACAAAACCCCATCAGCCTGTCCTACTTACAAAAGAAAACTGCTGAAATCTGTGTACCAAAGGTTGGATGACCTTTCCTACAATTTTTGGGCAAAGGAGTTAGAATACTGCAATAATCCTACTATTTTCTGACAGGCACATGCTGTGTGTGTCACTGCTCTGAGCGGGGGCAAATGGAGCATTATCTCGGAAACTGCTGTGTGGTAAAGGTTGGCAGATGTTTGCTTTTTTAATGTGGTCACTGTAGGATCATCATCCGCTCTAAAATCTGTGTGTCCAGCTAGGAACAGATCAAACAGGAAAGAGGAATGAACCCACTGATATTTTAATTTGCCTGAGAGAAGAAAGAAAACATTCTGCGTTCATTAGAAGAGCTACATAGTGCTGCCAAACCCCTCCATTCGCTCTAAGATGTGTAGAATATAAACACTGTATTCAGCCATAAATCAACATTCAGGCTTTCACGTTCCTCGCATCTCCATGCTTTAGCCCTGATCCTAGACCTGTGATCTTGTTGAAAATATTGAAATTCTTCTCTGCAGGAATATAACTGCACCCAGCATTTTCCTATCAAAAAGAGCAGGAAAAGGGGTGTCTTTTTAGAGGAAAAATGAGAGCCTAGAATGAAATAAAAGTTGCATTCCTGTTCAGCAAATGAATGGATGAACTTGCTTCTATGCAGGGCACAGCATCTTCTGATTGATTGATGACTTTTTCTTGTGTGCGTTACCTTGTTTTGAAGCCTTCTTCATGACACCTATTGAGAGAAGACTTAGGCTGGCAGAAATCCTTCTGCAGCATTCAATGGGTTTAGGTACCAGGTCTGCTGTATTTCAAGAGCCTATAAAAAAGAGTAAAATAAGTACCGAAGAGGGGACTTTGATAATTGGTAGCATCAGCCACAGTGGGGATTTCTGGGGTTCTGGACTTCTCTCTCAGAGACGCTGGCTTTTAAAATGGAGTAAAAATTAAAATGGAGAGCCTCAGTAAGTGCAAAAGGTCCCTGATGCAGGGGCTATTGGAGTCTCATAAAAGACTCCTTAGCTACATGGCACAGGATAAGGGTATGGAGGCATCTGTCCTCCACAGGGTTTTTAGTCTGCTTGCCATTCACCAGTGTCCTGGTTTCGGCTGGGATGGTGTTCCATTACCTCACACTAGCTGGTACAGTGCTGTGTTTTGGATTTAGCATGAGAATAATGTTGATAACACACCGATGTTTTAGTTGTTGCTAAGCAGTGCTTATACTAAGTCCAGAACTTTTCAGCTTCCCATGCTCTGCCAGCAAGGAGGTGCACAAGAAACTGGGAGGGGGCACAGCCAGGACAGCTGACCCAAATTGGCCAGAGGGACATTCCATACCATGTGACGTCATGCTCAGTACATAAACTGGGGGGAGTTGGTCGGGGGGCAGCGATTGCTGCTCGGGGACTGGCTGGGCATCGGTCAGCGGGTGGTGAGCAATTGCATTGTGCATCACTTAT
>NW_008795487.1:1572002-1577238 GCF_000699145.1 Aptenodytes forsteri | reverse complement strand
CGCCCATCCCATCAGGGGAGGAGAGTGAGCAAGCGGCTGGGTGGTGCTTGGTTGCTGACTGGGGTTAAACCACAACAGCTAGCCTCCCCCTCCATCGACAGCAGATACCCTTGTCTTCTTCCATGGTCATATGTCACTTCAGAAGCTTGCAGTGTCAGCTGGCTCAACACTGTAAAGGTCTCATTTGATGCTCATTGCCTTTTACTAGTTTGCATAAACACACGACTTCTTTTACTGTCTTGGGAGGGCTAATTATTGTTGCGTTTATTTGATCCACGAAACTACCAGCACACCCTGTGGATGCTACGCTTGAGGTTTCCTCTAACCATTTCTCTTCTCTGACATGAACTGCTTGTAGCAGAGGACTTCACCTCTTTTACGTGTATCATTACAATTATTAGTTTAATTTAACGTAGAAAATCGATCTGCTACATTTCTGTTTTAATTAAATAAAGCATCTTGGCATGATGAGCCTTATAACTTGTAATTTCAAAATTGACAACAGCATTGATTATTCTTTTTCAATAGACCGGGCTATGATCTCTCTGGTTGCTTCACACAAAGGGACAACAGGGTTTTTTTGTTGGTTTCGTTGGGGTTTTTTTTTGCACTAGTTCCCAGCTATTGAATTCTGCTCAACCCCAACAAAACTGCTTTCTGCTAATATTGCTGTGGTGTTGCAGCTTGCAGCTCAGCCACCAGAGGTTTGGATTTAGGGAATGAGGTAGTGCCTCATTCAGCTACTGCCACAGCTGGGCTGCAGTTCTCAGCAGCCTCCCAGAGATTGCCTACACGGAGCTCTTCTCCAGCAGGATTAGAGTTGGTGCCATCACTTTTCCCTGACTGAAATAATGACCCCTGAGAAATGTTTAGTCAAATATAATGGAGAGACTTGCTCATGCTGGGGTGCTCCGGGCCTGCCCCAAAGCCAGAAGCTTGCTCTGGTTTCAGGCCTTGCATTGGACTGTATAGTATTTTCTTTTCCATTGTTCATGAGACCATTTGTTAAAATCTCATTTTTTTATCTGTCATCAGACCGGGAGGACTTGAAGCACACATTTTCCTCCCAGTCCAGTGGCAGAAAGCCAATATGGTTACATGACTTCTTTTGGATTTGTGGATTTGTGATTAGCACGGATTTGTTAATTACTGTGCAGGGCAGCGGCTGTACCACGAGGCACAGGGCACAGCTGGGGTGTATTTTGTGCTCTGCGAGGAGCAGCAGCAGGGTGAGCGCAGCAAAGTGGCTCTTCCAGCTGCCCGGGCCGGGAGCTGCTTCACTGGAGATGCCGGGAAGTTTGCTGGAAGGGAGTTTGTTTGAAACTAAGTCAAAGCAGAAACATGTGTGACATTTGGCACCAGTCCCTGTTCCTTGAATACCCCCAAAGGACATTTATGGGTGATTTTCCCTCTGAAATAAGTTCTTTTTCAGAGAAGTAATGAAACGCAGCACTTTGTAATTGCTTGTCCTAGAAACAAATTTTTTTTATGGCTTTGTAGACTTATAAGTTTGTAATTTGGTTTTTGAGCAGAACAGCTGGATTGGTTAAAATACTTCATGAAAACTGTATTTAAGTCATAACACAAGCACCACAAATATTTAAGATTTCTTCCATTTTCTTGGGAACGGGGCAGTGCTCAAGGTGAAAAGTGCCAGAAGATACACGAAGTACAAATTGGAGAGATGTTGCAACTGTTCAGGATCTTGCACTACAAACTACTCTTAAACTACTACTGCTCTTAAACTACAGCCTCTCCTATGTCAGACATTAATCATAACCTATAGGCATACGCACAGTTGAGGCAATATCTCTTTGTCTGTAGAGACATCATTCAATAACTGTATGATTATGAAGGAGCCATTTCAGTGTTTGCACATCTATCGCTAGTGACTGATCTTTACAAATGGTGTCTGTTAATTTTTGTCGTTGTGGCTTTTTGCAAGGACACTTAATTTTAGTTCCTAGTAGAATTAATGCTATAGAAGCCGCTGCAAATTTCACAACACTGTGGAGATCTCATAATAGATGGGTAATTTAGAAATTTGTTTTAATCAAGCTAACCAGAGTTCTGTAGGCAGAAATATTTGTCAAAGCGGTATCATATATCATCAGTAATGTTCACACCATAAAGCACTTCTGAATATTTGCCATTTGTATTTAGGAATGTATGCAGGAAGATTTCTGGTTAAGGGGGCTGTTTAATGCAAGAATAGTTTCTACCTGTTTGGTAGCTCTGGCAATATGTTTTCTTTTACCTTTTCAAAGACACAATGCACCTTCATAAATCTCTGTTACTTATTCCTGATTAGGTAATTAAACTTTCTCACTCTGTCTCATCAGTAGCAGGCAGAATTTTACCTGGCAGTCGTGAAGGGCAGTGGGCTAATTACAGAGCCTTGAATACAAATATCACTGGAAAAATTGGAAAAAACCCAAAGTAAGCCTTGGGATATATGTGGATGAGACAGCTGTGCACCTCAAAGCTAAAGCTCCTGAAAATGGCGAGGGAGGGAGAGGAAGAGACACTTCAGCAGTGCTTCTGTAGGAAATGAGGCAGCTGAAGACACTCACTAACAGGCACAAGAAAACGTATCGGGAGAGCCTTAAATACCCTCAAACATGGCTCAAGCTTCAGTCAAGGACCTGACTTTTTCAAGAATAAACTCAGTCTGTTACAATCCGTTGAAAGTAAGAGCCCCTTAGGTTTTTGTGCTGGTGTTTTATACTTGCTTTTGTAACTGCTAACACATTCTTTCAAAATTGACAGTCTTGCGCTTGTATGCCCTTGCTTGATTTACTTTAAAATTTCATAGTGCATCAAATGGGGCTAATTTAATTTATAAACTGGTGTTTCACCCTGCAGATATAATTTCCCGTTGAAATTATTTTTCCTGGTGCATTACACTAAGAAGCTCAGAAGCACCGGAGAAAAAGCGCTTAACTATAGCCAGTAGTGGACAGTTATCTTTTATCTGAGCTGGAGCTCGACGAACTTGCTGCCCGTGGATGACCCTTCATGCGACAGCTCGAGGGAGGCTCTGGCAGAGCAGGGAATCAGGATGGGTTGCCGTAAGCATGCGGGGACATGTGGGGTCTGTTCATAAATCCCTGCCTCCTCCCGCAGCGGGTTTTGCATCCGGCTGCTCCTCAGACCGTCTGTGTCTAACGGGGAATGCTTCATCGTCGTCTGAGGAATTTTACATAACGGTCAGGCCAGTCAGCTGAGAGGCGAGCGTCAGCCAAATGCTCTCGCTGCTGTCATGTGCCCCAGGGTCTGGCGCTCGCCGGGTATGGTCTGCTACAGGCGTCACCGACTTGTTTTAAGTAAACATCCTTCTGGGTGGGCTGGGGCCCAGCCTACGGTGTAGTTTCAGGTGGTGGCTTGTGGGGATGGGGTGGAGGATAAACTTTTCAGAAGTGTCTTAGTAAAATAAGGACCTATATTAGCTTTGAAAACTGACCTTATGGATTGATAGGGAGATACCCGGTCCTGCCTAAACCCTTCCAGACAGGTAATTAGGCTTCTGTTCCTCAGAAACTATGACACTTCAAAACATTTACCATTGGTGTTTAGATGAAATAAAGAATTCGCAAATAAGAGGCAGATGAACACTTCCCAAAGGACAGCCTAATGGATGCACTGATGAGCTTGGCTGTGGGAGACAAACTCCATGCCTGTGTTTCCCCGGAGCCATAACCTACTGGCTACTGGGAGCCCATTCCCTTCTTACATTGGGTTCACCTACTCAGGGAGTGCCTGGCCCAAGCGCTGGGCTGCTTTGGGTACCCCAACTGATAGTATCTTCGTTTATTATCTGCCTTACCTAGCTTTGAAGCCAGGCCTGGTTTGAGCAGGAGCTGGACTAGGCGATCTCCAGAGGTCCCTCCCAACCTGGACTGTTCTTGATTCTGCGTCCTCCTTTGCAGTGGGTCTTCAGGTGGCTTCAGATCTTCCAGGGAAGAAAGAAACTTCAAGCTGCATCTTACCCACAGGAAATGAATGCCCTGACCACAGGCTGCCAAGTCTCCTTTTCCCCGACCCAAGAGATACGCAGAAACTGGTATAGTCGACCAGTTTGAGAAATTCATACAGCTCCAACAGCTTGTACTAGTAGATACCAGCAGCAGAATACCAAAGTCAGGTCAAATGCTGGCCTGGTGGGACATTCAGATGCAAATCTAGTTTTAGACCAGAGATTTTAATCCAGCTTCCCTGTATTCCCAATGAGCCCTTGGTCTTTTTGATGCTTTAGGGTCTCTCTTTCAGTCTGGTTTTAACCAGAATGTCTGCAGTTGTCCAGGAAAAACCTTCTTCTAATAAAATATCACTTGCAATGTAGTGTCACAGGCCAGGAGCTCCTTGCAACAGGAATTTGTGAATAATTGACATTTTCATGGGTTCAAAAGGTGGCTGGACAAGTTCATGCCACAGAAGTCCAACAAGGGCTGTGGAGAACAAAACTACCATCACCTGCTCAGGAGCTGCAAATCCTTGGAGACTGAGGAAGGCAGGACACGGGACTCAGGGTGAGGGAGGGTAGCTCTGAGCTACTCCAGGATGGCTGGCCTGTAAGCACAGCCTTGCCTGTCTAGGAACAGATTCGCTGAGCTGTGCCTTAACCTTAATCTTGCCGCATTTCAGCAGCAGCACTGTGGTTCTCTCTCCACGGACCACATCCTAACATGATCATGTATCCTAATGACAGTCTTGCAACCTAATGTACGTTTTGCAGAAGAAATATTTTTGCAAACGCTTCTTCTATATCCCTGACTTCAACCGAGGATGGGAATGAAAGGAGAGTTTCTTGTGTCATTGTGTATTTATTGTTTTGTTAGGCTGCAGACTTTTCATTGCATATGTAAGTTTGGGCAGCAGCTAGTGCATCATGCTTGTGCCTGCCTCCGAGCAATTCTCCTAGCTGAGTAAAACTGAAAAACAGGAAACAAAAGGATTAAAGTAAAGTAAATGTGAATTTAGACTGAAAGAAGCATCTTCTTTGAAAAGTAGATATAACAGGCACACACACATAACCACTTACAATTAGAACTTTTATTTGCTTTAAGAATGTGAGGGTTGTTGCTCCGTGTCTGTATCCTCGGTGACCCCTGATGCATTAGCATTTCATAGAGAGGGACTGTCAGGCTCTTAGGAAACACTCCTTCCCTCCTGTCATGGTTTAACCTCAGCCAGCATCTGACCACCACACAGCCGCTTGCTCACTCGCCCCCCCCCC
>NW_008795487.1:1568554-1571606 GCF_000699145.1 Aptenodytes forsteri | reverse complement strand
TCCAGCCTTCTCAGTCAGTAGAGCATGGAAAACTAAAAAGTCCTTGGCTAGTGTAAGCATTACCTAGCAACAACTAAAACATCAGTGCGTTATCAACTTTGTTCTCATCCTAAATCCAAAACCCAGCACTGTACCAGTAACTCTATCCCAGCTGAAACCAGGACACCTCCCAAGCATTGTACAATGCTGTAACATTTTTCTCCTGAAGAAGGAAGCTGAGTAATTTCAGTGAACAATATGGTCTTTGATATCAATGAATAAGCTAATGGCTTTTTTTAAGCACTGTGTGGTAATGAATTTTCTTCTTTTTCTTCTTGACATTTTCTGTGCATCATCCTTGTTAGCTCCCAAGACCCACTAAGCAGTGATCTTTTTCATGCCATCCATGACAGTTTTATCTGGATCTGCCCTGGTGGAGAGGATGCCTTGCCTCAGTCCATCCTTGAAGACAGTTGTTCAGGTGTTCTTAACAAATGGTGGTTACAGCTGTAAGTTTGTCTTTGTAGTTTTTCTCTTTGGGATGTGGGTGCTTATTCTTGCACACATTTTCCTTTCCTCCATTTTATGTGACTACCTGTAGATGCCTGTTCCAGTCTTACTGGGGCATTTTAATGTGGATCAGAAGTGCATGTCTGAACCAAATATCCCCACCATCTCTGTGTGCTGTGCTCTTTGTGTGGTGGAGTAGTCTCAGAGTGCACAAACCGGATTACTTTTGGCCGAAATTTAACGAAGAGATGCTGCTCTCACTGCTGAGGGGCATTCAGTCCACAGGACCAGATTAGGGCTAGTCCACACTAAAACTTTCTGGGTTGTGTATAGTGTGGACTTTAGGTCCTCAGCACCAATCCTTCACCCTACAGATTCATTCGTGTTGTGCCACACTACTTACTAACACAGATGTAGCACAGACAGCTTGGGGAGTACTTTTGTCCTCTTTTATTACTATTTGGGGCAATAGATCAGTGGAGGGCGATATATGAGATACTGTAATGTGCTTCTGTTCCTGCCTTCTCCTGGCATTTTTCCAGCCCAGGACAAACGTGCTTTATTAGGTCAGTTCTCTAATATCTCTCTTTGGCCATGTTGACAGCTGCTTTTGCTTCCCTTTTAGACTGGCTGTGTATGATGCACTCAAATGCAGTTGATGTTTCAAATCCTAATAGAAAAGCAAAGTCCCTGAAACTCCTCACCAGACAAACTATGCTTTGTAGGAACACTGGATGCTTTAACCAGAGGCCAGAAAATCTCTTTCTCAATAATCTAAATGGTAACTTGCCATCAAAAAACTAGAGTAACTTTACGTACAGTCACACCACAACTTGGTCTGGGGTTAAGCAGGGACCTGATTTATCAGGAGGCACTCCTCATACACTCCTTTTTCTGTTTTCAAGGAATTTCTCAGCAGGTAAGTACTAATTTATGCAGTGTGTCACTTGATCACTTGTCTTTGGCTGGCATGGGACATCTTTTATGTTGTGTACTCACACTAGCACCTGTATGTGCCAATTATATGGAGGTTATAACTTCAGCGTGTATATCTTTATAAAGGCTGTGTGGTCATAATGCCCTGAGAATACCATTTTCTGCTAACATTTTCTGTGCATCAGATTTCATTACATGGCCCTTTTCTTGTCTGGACGTACAGGCTGTTAGAGTGCTAGAACCCAATGTATTTGGGTAAGTGTCTGTAAGGAAATCTTCCCAGGCGACTTGTCCAAGATCCTGATGAAACTCCTGCATGTACTGAAGATTTTATGACGGAGGATGTCAGCAGTGACTGTTTTGTCCATTCCCTCTCACTGTTCCTCATAGTACTTTTTTGCATCTATTTCTTATCTATTGTTTACGGCTTAAGTGGGCTTAAGTCCCAACTCTGTCACAACACATGCTTCAGCTTCACTAACTTAAATGCTCCAAATTAAAGAATAGTAAACCAGTTCATTTGCATGCATGTAGGAACCGCAATGAAGCTAAGTCATTGCAGCCTGGCTTGAAACTACGAAGCCACAGACAGCTTCATCTTGATTTCAAAAGTGTGTATTTTTCTGTTTTGCCAGAGATACAAAGAAGGAAATATTTGCCACTGACTTCAATAAGGACAGATTTCTTCTCATTTCAAGGAAATGAAGGTTTCATCCAAAGCATTTTTCTAAAGCAGCTTTGGGATATGAATACCCAAAGAATTTATCAGAGGAAGAGCTACTGTGTGACACTGAATGTGTCTGGTGTCTTGCAGTAGGTGCCCCTGTCGTTACCCATCTCCAGGTCTGACACACAGGTCCCAGTGAGGATGGTCAGAAGGGCAGTGCTGTGGGGAGAGCCAGCGCACCGTGACCATGCTCCCAGGTTTGCAGTGATAACGTGCTTGTATGTTCCCATCCAAAGACCGTCATCACACAGCTTGGGATTTCTCCTTCGCTAACTTCAGGTGCTAGCCGGTCAGGAGGCAGCCCTTGCTTGGTAGTTGTTGTGATGGCAGTGATTTTGTGCTTCAATTCTTAGGCAAAAGTTTCTGGAGATGCTTCATTTCTCATGGATAACAGCACAGGGATAACAGTCTGATATTGCCCCCAGTAAGCCATTTTCCTGTAGCTTCTTCCTCTGATCAGCTGCAAAAAAAGGTCAGAGTCCTACAAAACCCTCTGACAGCATGAAGCTATTTACCTTGTACAAAATCCCTTGGGCTTAGAGCAGTCAGGAGCGGTGCTGCTGCTGGACTGGCAGTCCTGTCTCTCTTGTTTATGTCCTGTCTCTCTTGTTTATGTGCTTGGTGCAAACAGGAGTAAGTGTACTTAGGATGCATTTTCAATTTACAACAGAACATTTTATTCTTTGCCTGGCTGACCACAGACAATGTTGCTGCTGATGGACTTGCAATACTGCTGTGGCTTAAGACTGTTTTAATCTCAAATGACTACAATTTCAAATGTCTGAGGAGATAAAGTTTATTGATGAAATGTTTAAATGTAGGAGATCTGAGACAGAGGTTTTAAAAGCTTTTCTTGGGGCTACCTGTCGTGGATGGAGTGAGACTGCACTTCACTCGTAA
>NW_008795487.1:1557735-1568437 GCF_000699145.1 Aptenodytes forsteri | reverse complement strand
TAATCCTTTATATCACTTAGCTAAGATTTCAAAGTTTAGCATGCTATTAGTCACTTACCGAGTATCTGTTGCAGCAAGGAATCTCTCAACCTCGAGGAGTAACCTTGAGAGATGTCCCTACTCAAGGGGAGATCCCGCCGTGCAGCCCGCTGCCGCGCAGGAGAACTCAACGGGCTGTCCACTATTTATAGAGTAAGATGATTGACTTGCAGTCGTATTTGCATATCAGCAAGATGTTTGGGACACTGCTCCAGACAGCCCTTGGCTACTGTGTTGCCATCCATCCCCAAAGTCCAGCATAAGCTGGATGCAGCCATCACGGCCCCCACTGGTGGTCGTTGCTTACGCAGGGGGCGGGGGGGAACACAGCGCCACGCTACCCAAGATGTTAGTGGCACTGACCAGAGGTGACATGTTCTGGCTGGTAGGGCTCCATCTTAACCCCCTGCCCTAGCTTCCTCACGCTGCACGTGCCAGTCGACGCTCACTTCTCACACAGGTATCAGGGATACGAAATGTGTGATGTGCAGGCTTCTGAGTTCATGGTCTCTCTCTCTTGCGAGAGCCTGGCAAAGAGAAGGCTTTAAGGGGATCTTATTGTTGCCTTCAACAATCAAAGGCAGTTATAGAGGAGACGGAGCTGGGCTCTTCTCAGAGGTGCATGGTAAAAGGAAAGAGGCGACAGGCACAAGCTACAATAAGAAAAATTCTGCTTGCATATAAGGAATTGTTTCTCACGCTGAGAGTGGGTTAGCACTGCAACAGACAGAGGGAGGCTGAGGAATCTCTACCCTCAGAAATATTCAAAACCTGGCTAGACAAGGCCCTGAGCAACCTGGACTCAGTTTGGCATTAGCCTTGGTTAGGCAGGGTTTGGACTAGAAGACCTCCACAGGTCTCTTCCAACCTGAATTATTTTGTGTATCACATAGTTATGTGAGAAAGCAGCCTGCTCTGAGCTTTTTACCTGTATTCTGAGTGTTAAAAGGAAGCAAAGCCACTCTCTGTTCATTTTCCAGAATCCCTTACTTTGCCATGCAGTGAATTAAAACAACAGCGTGAGTCAGTGACATGCTCTGCAAAGGCTGTTGGACAGACCCTGCTTGTGCTGCAGGAGAGCACGTGTGCACGCGTGGGCGCTGAGAACAGCGTGAGTCAGTGACATGCTCTGCAAAGGCTGTTGGACAGACCCTGCTTGTGCTGCAGGAGAGCACGTGGGCAGGAGCCCACCTGGACAAGCGAGGCTGCCTTCCTGGCAGTGCAGCTGCCCAAGGCTAGTGCCTGTGGGTCCCACTGACCCCGCTGAGCTCCCCTTGGGCACAGGGATCCGTTTTAGCAGCTTCCCAAGGAGAAGCAGGGACTGAGGTATTTCAGGTTTGAAACAAGAGTTGGGCTGAGGAGAGGAGCACGTAACTAGCCCCTCTCTGGCATGGCCTATTGGAAGGCATTTCTGCAGGTTCAGCAGCTTGGGGCTGGGAGGGGAGGCTGCAGGCACCAGCACTCATCGTTGGCAGCTTCTTCCTCTGCAGGGTGGGTGAGGGATCTGCTCCAACAGGGCTGGAGTCACGAGGAGCAAAGACCTGGAGATGTCCTGTTGGCTCCAGGGGCTCAAAGGGAAAGCAGTCATGCCTTCTCCTCCCTCAGAGGGTTCGTTTTGAGAGTCTTCTGCTCTTACTGCTGAAAAATCCAATTAAAATACAATGTCTGGCTAAACTTGTATCTTCATTGCAAAAGCATAATGAGCTCTTTGCATTTTGTGTGTCTCTCAGCTAATGAGTTCTCCCCTTTTATACAGAAGCTCTGAAGACAGATTTTTATTATCTTTTTTATTATTATTAAGAAAGGAAAAAAAGATAGTCTTAATACAGTACCTCTCAGACATCCTGCCCATGTCAAGGGCTGCCAAAGCATGTAGAGTGTGATTACAGCTTTCTATTTCATTGCTGAAGTGGCTCTATACATAACAGTGTTCCATGAAAATTGCTGGCTGAAGCATTACTTTTTAAGCATGAAAATGTACAAAAAAATCTCAATAACTAGATGCTTTTTTCCCCCCCTAAGCCTCCTAAAGGTTTATAGGTCCAAAAGGAACAGATTACTGTAAGAATTTTTGAAACAACTTTTTTTACTGTGATAACCATTTCTATTTTCTCTGGGTGTTATCAAAGATCTGCAAAGCCAAGATCTAACCCCCAAATTTCTGTTGATACTGACACTGATTTATTTCCTGAGCTGGAAAATTAAGCCCAAATGATTTTGAGATCATGGACTGAAAGGAAATCTGTAGAGCCAGACTTTCATAGCATTTGGGGCTTGAGGGGGACTCTCGACTCCAACTCTCACACTTTTATCGCACATTTGCACATCTCAGCCAGTTTTCCAAGCATTGGACTGAGCGGCATGCCTCATCTAAGCAGATGTCCCAGTGATAACTCTAGTCGAGAAGACATTGCCAGGCTGCTGTCCTCAGTAGTTTGTTTCAGTAGTTACTCAATGTGACAACTTAAAAAAAAGAGTCATGAAAATTGTGCTGTATTTCCTGTTTGAATTTATCTGGCTTCAGCTTCCAGCCATCAGTTCATGTCATGCCTCGTCCACTAAGTTCAAGAGCCTTTTAATATCAGATATTTTCCCTCTGTGAAGGTGGCCTAGTAACTGAGTCATTGCTCCATCTTTTTTTTTAAAAATGGGACAGATTGAATTCCTTTGGTCTCTCTTGCAGTAAGGCATTTCTCCAGCCATTGAATTATTTTTATTGTGTTTTTTTCTGCACTGCCTCGAGGCCTTCTTCCAAATTCCTTTCCAAAAGGGGAGCCCCAGCGCTACAGCCAGCACATGGTGGGTAACAAATTCTTACATGGAGGGAAAACAACAATCTCCGTTCCTACCCACTATGTGGATTTACACCTTCAAGGATTACATTTGCCCTTATTGCTACATGGTGCAGGAGATGGTAGGCTTTCTTTGCCTGTTAAATGCTGGAGTGTTTTGCAGGGCCACAGCTTCATTTTCTGTAAGTAGGCTGCATTCCTTGTTCCTAGACCTATTATTTGCATAGGTCTGTTTGCAGAGTTGCTTGCTCTGAATGGGCCCAGATGACTGCCTTAAAACCAGTTTATAATCATAAAAAATTCAAATGGCAATGCTGTCCATCAAGAAAAAGGTATCTCAATAATTTTGGGGCATATAACCCTAAGGTAAAGGTGTCTGTATTTTCAAAGGGAAACTTCTTACGCCAGTTCCAGCAATACTTGGGCTAAGCAGCTGTTACTGTTTTTCCTTACGTTTTGAAAGGAACAAGAAGTTATGCATTCTTTTACAAATGCTATACATATGTTTATCAGTCATTCACAGATTATAGACACGTTTTCCCCTCTTCATGTGAATTGGTTTTGTTTAGCCACTTATTCTCTGCTCTAGAAATCAACCCAGAGGTCCAAGTTTTCGGCTTTAATGAAACAGAGGACAAACTAATTATTTTTTTGGTAAACAGATTATTCTGCCGATACCCACAGACTGCTTTAAAGTCCCATAAATCAGAAAAAAATGTTTAACATTGAATGCAACACATTTCATGAACGCTTTCAAAAAAGTTGAATGGAATAAACATAACTCCTTTTGGACTTTGCTAAGCAATAAATTAGTTGAGCTACAACTCTGAGCATCAGCGAGACTTTTTACTTTCAAATAACTGATCTTTAGCTTTAAAATACGGACTACTTGGATGTCAGAGAAAGTTAATAATTTAGAATTTTTTGTTGTTCTGTTAACTCAGAACTATTTCTGCTGTGAGGTAACTTTTGTGAACTTTGATAAATAAAAAGACGACTATTTTATCTAACAATTATCCATAACCTAGCAATTATCTTCTATGAAGCAAAAGAAACAAATGTCTGCAGTTTGATGTGAAATTCATACATATCTTTGAATAATACGTCTCCTGAATTACCATCCATGATTAAATTAAAGACATTGGGATGCATGAAATTATCTAGTCATTGTCTTCCACTTTCTTGTGACTGCTAGGGTGAGATTTCCAAATTGTATCAGGGTAAAGAAAATTCTGTATTCCAGTGAAATTGCTGCGAAGTTTAGATAGGTCAAATTATCTCTTTGAAGATAAAAGTCCTTATATATAATAGTCCCACCAACCCTAGCATTCATTTACACTGCTTTGACTGTGAAAAGAGGATTTAGAGTAAGTGCAAATGTATCTTGCTCTAGCTTTATGGTAGGGAGAAGAGTCATTAGTGTGGGTGTCAGGCCCAACATTTTTGTCTCCTTTCCCCTTCTTATTTGTACCTGTGTCCCACAGTGGGAATAGGGTGTCATCTCCAGAATATAAGGATAGGGACCAAGAGCGGAGTGGAGCCAATTGTCACACAACAAGGTGATAGTTTCTTCCAGCCTTCTGTTGAGCTCTGTGACCTGCAAATTATATTTTTCAGGGGCTATTTTTCAATAGGGATTTCTAAAGGGATAGTATGATGATGGAGGGCTAGAGCTAGAGATGAAACAAACTCATCCAAACTTTTTGAAAGCTCAGAGCTGGCTGTGCCCATGGGTCTGCCTTGACACAGGGTGAGCACGATGCTCACGCATGCTCAAGGCAACTCAACGCAGCCAGCGTGCTGCCTGGCACAACAGACAGAGTCACTATGAGAAGTTTTCTCTTCCATCTGAGCTGTTAGAGGCTAAAAAGCTTTGAATGGGATAAAGAAAGAAAGGGAAAGATGGGTGCACATCTCCCTCCCCACCTTTGTTTAGCCGTCACGATGTCGCATTGCTCTGTCAGTCAATGGTGAGGTTTTGATTTTATAAGGCTGTCATGTCATGTTGGACTTAGCATTTGAAAGGCAAAAGTACTCAAGGGGCTGGAGGATCATGTGGCTATTCTTCCAGCCAAGTTTCCCTCAGATCTTTAAGCAGCTGCTTCAGAAATGCATTCTTGCCGCAGACCTTCTGGAGACTTGAAGGGATTCACAGAAGGGCTTGCTAATGACTCTTCTGTGCAGTGAACTTTCTGCCCAGGAACGCACTGTCTTCCGTGAGTGCCAACGAACGTAATCACTCATCAGGGGTGGTTTGTTTAAGATAATCTGAAGGGAGAGGCCACCCTCGGTCCCCCTTTCAGGGAAACATACTCAGGTGTACTCTCAGGCATAGTCAAATATTTTGATGAGCAAAGGCGGTTATTATTACTACTATAATGTGCTTCCTCAAAATCTCAAAATAATTTACAGCTTTGCTGAATGAAACCTACTGGACGAATGTTATTTAGCAGACAAGGCACACCTTAGCCCTGAGACAAGCTTAAACAGGTAGTAAATCAGGGAACAGAAATCCTGTGTCTCGGTGGCAGCCGCTAGGCTGTGGCTTCACCCCCTCCTCTTAAATGCTTAAAGCAATCCCCGGTTGCTGGAACATTTACACTGCTTAATCACTTTGGAGATTTTCTTGCTCTTCCTTTTTATTGTGGTAGGAAAGCTCTGTTCCTGCGCTATATTTGAAATATCTTCTTCCCAGGGATACCTAAATAAAATTATTCATAATCACATTCCCACCAACACAAAAAGAGTGTCTGCCATGGGTGAGGGAAGAGGAAACACTGTGGTTTCCAGGGAGCAGTGCCAGAAAGTGGAAATGCATCAGCCGCAGCATTGCTATTCATAGACCTCCTCTTCTGCTGTGCATTGGGGCTGGTCCGGTGTCCTTCCCTTCTTGCCTTTCCTCTGCCCATGCCCATGGGGCCAACTTGCCAGCATGATGGTTGCAGTCTCTCTGTGTGATTTTGACATTCTGGCCCTGAGGTTGCATAGTTCAGCCTTCCCCTCGGAGTCACGGATTTGGGCAACATCTGTTTGTAACCAAATCTCTCTCACAAGCTAAGCATTTCAAGCCTGTTTTATATCTTTGAAGGGCTTGGTCCAAAGCCAAGTGAAGTCAGTGGAAGGACTCTTACTAGCCTCGGTGCATTTTGGATAAAGCCCCAAGGTGAGGCTCACATTCCATACATTTTAGCTTGGATTTGGATTTTCATAAGCTTTAACACTGCGGAAAGCTGCCACCTTCACAAATCTACATCCCATAGCATGTGCTTTCAGCCTCTTGTTTTTGTAAGAATGCTTTAAAGCTGAGAGAGAAGTTAATGAATTTATCAGGACTATAACATGAACTAGTGGCATCAACAGCACAGAAACACCAGTTTTCATTGAAGATGCTGTGTTTCCTTGTAGTGCGTGATTGTTTGCATCTAAGAAGTATGAATGTACATAAAAGCAGCCTCATTTGCAATGTGAGGCAAGTAAAAAGCTGTGTACAGCAGTAGGGCTCTAATGGAGTGCCCAAATCCAGAAAAGAAAGTTCTAAATAAGTCTGTTTTCATCTTCACCCTTGCTTGCTCAGTGTAGGCTCGGTCAGTTTTTAATTCATACCAGAGCAGGTTATTAGAATAGCACTGAAATTTCTAATCCAAACTGAGACTTATTAGCTCAATCAGGTCTGACCCTGTCCTGGCTAAAATCAAAGCAAAACTTTCATAGGAACAGAATGAAATCCCTTCAGCTGTCTGGACAGAAGAATAAGTACTAACGATGCCTGAAATCAGTACAGCTACGTCCATTTACAGGGTCGCTGTCTGGCTCCTGGAATGCTTTGCTGTTTGCCATGACTGTCTCAGAAGAGTATTATTTTTGCATTCATTGCTTTGTAAAACAGGAAATAGTTTTGTCCTGTGGTGATGATTAATTTCTGAATATAGCCATGAAAACATTTAGTATAGAAGGAAACAATTTTTTAAATAAATAAAAATAATTTTTTAAAAGTAAACAAAAACTCCAACTTTTTTGAGCACTGAGTATGGAAATGGATCTATACAAAATACTTAACTAGCTCCCATAATGTCCCCTCTTTGGTTTAATTGTCTTGGATGTATTATGGCCAGTGTCAACAAATCATGTAGTGGTTATTTTTACCTGCAGCGAAGTAAAAACTCCAGCCGTATTAGCAGGCTATGAAAAATTTACATTCATTTTGAAAAGTATAATCATATGTAGTATGCTGCTTTGTTTGCCAGTTGGAATAATTGCTGCACCAAAGGGCATTTCACAAACCAAGCTGCAGTCTGATAATACTAGGACAAAGAGACCAGCTGAAAACTGCAAGTCTGTCTCACTGCTACCTCCATTCGCACTTGGGTCCTGGAGGAAAAAGATCTATTTTATTGTGCTTTGCTGCATGTTTGGAATAAAGGAAAAACCGGCAATACCATGAACTCTGCTCTTCTGCACCTGTTAGTATTATCTTTTTCCACGGTACAGCTGCCAAGGCATACGGAGGCTCTAATTCCTTTGTGCAAAGAGGCTCCTTATCATCATCTTTTCTATGAAGTAAATTTAGGCTAACAGCGGACAGGAGAAATGTGACATGAACGCTTATTGCGTATCAGTATTCTAGCTGCTGCAGTGATTTCAAGCACCTGCAGTTATATCAAGTTAGACATAAGAATGATTGACACTGTGGGAATAACAATCCTCTAGATATGTGAAAAGTATAATCATATGTAGTATGCTGCTTTGTTTGCCAGTTGGAATAATTGCTGCACCAAAGGGCATTTCACAAACCAAGCTGCAGTCTGATAATACTAGGACAAAGAGACCAGCTGAAAACTGCAAGTCTGTCTCACTGCTACCTCCATTCGCACTTGGGTCCTGGAGGAAAAAGATCTATTTTATTGTGCTTTGCTGCATTTTTGGAATAAAGGAAAAACCGGCAATACCATGAACTCTGCTCTTCTGCACCTGTTAGTATTCTTTTTCCACAGTACAGCTGCCAAGGCATACGGAGGCTCTAATTCCTTTGTGCAAGAGGCCTCCTTATCATCATCTTTTCTATGAAGTAAATTTAGGCTAACAGCGGACAGGAGAAATGTGACATGAACGCTTATTGCGTATCAGTATTCTAGCTGCTGCAGTGATTTCAAGCACCTGCAGTTATATCAAGTTAGACATAAGAATGATTGACACTGTGGGAATAACAATCCTCTAGATATGTCTTTCGGGGGGCAATAACAGATTTTTTTTCTGCACTTTGTTTTAGGGAGCTTGGTATTCAGCTTGAAAGTCTGTAGAATAATCTGTTAAGAACTTGTAACATTTATTAGTAGAGTATGGGCATAAAACTAATAAAAAACCAACCTCTGATATCGGTGTTCCTTTTCCACTTGGCAACCTGAATTTTCTTTTTTTCTGAAGCAGAGCTGAAAGTAGCCAGGCTTATTTTAATGATTTCAAAATACATTGTCAGTCAATCAACCCCTTCCTACTGTCTTGCTCGTTACTAAAAAAGGAAGATAAAAAGACCTATATACGCACCAAGTAGCAGAATAGAGCACCACTATATACTTAGTCTGACATGTCTGAAGGATAAAGAACCCAAGATAAAAATAACACCACCACCAATCTGTAATAATCAATAAAAGCCAAATTTAATGCCTTCCAAAAGGAAGGCATTAAAGATTTCAGAATACTCTTTCCTAACCGCTTTTCCTGCCTGGGTTGTTGTCATCCTGTGCTGCCTTCGCTTGCAGAAGCTGGGGAGACCCAAGACCCTCGCAGGGGCTGCAGGGCCAGGTGTCTCTTGCCTGTAGCTACCTTGAGATCTCAGCAGTTACCCACAGAAGCTCTTCGATGTGATCTGAGAACGTGAAAACTCATTGCTTTCCCCATGACCATGTAATGATGGGTTATGAAAGTGCAATAGAGAAGTACCAAGCTCTCAATGGTCCTCTGGCAAGGCTACAGTGCTGGAGTTTTACTCATCAGCGTGAATCATTTCACTTTCTTGCACAGAGATGCCATGAAAGGCCTTGGGCATCTCAGCAGGCCATTTAACTTTCTTGAGACATGGTATTTGCTATTGATCTCATTTTTAAGAGAATGCAGAAACATTAACTTTATGGCATAAAAAGCAACTCGCATAGCTTAAGGAGAGAAGAAAAACCTCCCTGGGTTTACACTCGGGTCATGACAGGAAGGAGGCTGTTTTCCCTTTCAAACCTGACTGGTTTCTCAGCATCTCTTAATCAGAGCAAGCTGCATATGCTGAATGGTCTCCAGCTATATTTTACATGTGTCTTTTAGGGTGTCTTTCTTTTTTTCCCAAAGTAAGACCTAAATCCAAAAAAGTCTATTTCAAAGTTACACCATTTTCCTTCTGATACAGCCTACTTCTAACACAGCCCCCTGAATCTCCGGGCTCATAAACTTAGATAGCATTTAGCTGCTTAATACTTAGCTGCTTTTCTCTCCTGTTTGTCTAAGATGTGGGCACCATTTTGTTTCCAGTGAGGGTGCCTCACGGGCCCTGTGCACAGATGTCGCAACTATCATGCTTGAGTAGCCTTGGCTGAATAAGTTGTTCAGTGGCTTGTTGTGTTAATATTGACGTTCACGCTCCCTCCCCCTTTACTTGCTTAGCTTACCAGCAAGAAATCTACTCCACTGTATGCAGTGGTTCAGTGATGTGACAGCATTAAGTAAGTCTTCAAATGGCCGAGCCCCAGAGCTGGTCCCAGTAACTGTACAGCATTACTTAGTGCTACAGGTTTCATGTTCCCAGTGACTCCAGTCCCTGATGCCAAGCTAGTGACATTTGCTGGAAAGTAGGTCGCTGAAGCTGAGACATCTTTGCAGTACGCATCTTCCTCAGCCCCAGGTCCCTTAGTAGTAAGGGGGAGGTACAGGCACTTCCAGAGTATGGTGCATTGACCCTGTCTCGGGGGTCCACTGTAGCATGAGCTGGACGGGGGCCTGGCAGTCAGTGCCTGTCTCTCTCCGTGGGCTCTACGGGCACCCAGGACGTAAAGATGGTGGTGGTGGTGGGGGGCTAACCTTGGACAATGTATTGCAACTTAGTTATCTGTATCTGACTAGACACTTTGAAAGTCTGCCTATTCATTTGAATGGGCTTTGGATTGGCCTCTTTGACAGATGCAATAAGAAAGGAAAAAGGAAATTACTGTTTTATCTGGTTTTTCTTTTTTTTTCGGTAGCTGGCCTGTTTGATTAGCATTATGCCTGCAGTGCTCCCTGCTCCTAATGACCAAGCTGATAGCTCTTCACTTACATTCTTCCTTCAGCAAATGCTCCTTCTAAAAGGCTCCCCAAACCAACTCTTTAGACTAAGCAGTGAGCAAGAGCAGGGCATTGGCACACAGACATTCAGGGACAGAGTGTTTTCTTTAAAAAAAAAAAAATCCTAAATTATGGGGATCTTTTGCATAGGGTAATGCTTACAGGGGGGATTGAATCTCTCAAACAGTATGATCACTTACTGCCTGGATGATGATGGGAGTCTCTATGTCAATGCCATCTTCAGTTGAACTGGATGAGACTCCCTCAACTGTTTTTTTTTTTTCTGGCAAATTCTTACAATCCAGCCGGCTTGACCGCTGTAGCCTGTGCATGACCCCCTGCTATTGATTACCTTAAGAGACATGCAAACCACTTCTATCTCAACTGTGTCGGGCTGCCCTATCAGACCATTCCCGCGTACGCAGAAAGAGTTTCTGCTGGCTGATTACAGATGTTTTCTCCATGTACAATTAGGTGAATGCTGCAGCAGGAGCTGCCGGGGGATGGCCAGGTCCTCCTCCTCCTCCCGGCAGCTAACCAGCGCGCCCTTACCGCGCCGCGGGGGCACC
>NW_008795487.1:1556355-1557455 GCF_000699145.1 Aptenodytes forsteri | reverse complement strand
GCACTGAAACTCTTTTGCTGGTCTTTAGTGCTGCCCTGCAGAACTACCCCGAAAGCGTCCCAGGAAAGGCGGAGTCCTGCTGTCACAGCTCTGCGTGCCGGAGCATCACGCATGAAGTCTCTCCTGCCGGACACAGGCGCTGATACGCGGCCCAGGAAAGACGTGCTCTTCGTTAGATGTTTTGCTGGCAGGATGGTTTTTAAAAGTGTTGCCACATTGTGTCAACACTATTTTGTCTCTCTCTTACATCTGCACCGGCATGCTTACTTGCCGTACTCACTTCTCAGCTCCTTTTCTTACTCAGCGCAGCCTGACAGTTTTGTGCCTTCTTGGGATGCAATTAAACGGTACTTTTTCTTTCTGCAAGCAGGTCCCACCTCAGCTGCTTGCTTTTGCTCCTGTGCTGTGATTTGCTGCCCAGCGAGTTGCATTGATGCAACCATCTGTGGTGCTGCACTTTAAAAAGGAAAATAACACAAAGTTTTTTTTCTTTTACCAGTGGCCTGCAGGTGGCCACATTACTTTTCTTTTGTCTCATGGCCTATAAACGGTCTCAACTATTAAGCTGTTTGAATCAGGTCTGTACTGTAAGCTGAGCAGCCCTCCCTGTCATGACCATGGTCATCATGACCAGCCCCTGAACTTCCTCCATGCACCTTGTCACCAGCCATGCCAAGTGTAAGGTCCTGCTCCTGGGTCAGGGCAATCCTAAACATGGATACAGGCTGGGGGATGAAGGGATTGAGAGCAGCCCCGCTGAGAAGGACTTGGGGGTACTGGTAGGTGAAAAACTGAGTATGAGCCGGCAGTGTGCACTAGCAGCCCAGAAAGCCAGCCATATCCTGGGCTGCATCAAAAGAAGCGTGTCCAGTGGGTCGAGGGAGGTGATTCTTCCCCTCTACTCCACTCTCGTGAGACCCCACCTGGAGTACTGCATTCAGCTTTGGGGCCCGCAACATAAGAAGGACATGGGCCTGTTGGAGTGAGTGCAGAGGAGAGCCACGAAGATGATCAGAGGACTGGTGCACCTATCCTATGAAGACAGGCTGAGAGAGTTGGGGTTGTTCAGCCTAGAGAAGAGAAGGCTTCGGGGAGACCTT
>NW_008795487.1:1551825-1556302 GCF_000699145.1 Aptenodytes forsteri | reverse complement strand
GGAGGGACTCTATCAGGGAGTGTAGTGATAGGACAAGGAGTAATGGTTTTAAACTGAAAGAGGGTAGATTTAGATTAGGTATTAGGAAGAAATTCTTCACTGTGAGGGTGGTGAGACACTGGAGCAGGTTGCCCAGAGAAGTTGTGGATGCTCCATCCCTGGAAGTGTTCAAGGCCAGGTTCATTTAGGTTTTGGCAACCTGATCTAGTGGAAAGTGTCCCTGCCCATGGCAGGGGTGTTGGAACTAGATGATCTTTAAGGTCCCTTCCAACCCAAACCAGCCTATGAGTCTATGATTCTATGCCCAAACCCCTCACAGCTTCCCTCACCACTCCCCCTGGTGCAGACCTCCCACCTACTCTGACTCTCCAGCCCAATTTGCCCCTTCCCTTCCCCACTGAGGACTTTCTAGCCCAGCCACCTCCTCACTGCAGCGAGGGACCTTCACCCTGCAAGGCCTCCACTTCAATATCTCCCCTCAGCTCTGGGTGTCTAGTGAACGCCAGTCCCCAGGAGGCAAGGCCATGTCTCCAGGCACAGCAGCTGCCAGATTGCAGCAGCACCAGCCGAGTGCAGAGGAGACTGGGGACTCCTCCATTTGCAGAGGCCAGGTTTCGACTCAGCACAGCAGGTTTTTTCCTGTGTCCTGTTAAGCTTGGAGTCCTCAGGTGAAGCTGTGGTGCTGGATCCCTATCAGCCCTGTTGAGCTCTGTGAGCAGTGGGGAAGACAAGCAGCCCAGGCACTAATAAAGTCAAGGTCTCGTGTGCATTACCAGGGGCTGCTGCCTTAACACAGCTGTAAGGTTGAGCAGCTGGGTCTGAGCAGCAGGATCAGGGCAGCAAGGTCCGAGCAGTGGGGTCCAAGCAGCAGGGTCTAAGCAGCAAGGTGTCAGAGCTCTTGCTGAGCTGGGAAGTCCAGCACAGGCTGCCTCCCGGCTGCAGGAAGCAAGCAAAGGGGCAGCAGAGACTGTCTTGCCCCGAGGTTTAGGGGCTTCTGCTAAATTATAGAATCATAGAATTCTATAATTCTATAATTCTATAATTCAGCTCCATGCTGCTGCACCTCCAGCAGATCTGGCCATGTAGTATGTGGATTAGGAAAGCACATCATTGCTCTCAGGCAACGCTCTCCTTCCTCTTGACTAAGGAAATGCTGCAACTTGCTGGAAGCTGTGAAGTTCTGCCAGTTCATAATTATGGTATTTTAAACACTTTACAACCTGATGAGAGAGAATATAAGGTGTCTGGGCTTTAATGGTTTGTTGTGTCTGGGAGCCACCACCTGGGAACAGCTCTCATGGGAACAACTTGAAGCAATTTCTTCTTGGGCAGGCCAATGGAGACAAAGCTTCTTATAGCCCATCACCCTGCTTCCACCTGCCAAACAGCCCTCCCTGCAGCCCTGGGCCAAGAATTCATGGGGAACGTAAGTAAGGAGTCTTACTCATCTTAGGCAGGAGCCTCAGGCAGTCTTATTTGTACGGTTGGTGCATAATGATAAGGTTTATCCTCATCATTCCTCTTGCCACTGGTGGGTGGCAACAAAAGACGACCCCAAAAACATGGAAGAGTCAGTAGAGACAATCTGCTGTGGCCTGCCCTGCAGCCCCACTCTGCACATCATGCTCTGTTGTCTTCCCACTTGGTCATGCAAGGGAGGGTTGCTCTGCGCAGCATTATTCTGTGCAATCCCTAACACCTCCCTATGGGATAATGGGGATCCTATATGTAGGATAGGCAGGGTTTTTGTGGAAAACAGCTGCACTGGAACATACTGTGAAATCCTGGATGTCAAAGTAATTTGTTACACCCTGTATGCCCAAACCAGTCTTACCTCCTTCCTACAGCTAGAAACACTTTCTATTTATAAGACAAAACACACCAATTAAGAAATACTGAGAATTCTTGCTTGCACATCACAGCATTAGACACCACAGCACCCTTCCTTTACTCAAAATAAATAAATATAAATAAGTGTGTTTTGGCAGTGGTAGTGTGGAAGCATGTGTGTACGTGTGGTGTCTTGTTTTTAGACTGCAGCTCTAGGGATAGGTTTTCAGCTGAGTTTTCGTCTATGAGTCTTGGGAATGGTTCTCCACTGTCCCCAGGATGGCAGGGTCAGAGGTACATGCGGCAACAGCCATGCAAGGACAAGCCTGCGATGGGAGGATTTCTGAGATGTAGTGCTGAAGCCACAGGCTAAAAATAACGACTCTCCTCCCTGCTGCTGAGACCATTTTAAGGTGTCTTTGCCACAGGAGGCCAGTACAACATTACCTGTCTGGCTTGTGGGGAAGCTGTCGGGATATGCATATCTGGAGGGAGATGCATATACAGAAAGGTGGCACATCTGCCTTGGCGTACTCTGTCAGTGTGAGGCTGCGGGAGGTTCCTTGCAGCAGCCTGTACCCATGGCCCCTGCAGTGCTCCTAGAATCATAGAATCATTGAGGTTGGAAAAGACCTCTAAGATCATCGAGTCCAACTGTCGACCCAACACCACCATGCCCACTAAACCATGTCCCTAAGCGCCTCATCTACACGTCTTTTAAATACCTCCAGGGATGGGGACTCCACCACTTCCCTGGGCAGCCTGTTCCAATGTTTCACCACTCTTTCAGTAAAGAAATTTTTCCTTACATCCAATCTAAACCTCCCCTGGCGCAACTTGAGGCCATTTCCTCTCGTCCTACACTCGTACTACACGTCCTCTCGTCCTGGCGCAGGGGCACACTGGGGGAGGAGTCAGAGCAGGACACAAGTTTATTTAGTCTCAGATGCTATAGAGAGACTTCCCAGGCAGGTGAGATTTGGCTTGAAATTTCCTTTGGAGAGAGGCTCCCTGGCAGACACAAGCTCTGGGGGCTGAGCGTGAGTGTTGCCTCAAGAGCCATGTTCTCCTTCCCCCAGCAGCACTGCACCCTCCCTCTTCAGCTAGTTATTTTTTAGAATTTGGGTTTCTGCCTGATAATGGGAAGGTGACTTAGTGCAGAGGTAATGTTTTTTCCAGTCTTTGTGGGAGAAAGGCTTCAATGGATAATAAGATGCACAAGACAGGAAACATGCTATTTATGGGTACTACCTGGAGCAGATGTGATATTTTGTAGCCTCATGGCCTCTAAGATTAAATTCTGCTTCATTTTTGATTGCAAAAATGCTATGCTGTGCTTATTGATACTCAGGAAAATAATGTTTTGAATGATGATGTATTACCAGCTACATCATTTGCCTCCAGCATTTTGTTTTGCAGCCAAAAAGCAGGCTACACAAAACGTCTTAAATAAAGTAACTTAGCCTGTTGATCTTATTAGCACCTGAAAAGTTGAAGAAAAAATGAATTCTGTACTAGTACTTTAAAAGTGGATGTTCAACTGCTTGGACTGGGATGAAAGGGATGAAAAAGGATAACAAACATGGCTTAAACACTGTATTAGCCCTTTTATAGTCAAACTCCGGATGGGTGGTTGCTGGATCAATTTCTGTCTGTGGCTAAAAAACCCTTGCTGGTGCATGGCGCCAGAGAGATGACCCCAAAATGAACTTTCCTTGGCTAAAATCTCTCCTCACCTTCACATGATAACATCTCACCTACATCTCATTGCTGATGGAGGCATTGCAAGCTAAGAAAAAGGAAGAAGAAATAAAAGCAAATAAAAGTTCTGTAACTACAGAGAAATGTGATAATTTGAGAATGTCTTGAATGGTAAATGCACCGATGTCTTAGAAGCTTAGATACCATGGTGATAGTTGCCTTAGCAATGTTTTAGCTACGTAGGTAATCACAATCAAACCTGCCTCTTGTAGCAAAATGATGCTGTATTATTTCATTTTTTTGCAAAGCTTTTGTGAATGTGCAATAATGTGGTTTATGGTTTTGTATTTAGGCATCAGGTTTTCTCTCAGACTTCTTGTCCTTGGCATTCTTTTGTTTTTTCACTGATGTTAATTCTGAAAATAAATGTCTTTCATGCTAAGGCTTTGTACATCTGAAAGCCTGAGTAATTTAGTCCTTACACACCTCAAGATAAAAAATTCCCACTTTTGGGGTGAGACAGGATCAATTTTAGAGTTCATGTTCAGGTTCTCATCTTTTAAAAACTAGTACAGCCTGAGTTGCTGTAGGTTTACTGCTCATGTTTCCACAGCCTGACATCATTTAAAAATCTGTGTATTTTCACAGCAGGCACTCAGACAAACCAAATGTTGTGAAAAATGGAGTAAGTGGGCAAATATCTCAATTACGATTTACAGAGTGTCTTAATAAAACCAATATGTAAACATATAAAGTGAGATTGAAGACAAGAGCAATTTTCTTTTCCATTTGGAGTTGGAAGTATTTGCATTTCAAAGTTATCTATTAGGAGAGAAGGCAGGTTGGGATTTTAGCACAGGCAAAACTGGCTGCCTGGTAGGGCAGCAGGCTATCAGAGGTGACAGGAAGGTGTTGGTGGGGCAGTGGTGGCCCCCGCGTCCTGTGC
>NW_008795487.1:1549851-1551807 GCF_000699145.1 Aptenodytes forsteri | reverse complement strand
CGGGGGTGGCCCCGGCGTCCTGTGCGTGGGCCGTCCCAACACCTCCAGCCTCAGATCCCACTGTGCAGGAGTGGCAAGCCTGGCTTTCCAGGACTCTCACTCAGGATTTTGTCTTGGGTCACCAAAATTCAGGGCTTTCCAGGCTATGGAGAAGCCCTGGACCAGCTCAGTGACAGTGTGTTTGGTATTACATCAGCCATACTTGTGCTCCATACACTGGGTGACGACCGGGCTTGTCCCTTTAGGAAAATATCTGGGGGAGAGGTAATATCCATTGAAAATTGAAGTATCTTCAGTGATTCTTGATGTATGCCAGCCATGTTAAAAAATGGGAGCCCTGTGAAGCCAATAGCTGCCACCTTCTTTCTTTCAGTAATTCACCACACTCTTCCTACCTTCCTTTTCTTTTTTTCTCCCTTTCAAGAAAACCAAGAAAGAGCATGTAAGCAAAGGCTTATTTATGCTGATGTTTTCCAGGCTGCTAATCATAGACTCATAGAGCAGCTCAGGTTGGAAGGGACCTTGAAAGACCATCTGGTCCAACCTTTCATGGGAAAGGGAGCCTAGATGAGATATCTATCACTCTGGCCACGTCTTGAAAACCTCCAGTGATGAGGACCCTACCACGCTCCTGAGGAGGTTGTTCCAGTGCATGATTGTTCTCACTGTAAAAAGTTTCTTTCTTATATCGAGGTGAAACTCTCCCGGTGCAACTTGTTCCTGTTGCCCCTTGTCTTCTCCATGTGGCCTCTTGTGAAGAGAGAGCCTCTGTCCTCTTTGTAGTCCCCCTTTAAGTACTGGGATACTGTGATGAGGTCATCCCTGAGGCTTCTCTTCTTCAGGGAGAAAAGACCTAACTCCGTCACTCTTTCCTCACAGGGCAGGTTCTCCAGCCCTGTGATCATCTTTGTGGTCCTCCTTTGGAATCTCTCCAGTCTGTCCACATCTTTTTTGAATTGTGGGGACCAGGACCAGACACAGTAATCCAGCTACTGTGTAATGATGGGAAGAGTCAAGTTGGTCAATCTATTTGTAAGGACAGGAGAAGAAGTCTAGGATATCAGAACTAAGGGCATTGGGAATAGAAAGAAAAGTAAATGCAGGACTGGAGAAGGAAATGCTGATTTAGATTTGGCTAGCAAGCCTGCCTTTGCTTGGAGCCAAGATCTGCATTTGCGGTGACTTGTATGTTCAGTCTTTCCTTTCAGGAGCCTCCATTCCCTTCTAGCGTGCAAGGCCATGAGAGCTCAAAGCTGCACAAAATCATCATTAGCTTTTTATTATTTCTGTTTCTAGGGATTTTTCCTGCTGGGACCGAAGCAGACGCTATTTCCTATTACTGTGCTATTTTTGCCCCACAGCCCTGCAGGTCTACCGGTGTGTCCTGTGCTGAGGTCTCTGCAGGGAGGAGCAGGTATGTGCTCTGAAAAGGCTGCTGTCCCCCCCGCTGTGGGGACGTTGGAGGCTGACGGACCCATTTCCCGAGCTCATGCTGTCCTCTGCGGTGGCTTCAGCACTTTACGCTGAAATATTCCTGTGATTAGACTCCACAGTGTGCGTTTAAGACGGGCTGATCTTTTAACTCAGTGTTCGTGTCTGATTTGTGCACTTTGTGGGATTCTGAAGTGTTTTTTATAACTTTCATGCTGAATTTTAATGATGAGAGTATAAAAGCTTTTTGACTGTTATGCACTAAGTTTTATTATAATCACCATTAATAATCATATAATAGAACCTAATTTTCATCAAGGTTTGATTCACATTTCATAAATACTGCTGGCAACTGCTGAAATGGCACGTTGTCTTCATAAAACTCGAGTACCTGTTCTGCTTAACGAGGGGCCATCAGCTGTGGCAGAGCTTCAGGGTGACTGTGGCTTTCTGAGGGAGCCTGTGGGCTGGGAGGAGAGTGGTGGCTTTGGCGGGGCTGCTGTCACCACCGAGGCCGGGAAAAAA
>NW_008795487.1:1512983-1549805 GCF_000699145.1 Aptenodytes forsteri | reverse complement strand
GTTCTGCACAAGTGGCTGTTGCACCTCCGATGCGGAGGTGATTTTGGCTTATTCTGTGGGATAGGCCAGTGCAAGTTTCTGGGAAATTTATGGGAGGAAATCATGGTAGACATGGAAAAAGTAGAAGACCCATCTATTTGTGTATTTCAATGGTTTTTATAATGGCTAATTTTGAAGTTGCAGAGAGGTTTGAAATGTTGGAATTATTCCTAGTGGAAATAAACCAACAAGAGAAATATCCAAAGGAGCACAAAAAATCTTCTGCTTGGCATTTTTAACACGTTTATACTGAAGTAAACATTGATTCAATTCAATTGAGTCCTAATATTTTTGTTTTCACTTTCTTTAGGAGAACACCCCCCCAGGGACAGATGCACTTGGATAACAAAGATGACAGTACAATATCTAGACAACAAGAGATGGAGCTGAATCAGACATCTTTACATCAAACCAGTTTATCTGCAAAGGCGGCAGCCAAACCGGTGATCAGAAGTTGCAATGACCTGCGGCTGTTAAATGAGTATCCTGGCATGGTAGTGAGTCTTGGAGAGCCACAGACCCCGTGTGAAAAACCAGCAATAGGGGAGGATGGCTGCATTGCTCTGGGGAAGGATTTCACTTCTGTCCCCATGCAGGGAAGGTAAAGAATAAGGACAAACAGAATGTTTTTCCTCCTAATCCAAATTAATTTTTATTTCCTTGCAGAGCAGATATGTATGTTCATTAAGTAAGTGAATGTTGTTCCTGGAGAACAGGAAGCTTAATGGGACATCAGAGCAGTGTTAATTGCCATGGGGGGGTCGTGGATCACTGGATTTCTGAACTAATCTCAGCTTTAATAGCAGCCATGTGCCAATTTTTGCTGTGTTTTCAGGATCAGACACATGGCTTTTCTTCCCTACTTGGTGTCACCAAGTGTCATAAAGCACACAGAGATAAAGCAGTTTTCATGCTTCACCCCTCATCTCTTTCAGAAAAACACATTGTAAGGCCGTAAGCTGAATCACTATGGCTAAGACTGGGAACACTAAAATGGCACTAATAACACAACTCTGACAGTTGACACACCACATATCAAGTGTACAAAGAGTGTGCGCTCCTTGTGTATCTTCTCCTGCATCAGGAAAGGTGCAGGTTTGGGGATGGGGGTGCTAGTCTTTCCTGTTGAGACAGATACAACATCAACAATTCTATTTGTAAGTGTTTAGAAATATTTTATAGACACCAAAATATTGCAGGTGGCTTTTTAAAACTTTCTTGTTCACACGTTCACTTTGTTAAACCCCTTTGGTAGCAGGATGGAGCAAGCTTTGCAGCAGCAGCAACCACAGCGTGTGGAAAGCAGCCAGGGTGGACTGTCAACCTTTTCGGGTAGTTTTGAGAATTTGTAGAGGTGACTTGACAGAGCCTAAAGTGAGAGCAATTCTGTACCTAATCTGAGCTCCTGCGGAGCACAGGCCTTGAAATGCTGCCTGGGAAAGTCTGCATCGAGCAAGATGGCTTACACTGCAGTGGTGAAGTGGAGTGCCAGCACAATTTCCAGAACCTGAAGCGCTGCAACAAGTCAGGAAAAAAACATGGTAGATTTCAAAGCCGTTTAATGTTTAAATCAGATTATTTTTTAAAATTAATTAAAATTAAATAAACATAAGAATACAATTTATTTAATTACTTAATTAAAGGGGATCAGAAGTGTAATGCAGATCAGAATCCTGGGTAAGTCTTACCTGTAGTCAGCTAGAATTTGCATCCAAAGAACAGAATTTTCTTTTTATTTTTCTCCCTCCCTCCCTCCTCTTCATGTGGTTCTCCACGGCTGTTTGGGTTGGGTGGGAGGTGCAGTCCCGGGGGCTCTCCACAGTTCTGGGCATGGTGGTCACATCCCTGAATTGCTGGGCAGGGCTGAAGTCTGTCCTGTGCCCCTGCATCTCATTTAGAAGGAAATTTGCTTATACTGGGAGCAAAGGAGGTTTGGGGCATTTTGATGAGTTCCCTGATCTGGGCAAGGGGGAGCCAGCCTAGCTGGATGAGCTTTGCTGCACCCCTTACTTATCTACAGTGTAAGTGTGTCCTATAAGTCCACAGCAAACCAAGTCAAGGTTTTATGTGCATCCGAAAGTATTTCCATCAGAGTGAGAACTGGAAATCATTATAGCTATGCTTTCCAAATATTAAAAAAAATAATCAGATTGACAGCTTGACCACAAAAGCCATATAAATCCTTTAGAAGTGATTTTTGGAGTATTTGAGGATTTGTTGTGTTGACTAAGACTTTTACCGACAGAATCAAATCTTGTAAAAGTTCTTCAGTTCAGCGTGTGGCGGCAGTGAGTTAATGTCATCTTGTTTTGAAAGAGCACGGTAAGTACAACGTATATGTGAGGATGAGAGGCAGGCAGGGGAAGGGAAGGACTGAGTGCATCTGGAGATAAGGTTTTTCTTTTGCGAATTCACATATATGTCTTGCTACAGCTGTTTTTACCAGTGCTATTTACTGTCCTGTTAACAATCCTGGTACAGGAACAAACCCCATGATTGTGTTCTTATGGACCAGCTCTCACCCTTCTGGCTAAATGTCTTCCTGTTATTTTCCAATGGGTGACAGGAATTTGTGTACTGGTGGTACGCAACTTACTGTGAACCTATGAACCACAGTTTGGAAATCATGGTCACAGGTGTCAGAGATGAAAAATACTAGAGCATGGGTGAGCCCACCTTCCTGCAAGTGCAGGCAGTAGCTTCAGGTCTTTTGATAACACCATTTTCCTGTTGAGGAAACTGTAGTCACTGTGCGTGATTTAGGGAAGAGCCATCCCTATGCTCCCTTACAGACAAATGCATATCTAATCTTATATCTATAGTAATATATTAGGGCTCAGGAAAGGATCTCCTGAAATTTCTCCTTGTTGATCTTTACCTCTATTGTTCCTCCATATTGATTTTTTTTGCGAGGAGATGAATCTTACCTGGCTCTTCTTAGCATGTATTTTAGCCAGTGTACATTAGGTGCAGCTAAAATACTGATGTGATCTGTGTGACCCCTCTAGCATGAGTAATTACCCTTAAATCATTGGGACTACTCAACAGAATGCAGATAAAAACGTGGATAAACCTTTGCAGACTCATGAGTTGTTTGGTTAGTTTCATTAGAAAGAGAATTAGCTTTTAATGTAAATTGTTCTTTTGCTTGCAAAGAAAACTACTAATGATTAAATAAAGGGGAGACCAAATCCTTTTTTTTTTCTGTAAAGAGGTTCACTAAATTGGCATGTCTGTATGGTTTGTTTTAATGCATCTACTTAACTTAAATTGTTGAATTATCTTTCAGGGACAAGATTCCCAGGTTCTCTAAATTGTTCAAATGTACGCTGAGACAAGTCTTTCCAAAGAATCTATTTAACAGAACAGGGGATTTATCTTGGTTGCTAAAACTACCTTTAAGAAAATGTTCTTGAGCTAACCGGGGCTCTTTTCCCAGGGAGATAGATGTCCACCCTATTTTGGACTGAACATTTCCATTTGACTGCAGTGCAATCCTGCAGGTATTTTGTGGTTCGTGTGCGTATTGTCTCGGGCTGCCTGCCTGTCAAAATGCCTTCTCATTTACCTCGTGTATTGAAGAACAGTACCTTCTGACTCCATCTTTTACTGCATTGCCTTAGGTTCCCCGGGCTCTGCATGAGGAGGTCTGGACCATCCACAGTGGTCACTCCAATGACTTTGTCTTTCAGGCAAAAGATGCTTCAGGGAAGCATCCTTCCCCCTGAAATAAGCCTGCCAGCCTTCTCGTGAGCGACATACTTCCTTCAGTCCTGCTCGCTGCGGGAAATGCAGGCGTGTGTCTGGGAATTGGACTGTGAATGAGCTCCAGTGGCGTTCAGTGGGGAAGCATCTGGCCCAGGTGTCCGTCTACGCTGAACTGCATTATGCAGTGTAGTTTGGTCTATCGGAAAAATACAGGTTTTAAACTAGTGCAAAATGACAGTGAAGTCTGGATTTTGATTTTGCACTTCTCTCATTCTCCTCAGCCTTTAAACAATGGCTCTTTTTCACTACAGTTACATGAAAGTGGCTTTTGCAGTCGATAGACATTGGTCCAAGCCACCTTCCCGAGCCCTTGCGGGAAGATTTCACGCTGCTCTGTGGCTGCATGGGCAGTGCTCCTCAGGTCATCCCTGACACCTCCAAAAGCACAGGCTACTTCCTTCCAACATGTCTCTGCACGTACAGGATATGGCCACAAACAAGGCCCCTCAGTTTCCTTGGTCTCATCAGCATCAGTGCTCCTTCCATGGGAAAAGCCTAACAGCATGGCTTTATATCAACCAAATCTGAAGTCCTCCTTTGTGATCCACAGGAAGGGGGAGAAGTCAGCTGTTTTCCGCTTAGGAGTTAGTGAGCCTCAAAGGCCGTCTATAGAAATGAGATGAATAGTAATTCTTAATCCCATGTAGCCAATTACTTTTTGTTGCTATTTAAAACTATGTTACTGAAAAAAGAAGGGCATTCATTGGAATATAAAAGTGGTGGAAGGTGGTGGAAGAGAGGGGTAATAGAGTAACTAGACCCTGTGGCATTAATTTCATATTGCCTTTTGGTCCGTTTCTTTCTTTGATGTAATTGCTGGCTGTACCTCCTTTAGGTGGTCAGATAATGACATTATCTTCTTAGGAAAAAAAAAAGGTTGGCAGTCGTGCATTCATTATGTCGTGAACTTTTCATGAGAAATTAGACTGTGAAAGGAAGGTGATGAAACCAAGCCCTAGCGTTACTCCACTGAAGTTATATTTGGATGAATTTGGCCCTGGAATTTGCTGGTCATTTAATATGATAGTCCTTGAAAGTATGTTTCTTTAATCTTTGTGCCTCATTAAGAAGATTCATCTCTGAGATAACAAAAAAGAACATATTTTTTGGAATCTGCTTGAATTTGTGTTTCATCAAGCAAAACTATTTCTCTCAGCATTTCTCCTGTCTCTCAGTTTCACTTATGTAATGCTCACTTACGTAAGAAAAAGTAAAAACAATCAACGAAATCCAACTCTTCCTTTGCCCTGAATCTGTGGTCCCAGGATCGGTGGGGAGATTGGTTTGCAATGAGAAGGTCAGTGAGTTAAAAATATCTATTGAATTCTCGGTTTGCAGCAACACAACGGAAAGATTGCAATTGTATTACCTGTTAGTTGGAGAAGCTGGGAGAGGATAAGCTATTGTATAGTGAGAAGTCAATATGAAAGTGAAGTTATCCCTTTAGCAGTGAGGGATTATAAATCTCAATTTTGATTTTTAATTATGTTGATGTATTGCTACTTTTAAAGGACATTTATGAGACTTAGAATTAGATGTCAAGAAGACGTGGTTACTGTCTAGATAAGTAAAATTTATGTGACAATTTAAAAGCTTCTTCAGACAGGGGAAAAAGACTGAGGAAAAAAAGAACTCAAAAACATTCAAAACACATTTTTTGTGTGTCCTAAGACTAATTTTGATCTTTGGCTATTAGAATAAAATGGGATCATCTTCTGTTCAACAGCCAAACAGGGAAAGCGGTCATTTTCACATCATAATTGCATGTTTGTGTAGGAACCATTCTGATTTTTCATGTCAATCACACAAACATTAGAGAAGAGTCCAGGACAGATAGATGACTTCACAGCAAACTGCCACATTCATCATTCTCGTGTGGCTTCTGATGATCTTGCTTGCTGCCTGAATGGTGACACTTCTGGCTTTCCTTCCATTTCTTATCTGTAGTGAATGTTTCTGTGTTTTGATTCCCCGTGAGGATCTTTAAATGCTATGACACTGCAGTGAACAAATAATATTAAAGAAGTTTTAAAGTAATGACTTTACTAATTGATTTAATTTGGTTCATTTGGTTTGTTTGTTGCTAACGTGGAAGCACGTGGCCGCAACACAGCTTGTCATGAGCAAACTGTGTAGGGGCAGGGGACTGCTGAGACTCTCCTAGCTCAGATTACAGCTCCCTGCTGTTGCCCCTACTACGTCACAAAATACCATGCAAAACCCGAAGAACTCAAAAGAAACAATAAGCAGCGCTAGCAAACCTTTAGCTTGAATGGTAGGAAGTATAACAGAAAGACAACGTTACGCACAATAGGCAAATAAATAAGTTATTGGAAAGTTCTGCTGCCCCCTTCTAACTCGCTGTTTCCCATTTCCTGGAAAAAAGCATTGTGGAGTGGTAATGGAAGGAAGACAGAAATGTGGTTGTATGGCGTAACTTAAGGAGAGTGTTTGGCTTCATTTGAGCAAAAGATGTGTGTTCAGCAAAAGACTGATTTTAACTTAGTTTTTGTTGTTAGTGAAACGTACAGACACAGACCTCACTCATGATAAATTTCCCTATATTCAGAGTTATTTAATTTATCTGTTGCTGCGTACTATTCATCATCTCAGTGCTTATTTCTTGTAATTATTCACAGTATCTCACATTGGTCATGTACTCCAATTTATGTTCTGTCATCGGCAGACTAAAACCATAGCACTCCCATGTAGCCACTCAAATGCTTTTTGATTCTGACAGGACATTTTGATAAACAAAAATCCACCACTATTAATTTTTGTTTCTAAGTGCTCTATTGAAAGAATTAGGGGGTACTAATTAACTGCTTCTCACTTTTCCCTCTGTCAGGCTAAGAACTGAACTCAGCGCTCAGTGAAAAACTTGCAGTGTACCAACCTCCAAAGATCAAATATTTCAGCCGAGTTGCTGTGACATTGCACAAAACTGTCGAATTTTGCAAGCAGCTGCTCGCTTCCTAATGGTTAATAATATGGTTATGTGGGGTTCGTCTTCGTTAGACCTCTTAGGCCAATTGTGGAAAGATGTAACACACAAGGTTCAATTCTCTTTGGGGGTTGGACTGTTGTTTCCTCATGTAAACCTCTGTTTAAACGGGGGAAGGCTCTTAATGTCAGCAATGATTTTTTTACGTTATAAGATTGAAGGGTTAAGCCAACCAGCCAGACTTTGAAAAGAAATGTGTTGCACAGAGGCAGTCACAGTTGAGCAGGAGGGCGTGCATGGGGCTTAAATAGCTGACGTGAGGAGTAGCTATTAATGTAAGATGAAGCAAATAAATAACTCAGTCACTCAGTATCCTTCAATGAAGCTTTTTCTTTGAAAAACTGTTGTGTGCTTTGCTCCTGGCCAATGTGCCTATGTGTGGGTGGCAGCTCTGACATACTAAACAATTTGTGGGAATCAGAACTTTGCACTAGCAGGTGGTCAAATTATACTAATTAATAAGAATTCAGTTTTGTCCCAGATTTTCTGCCATGTAGGTGTGCAAAAGTTTTATGTGGGGAAGAACAATTCAGTCTTTGCTGACAGTGACTGGGGAGAAGGAAAACAAAGCATTGGAAATCCATGGCCCTCACATGTATCGCTGCATCAGGTGGACATGCGGATAGGCAGTCACTGTGGCGCTGCTGTTGGGCGGTAAATGGTCTGCATGATAAAATGGCAACTTTTCCATGGGCCCAGGCCCTGCGGTTGAAGGATAGAGCAAGACAAAACCTGAAAGTGCAGCCAAAAACAGTTGAGAAAGGGAGTCATGGAGAGGAATCTGATGTTTGATGGTAAGTTTGGACCATTTAGCTTTAAGGCTTGAACCTCAGTGAGCCTGAGGTAGGGCAGGAGCCCATGAACTTTGCAGAGCGTAGGAGGAGAGAGACCAGGACAAGGGCAGCTTGGTTTCACGGTCCAATCAAAAAAGAAGTAATGCCAGTGCGGCTCCCTTACTGTAAATGTCCTGTAGGAGGTGGATGTACAATCTCCACTCTGCTCTGAGGGATAGCAAACACACACCTCCTAACTCTTGAGTATGGACCACCAGGCTCCAAGGCACTCTTTGGTTTTTTTTTTTTTCTCTTTCAATTTATCACTCTAAATAAATAATGAAACTTCAATTGAAATGGCAACTGTAACTCAGGTGTTCTATTTTCTAAGTAAATTTCTTGATAATCAGCATTGTTTTGTTTATCTTCTCCTCTTGCTGCTTCTTCCAGTGACTATTATTTTGTTGAAAATATAAGGGCCTGAAGGATGAGGAGAGGAAGGGTTTGCAGGCTACTGTCTTTCCTAGCAGTCAGGGTAGTCAGGTGAGAGCTTGGGTAGCTTAGTTCATACTGAGCATTTGCCCAAAAATACTGCCTCAACCTCTGCCCAGGCTACTGGAGAGCTGCTGCTGAGCATGGAGGGGGGAGAGAGGACTCTGAGACACAAGTGGAAGGAGAAGCATCTGGAAGGAGAGATATCAATAAAATGCAGAGACAGTAGGAATCGTGAGAAGGATGAATGGAAACCCTTCCACGCGGCTACAGAGGGACACTGGGTAAAGCTGAAACACAGCGTGAAAAACCGAGTGAGAGCAGGGTGTAGTGAGATATGGAGTGAATTAGATAAAAGCAAGTTAATGCCGTGGTTTTAAGCCAGACTCTGATGCAATCAGTCCTCAGTTATGATAAAAAATCCTAACTCCACCCAAAGCTGCAGTTAACGAAAGAGTACGAAACTGTCAGTCCCAAACCTTGAAGCGAGCCAGCCGAGTTAGTGGCACTCCTTGCTTACCCTGTACGCCTTGCACTAGTGAGTACTTGCAGCTTGATCTTCCAAACAAAAATAATACATGTTAACAAGATAAAAACATGGAAGGCCATGATCCCTCAAAAAATAAAACAATCCCACCCTGCAAGGGGTACGGAAAGAAACCTTTCCTTCCTTTCTTTATTTTTTCATAGCTTACTGTTAGGAGCAGATATTTTAGAGCATAGTTCTGCTTGGTGATAGAGATGTGTTTCAGTCTGCCCAACACTTTAAATGTCTCTCCCATTAGAATTAATTAGCATCAGAGTGGTTTGTCCTCTTGTGTTAGAAGCACTGGAAATCATTCCTCAGCCACAGCAAAAATTTCCAGGGTAGTGGTGGTCATACATTTAAGAACTGAAGTTCAGGTTAAATTGAATGTAGTTGATGGAAAAATGGATTAATGCAGATGGAAGAAATTAGCCAGTGAATTAAAAAAAATATAGGGTCACAGTCTGTAGCCTGGCAAATCATATGGCTTTTTTTAAAACCTGCTATTTGTAAGGAGCTCAAGTGATTTACTCTCTGAAATACAGCAAAAGCTGATAAATGAGTCACCAAAATGCTTACAGACAGTGACCAAGCAAGCAATTCTCTGCTTGATAGGTACTAATGGGACTGCAGGGGCAGCCTGCAATAATTGTGCTAATGGACCAGCAGAAGTCAGAGACCACGCAGAGCTCTGTCCACAGCAGGTCGGAGCTAAGTCAAGGACAGCACAGTGAGCTGGAGCCAGGTCTGTCAGAACTGGGTAGGTTCATAATTAATGCACTTAGGTTTCTTTTTTTTTTTTTCTTCCCTTTGCACACGTTTCATATGATTTCTTTTGGGCAGGGTAAGATAGAAAACAGATTGGCAGTTACAGCAACTCACAATTTTCAGAAGTGCAGCAGAAGATACTGACTCAGTACTGTCTGTGAATTAGCATCATTCAGAAGCAGCTGTGAAAGGCTGAAGGTTTTGCTCACACTTTCTGGAGTACTCCCTTTTCCATACTAGTTGGTAAGGACAGTAGACACAGTCCATCTGCCATTCAGTCCCTGGTATCCTTGAGCAGAGTTTTTGTAAGGACTCCCTTGCCTGAAGTGAAGCTCTGGCAATGGTGGAGTATGAAAGTGTTTCTCTCAGATGGCCATGCTGGCAGTTATATTGAACTGGTATGTCTGGCAGGGCATTGCACTTGCTGTTTGAGGAGAAAGCTCTATGCTATTGATGAATTTATTGTAAGAAGTCTAATCCTGGATTAATACAACACTTCCTTGAATAGGGTAGGTAAATATTTCGCAGTGACTTCTCCACCCACTCTTGTGGTCTTATGTAATTTATTTTCTCTGCTGCTTAGAAAACACAAAACTAAAAGCAGCTTCAAATATTATTTGGTCTTTAATCTTTCTAGGAGTGATAGGAGCAACTCTACCTCCTCAGCTACCTCAATGACATGTGAGCTGCAATCCTCTTTAGGAGTCTATTGACAGCTGGTTCATCATGTGAACCTCTTAGAGTGAAAAGCATGAACCTGAATTTGGGGAAGCTGTCTGCTAAAAGGAATGGTAAACCCAGAATGGAGGGTAACAAGGAATGCACTTCTGTTTTCTCTGATGTGTCTTTGATTGTGTAGGCTAAAACAGCAGGGCTATGTCATAATATTGTATAAATACACAGTTTTGTTGCCTCCATTGACAGCACGTGGTTTCTTTGCCAAGGCACTCTGTGTACTGTACGGAGTGCCTCCCAGTGCTTTCCAGAGCAGGCCAACAAGAGCAAATGCTCTACACAGAAGTGGTACAATGGAATTTGTGCATTTTAGACAATGTTTTTGGCTCATGTCTGCTTGGCGTATTGTAGTCTGTACCCAAAAATGAGCTAAGCCAGAACTGTAAGGAATAGTGATGTTTCAGAGTAAAAATTTTGAACATCAGCATGTGGAAAACTATTGTCTTTAACCACAAGTAAAATGGCAACAAGCACCCATTACAAAACTGTTCATAGTTGTATAACAGTATTGAAGAGGACTATATGGCCAGAAGTATTCCTACTAGCCTATTTTGACAGAATAGACTGTCAAAATAGACTGTCCTTGGCAAAAAAGAATGATAGATTGTCATAAGTATTTGTTTGTGTGTGTATCGTGCTAGTCACAATTTTGAACCTATAGGTCTGTCAACAAAAGTTGAAAAAGCTCCATTGATGTCATTAGACCTGTCATGCTTTCCTTCAGTTGGAAATCTGTTGTTTGTGAGGCAGAACACACAAGAGCTCCACATCAAAAGTAGGCAACAAATGTACCTATTTATTTACAATTTAGAGTAGGACTGATAATTTAATTTTCTTGATGTGTCAATCCAACAAACATTTTAGGCTCAAGCAGGCAGGATGAAGAAAAGAGAATTCTGGCTCTTTATACTTGTTAAACACTGTATGAATCTGGGGAGATTTAGGTCATACATATAATGCTTTGAGATCATAAAAATTAAGTATTGACACAAGCTTCCTTATATGTAATGGAATGTATTTACTTGTATGCAGAATTAGTCATCAGGATCCTATCCGTGCTGCTTATGTATCTCTTCAGGGATGAGGTCTTCACGGTATCATGGTCTACATTGCATTTAGTCTTCATTAACAGGAAAGCTGCAAGTAGGAGCATACCTTGTCCTATTGACATTACAGTGTTTGGTTATTGACCAAAATAAATATTTTTTCCTTTTCTCTTTTCCTTGCCCTTTTCTTTTTCTTTGGGAGCACAGAATTAGTTTTTTTACTTATGTCTGGATGGCCAGAAATTTTCATGTGTATGCAAAAACTTATTAACCATATGGCTACTGAGCAGAATCCTACCTTTTTTTTTTTGGTGATCAATGTCCAGGATTTGTTTAGCTTTGGGACATTTCTGGTTTTTAGAACATGCATAACAAATATTATGGCATTTCTTATCAAGAATATGTTATGTCAGGAGCAAGACGGAAGGAAATCACCTCTGTGAGACTATGGAGTAACCAACGTGTCACTCTGTATAGGGCCAAAGGGAACCCAGTGTCTGAGAGAAGAGAGGCTGGCATCTGTGTGACTGGGAGGGAAGATGTACATCATTGCTAGCAAGAAATATGATGTAGAGTTAAACTGTGTTGCCGGAACAAAGCCATCTGCCATGTAGGAAAAGGAATTTCTTTCTGAACCCTGAGAGCATGATTTTTTTCAGTGTGCAGGAGTATGTTCGTACCTGGAGAAGGATAACAGCTTAAATCAGGAGGAAGGGAAGCTGAAATGGCATCATTATTCTTTGGTTTTGTGATCAGTTTCCCCACTTGGGGGGAGACTTGCTGAATATAATTTGCATGCTACTCTGCGTGAGACAAGGAAATTCTCAGAGTTTCTTTGGAATACATTATTTCTAATCCTTGGGTTTTTGGGTTATTTTCTTTTTTTTTTCTTTGAGAATCTAAGTTGAATGTGTTTATGGACTCAGATCTTGTGTTTCAAATTCGTCTCCCATTAGCACTGAATCAAAATTCTGTGTTTTAAAGCTGCTTGTTAACATAAATCAGATACCTCCTTCTCTGACATTGTAGCCTTCAGGTACCTATAGATACCTGAGGCCTTTCAAGGCAGAAAAAAAGATGTCTGGTAGCAAAACAGAACCCAACACTGTGGAATGTTTCCTGAGGCTTGGAAACTGCATACGTTAACATGTTACGGTGATCTTAGTGAAGGGCTATTGCAGGGAAGAGCATCATCTTTGTGAGATAAAACTGCATTGATTCTTGAATGGTTTCACTGAATATTCTCCAAACGTGAGAGCAAATATTGTGTTATTATCAGCTACTTTTTTATTCTGTTTGGTTTCTTTATTTTGTTCCTCTGGGATTTTCAGTGCTTTAAAATATTTTTGTCTCTGATATAACTTGAGGCAGAACGCAATGACCAGTGATGTGGATTTACTCTGTATTGGAAGTTACTTGTTAGGAAGTTATAAGGAAATCATGTTTGGAAGGATTTGTTCATAGTTCTCTTTATTCCTAATCAACACTGAATAACTTTTTTGGTGAAAAGTCTTCTGTACTAAAAAGAGATTTCATCTAAGAGCAAATAAAAAGTACATGAAAAAAGTACTTTTTGATACACTGTAATATAGATATTGTTTGTGTGAGGCTTATACATTATTTAGTGAAGAACTCTGTCTGTTATCTCAAAGATAATTCTCCAGGCTTGTATAGTCAACATGAGAAATAGGGAGAATGAAAATTATTTGAAGAGGTCTCTCTCTTGCCAGTGACCGTAACTATCTTAGACCAGAATTTTAGATGGCAAAAGTTGTATGAATAACCTCAGTGTCTTATGCTCAGCCAGAACCTGAAAGGGAAATCTTAGTAGCTCCATTATAATTAATGAAAAAATTAAATATAATGGAAGGACTTCAATTATAGTGAAAAAACACCGATTATTTTATCAACTTAATAGTGTTATTTCAATATATGATAGCTATATCTCCCCCTACAAATCATTTATCTTAAAATTTTACTGGTATTTCTTCTCTGCCTACTCTGAGTACTGTGTCTCGTGCCCTAGCTATGGAGAGAATTTTAGCATTTTTGCTGGGTCTAGTCCACTGAGATCAAGTTCTACATAAAGGCCATATAAGTTGTCCTATACCTTATGACTATTTACCGGATATGAGGGTTCTTGAACTTGCCTTGTTTCATTTTACTATGACCAAAGGATAAAATACAAGTCCCAGCAAGCTTACAATAGTTAGGATCCATCATGTGCTTTTTTAAAACAAAGCTTAATTTGATGACAACTTGAATTTTTTAAGCCCTACAGTGGCCTGCTGCTTGCCTTCACCTCCTTTCTCTAACACCTCTCCAGGCACAGAAGCCAGTCACATTTTTTCATGTTGTTAATGAGGTTTTTTTTATGTCTGTCTGGATTTTTTTTTAACTCTAAGCAATGGAGACACTTTGTTTTTAGTGACAAAGTTACTTTTTTTCTCTAAAAGTTGCAGGTATGAATAACGTTACCTCCAAATTATTGGAATGAAACATATGGAACTTGTAAATAAATGTTTAAAAAAGAAGAAAAATTGCTTCTTCATTATTTCATCTTTAAGTACATCTCACTAATTACTCTTTTCAATCTCCAAAACTGCTGTTAGTGGCATAAGAGTATATTATAGGACTATGCGAGGCCAGAAGCATAATTATGTAACAGCCTGTCAGTACATTGCTTGGATTAAGGAAAATTGAATCAAAATTATCCCATCTCATTGTGTAGGAAAATGTTCCCTCATCTGGGAAGTGGTCAACGGTCTTCTTTTAATAGTGCTTCCTTTTCTTGTATCATCCTTAAATTCAGCTAGTCTGAAAGTGAATCTTCATACTTCAACATATATTCTCCCAAACCTTTGAGACTACAATATCATATCACTGTAATGCTTGAAGAATAACCTTCTCTAGACATGGTCACATCATCCAGTTGTTTCTCAGACCTATCTTTCTGTTCATGTTTCCGTCATCCCAGTGCCCCATATTGCATCCTTAAGAGAGTCTGGTCAGATATAAAGTTAAAACTTTAAGTTGTCACCACTTCCTTAACTTTTGAGATTCTTGGAATTGCCTCACAGACTATGAAAAAAATGTGACCCTGCCTTTATTTGTCATAAATTCAGTCAGCATCAGAGTTGGTTAAGCTAAAAGCCCATCGTGAATGCCAAAGAGAAATGCTGGCATTTAAAAGCCAGGCTTGCAGAATATGCCAAAGTATTACAAGTGCAGCCATGCTTAAAGTGTTGCTGATAAAATGCCTCCCTATAGCAGATTCATTTTTCAGTATGCCCTGCAGCATTTGAGAATAATACCTCCTAACAGGTTGTCTGTGTAATCCATAGAGAAACTGGGGTTTTGGAATTTGGACCACTACCAATACTGGCTACTGCTGCCTATTTCAAACTTGCAGCCTGCTGGCAGTTGCCAACAGCTAAACTGTTTTGGCAGCACCTGCTCCTGAAATGTATTTTCTCCTTCAGACTGTCTGCAGTTTTTGCATGCTCTCTCCTGTAGCTTTCCAATTTTCTTTGCTGAAGCAGAAAATGGAGAGGAGGAAACAGTAGCTACACTTTCTTAGTGCAATTTCTCAGTCCTTCAAAGGGTAGGCTTTTTGGACCTGCCTCATCACTGTGGCCCTACTGGGTAGTCATGAGGCTCTGGGCTGGCCCTGGTCCCCTTCCCCGTCCCATCCCTGCTCCCTCACTGGGTGCTGTGAGATGGGCCCTGGTCAAGGAGGGCATGGCCCTGCCAGACCCATGACCACCCTCTGCTCCTGGCTCCCTCCCATTGGGCAGCCAGCCCTCATGGCGCCCTGACACAGGAATGAAAAATGTGTGGAGAGCAGCTTAGTCCTCTTAGGTAGAGTCAGAGGAGCTTCAGGGCAGCTTAAGGATTAAATACTTTCTTTTAGCTTCATCCACTGCAGTGGGGTCCTGGTGTGTCTAAGTTGTTAACCATGTCTCGATGTCGTCTTGATGAAAACTTCCCCTGACAGAGGCAGGCAAAGACCCTTGAGGAAAAGGCGCTACCAAGTCCTGGAGGTATCTGAAAATTTCATTTTTCAGGGAAGTACAATAACCCTACAAAGCCTGATTTGATTTAAAAAAAAGGAAAAACAGAAAGCACTCTCTATTTTCCAAGCTATTTCTGAACTTAAAATTGACCTACTTCTTAAAATAGCAGAATATTGCACAAATGAAGAAGAGACCACTACCACATGCTCTTGCAGGACATGTTCACTCTCCAAATCCAGCAGAAGTGAATGAAGCAAGCACATTGTGTGTCCTATATAAGGAACCATTTTTGTCTTGGAAAAGCTTGGCACACACTTCACTACATCTTTCTTAAACATGTTCTTTATTTGTCTAGGGCCTTGGCATGGCAGACGCTTCTCAATATGACACCTGCCAGTTGGCTGTGCCTCTTGCAGTGTCTTGCTGTCAGGTAGTGCCAGTGCTGCAGTCCTCTGGGGGATCCTGTACAGTCCTGACTAACAGAAAATTAGGAAAGTCAAAGAGAAAATGAGTCTGTATTAAGTAATGCTTTCATTGCTAAATTTTTCTGACATCTTAATGGTGCATGCTTTTAAAAGGTCTAGAGGTTATTTGCCGATTTAGTTGAAGCTACATAAAGCAGTCACCAGAAAATGTCTGGAGCCTGTTTAGAGATGTAAGCTCTGGAGTCTTTGATCCTTCCCTTGACTCTTAGTGTATCAGTTGACCATACTTCATTTGTGATGGGTAGTCATAACAGTTCGCCCATGACGTGCTACCACTGAGGAGAAAAGATGACGGCAGGTTGTGTCTCTGTGTGGGCACATATATATCATGATGTTGACGGATGTATGTATACAGCTGCTTAGTACACAGTAAATGTTTAAAAGCTGAATGATATGATGTTGGTCAGCACAGTTTGTACCATGTAACCATTGTCCAAAAGTGGACTTTATCAGAAACCGACAAATACCAAATCTGGTGTAAGAATGTGTTTCAAGTGCAGTCAAAAACTGGTATGGGGTTTTCTTTGGGGTTTTTTGGTTGTTGTGTTGGTTTTTTTTTTTTGTAAAAACCTCTCTGTTTTTCAATTTATTTCTGCATTGTGCTTGTTTACAGTTATGATAAGAGTAATTAGTTCAGTACATATGATTTGTATGAATGTTCTCTATTCAGGGAGGATGGTGCTTCTGAAATGAGGCTTTAGCCTATAAGAATGTAGAAATGATAAATTAAAGTCTTACAGTTGTTATTAGTCTCCTGCATGATTAATTATCTCTCATCTTCTTACTCAGGCCTTCTTCTCCACTAGGAAAATTTGCTTAAATGTTTATTGTATTTGTTATAATCTTTTGGCTCGGTAGTATTCCTGGACTTTTGTTTAAGAGGCAACCTCACACTTACAGTGATTTTAGTGATTACTAATTCCGGGAAGCATTCTAACTTTTTTTTTCCTGAAGAGATTCTGCTTTTAATGTTTTAGATAGTGAAATTTCCAACGAGTTTTGTTCAAAATGATGTTCTTGCACAATACGTATGCTTTCATATTCACCTCTTCTTCAATTCTGACCAAATCCTTGCTGTAGAAGTGAGAATTATTGCTTTCTGTTGTCACAGAAATAGCTCCTTTACTGATAGTTGCATGCGTGACTTAGCATATGGCAGATGAAGCATTATATTAGCTGATGTTTAAAATGTATGCTTTTTATTATAGGGAGTGAAAACTTAATACATTGTGTGGCATGATTAATCTTTTAAATATAAGGCTAAATAATAGGTTCTAGCCAAACCTAGTGATTATTTTGTTTGCCAGCTAACTAGAATGAGTATGGTCTTTTTCTTCCCCAAGTTCCTGTAGGATGCTTGCTTCTTTTGGTGTCCTCTGCTGTAGTGTATTTGGGATTGAAAGGTTGCTTATTGCTGAACAACAGTTGCTACCACAAAGTCTTTCTTTTCCTTTTGTTTAAAGTGGCATGTGTAAACACATTAAGAAATGCCTGAAGATGTGGTCAGGGGGCAGGTCTGGTGCTCAACGGCAGGAATTGAGTTCTCTCTTTGGACTTCATCCAAAGTGCCCTGAAGACTTTGGAAATTATCACCTGCAGGTAATGGGAGATAGCAGAGTGTTGTAGGCGGAACCTACAGCCCTCTTCAGCCACCGACTCTGAATAATGTCTGAGGAGTCATCAGTCCATCAGTGGAAGCAACTGGAGTCTCCCACATCTCTTCCTTTCCTCTCCTGCTCTCCCTGTACCTCTCCACGTGGCCAGGAGGGCAGGAGAAGCCTGCTTCTCCTTAAACTGCCCAAATGAGTGTAGGAAATTGAAGGTCATATCTCTTCTGTACAGCTGTAGAGAAGTACAAATTGCCACCAAAAGACTGTGAACCTTGCTCATGCATGGGAGCAGTGGCACAGCCACAGATTGTGGGGGCTCCTGTAATAGGTGCCCAGGACTTGCGTTTGGACCCTTATATTTTTTAATGCTGGGGGTGAAATCCTTCTCCAGCTGCCTGACAGCAGCTGGAGCTTCATCTGTGGATACCTCCATGACTTGGCAGAACCTGCTGTATCATCTGGGGTGTGGACAGTCCTCCTACAACGCTGATTCCTCTTCTGGGTTACTATGGAGACAGTCAGAAATTGTAATTGCTTGAAAGATTAGCAATGGGAAAGTATGACTTTGCAAGTAACCAGCTCAGAAAACACACACTTCCTCAGAACAAACCTATACTCCTGCAGAGAGAGCCAAAATCTGTATATATGGCTGTCACAGCAGTAGCCAAGTGGTTAAGAACACAATCTTCTCTTTGAAAGGTTTATCTTAATTAAAAAAACCATGCCCAGCTGTAGCAAATGTGAGAATGAACGTGGCCGCAGCTGTGGCTGCTGTACAGGAGTCAGGACATGCTCTTTTTTTTCTGATGTCAGTTCTACATGGATCTTTCTGTATGAGCGGTGCTTTGTAAGTCTTTGAAGAAGTCCTTGTCAAATACTTCTTTCCATAGCTTTTGGTTTTAATTTTCTTGCATCACTTTTGAATGAAAGGGAAATGAGAATGTTAATTTGTTCTGTGAAGATCTATGTGCGTATCTACATATAAATGTATACATGTATAAAGGCAATTATTTCATGTCTCTTCTCATATTTCATGTATAAAATGCTAATGATTTTTGAGTCTGAATCATGAGAGAAGAACACTGGACACAACTGGTGTCCGGCTGACCTGATGATTAGCTCCTTGGTAATGTTGCTGAATTGCTCAGCAGAGATAGATTGCATTCCATTCTAGCATGTAGGTATAACCAAAGTTTCTAGCTCTTTTGATCGTGAAGAAACATTCAAAGTGTAAACTGATCCTAGGTTTTGAAATGTGTTACACTGATATCTTTCCCTTATTTACACCGTGTCATAATTGCCAGCCACTTGCAGGGCTGAGGAGCACCAAGAATGATGCTGAGAGGGCTTTTGAGCACGGCAGACTTGCTGCTCTAGTAACAGGGGGTCTTTGGGCCTTCCTAGGTTTTGCTTGCAGACGATCTCTGTTATCTCTTGATGAAAAATCTCACTAATAATGTTTCTGCAGAAGTATGAGAGGCACAGAGGCGCTTGCATTTGGCTCTCCATTCAGGGATGACTTCCATTTTTATAATCCATGCTATTTTTTCATGATGCTTTTTCAACTTTTCTTTCAAGAGCTTTCAGCCTTCAAGATTCTTTTATGCCCTAATTAGCTTTATTGTTTATATTACTCGCAATCTCTAATTAGAGTAATCACATCACAAGGGAGTTGAGGCTCTTCTGCTTTTTCTCTAATTATTTTTGTTTTGTCAAGCCTGGCTGTTTCCTGCTGCCTATTCTTGTCCATGTGTTTTTACTCTCTGCAAATTGATGTTGTCATGTACTAATTGTTTTCACTTTATCTGAAGACCTTTTCCATTTTTACTGTATTGGCCATTCTTGGCAACCTGTGAAGCTCTACAGTTCCATTTAAAAGTGGCAAGACCTATACCAGCGAGTGAGGATAACAAACGTGCAAAAAGAAAGCAAATGGTGGTATCTTTAACTAGCCTTCTGGATCCTTCAGTTAAAGTTCTGTCATTTAAACCACCTTCCACCAAACCTTTATCATCTCTTTCTGGTTGCCGTTGCTGCGGTTGCTTTGCCCTTCAGCACTCTTTGCAGACTGGTCGCTCAGTTACAGTAGTGGTGAAGACTGGCTGAGGTGGGAAAGTGTCGGCAGATATATGTATGCCTAAGTAACACAAAGCAGTGTTGGTATCAACCTCTAACAATTAGAAGAAAATGGAAGTTTTTTTAGAAAGTTTTCTGGTTACTAATCTCAGATTTTGCACGTGTCCTAGGAGGAAAAGAAGAAAAATAAGTGTAGAAATGTTAGTGGTGTGCACAATGTGAGGTTAGATCAGAACAGCATATAGTATATATTATTCAGAGCCTTTTTTGTGGAACAGGTGGCATCATTTTGTTTAACAGCAGAAACAGCTAATTGGTCTTTGCGTGAGTTAAATTTCTGAATGTACAAGTTCAAGGTCCACCATCAGAATTTTTATTAAAATTGTCACCTTTGGATGAAAACTTCGAATGTAGTGGAATGCTGGGATTAGCCAGGAGCATATCAAGTAGTGCTCAGTGAGCACACATTTAAAGTCTTGATAGTGTTTTTGCTGTCCTTATGGATTCCATTTTGTAAAAGCTCTAGGTAATCTTTTACATCTAAGGCTATGATAAGATTAGAACAGCACTTGCTTCAAAATACCAGAATTTCTTCACTTAAACTTGTTGTGTGAATGATATTCTCCTATTTAAAACAGGAAGCACTTCAATAGCTTCAGAGTATGCAATCACCTCTTCACAGATGAACTGTCAGCGCAATGTAGCACCTGAATTGTAATCTGCCCAATATTTGACCCGAGGTACTGGATAACTCAGTCTAACTCATTCATTCTTTTCTGTTGAGACTGCAAATACGGTGCTTACAGCAGAATTTGAATGAGCGTTGTGGCCACCCAAGGCTGAAAGAACCATATCCAGTTGCTCCACACCTAGCATGGCTTCTGAATGACAACACTACTAAACAAGCAAGCTGAAGCATTAACTGGAGGTTTTAATTTTGCAAAGTCTGAGTTCATGCATACCTTTATAAAATGGAAGAAATTCCACTGTCTTCCATTGTGTTATAAAGGAAAATACACAGATCCTTCTTTCTGGACTAGCCTTATATTTAGAAGATTGAATTACTAGTCACCTTTGTATATTTATTTAGTTGTCTATGATTTTACAATTTCTTTCCCCTCACAGCCCAGCAATAGCAGAAGACGTTTTAGGTTTCCTCTGAGTGTCTCTGGGAGTAATGAGATCTGCGTATTGACTGTATGTCTAGCAGATTTCTTTGGGACTTTCTGATGGTGGGTGGCTGCAGTTTTGAATAGAATAAATCTGAGCGTGTCTGAATAACGGTGGTTTTGATGGGAAATGTCTCTGGAAGAGCCAGGTCTTGGAGAGTGCTCTAAAATGGCTCAATTATTTAATCTCCCCCAGAAGCCTGCCCCAAAGCTAGATCCCTGTGATTGTGCTTGATGCTTTTCAGCTGTTTCTTAAGCTTTGGGATTTATATTTTAGCAAAAGGCTTCTTAACAATGCTAAGCTGCAATATGGCAAGAGGTAGCTTACTCTCTGTTAATTATCTGCAGTGCCAGGACCAAGACTTGACAGGAACTTTTTGGAAAGGATTGTGCTGGAGGAATGAAGTACTTGTATTTCAGATAAGGCTTTCTTCCCTAATACGAAGGGTGCTGAGGCTGTTGTAGAGATTAGTAGATTTCTGGTGATCCGTGTCTCAAATGACATTTACGGGACAGAAATTATCGTATTACTTTATGTTTTATGAAGTATATTAATGTGAGCTTATATGAAAATGTGTAATTATTTACCTTAAGAATTTTGCCTCATTATTATTACAGTGCAGTTGTTCCACTGTAAATTTAGGTGTCTAAAATATGAACGTGTGAGTGTCTATTGTTCTTCTGGCATTCAGAGAGAATTTAATTGACTATTTTAGATGCCGCTTTTAGGATAAGATAAATTTATCTTATTTCATGCAGTAGAGTCCCCCATGACTATAAGGAAGTAACTACCATGACTAGTTCAAACTGAATGAAAACGTTAATTTAGGTGAACACTATTCTTAAAGAATATTTAACTAGTTTGATGCACTTGTAGCAAAATATTCTGTAGAACTGTAGTGAATCATTGTACTGCAGATTTACTGTTTTTTTTTTCTTTTCCCTCTCCAAAGAGATCACTTCAATTTTTCCAAGTTATTCAGCTCAAGGTCAAAAAACACTGGCTTTACAGAGAAGACTCCACTACTGAAGGTTTCCTCAGAGGAAAATGGGTGAGTTACTTTCATTTTACTCGAAAAATTTTTTTTCTAAGCTCTCTTCTATTTAACTGTGCATGGTTCGTTCTTGTATCCTGACACCAAAGCTGCTGGGAAATAAAGTGAATGTCAGGGCTTGTGAGCAGAGAATTACTCTGGAGGAGCTTGAGTGGAAAGAAGGGGCTGTAAATGGGGAAGGGAAGGATGTAAGGTCTGAGGTCAGAGTGATTAGAGAGCCCTAAGGATAGGCAACTGCAGGTCGTGTGCTCTCATTTCCTCCACGTGGTGTTACATCAGGTGCACTGGAAGACACAGCAGAGCTATAGGCAGGGTCGTTATAGAGGATTTACGCACCAAATCCTGAGGTACATCTGCCTGGTGCATCAGAGAGCTCCTTCTCCCAGGTGCACCTAAATGTCATGGGGCCTTTGTTTTTGCTCCCAAGTCTACGCAGCTGTGTCACCAAGGAGAGCTCAGTCTGTACTGAATAAATCTCTTTCTATGAAATTTTCCATTAAAATCTCTCACAGTGAACCTAAGGATATGCAAGGTCAGTTGCATCTACTATCTGTTGAAATAAACCACTGTTTTGTTTTATTATGTTTACTGAAAATGTGTGACAGGTTGCAGTGCATGGCTCTTCATAATCCAGATTTTACCACAGATGATGATTCATGGGACAACAGCTCTGCAGAATTTGAGCAAAGGTTTCAACTGGGAAGTGAAATGACAAGTTTGTCCAGATCTGCTTCTGCTGAGAAATATGAAATCTTGGACAACCTTCATGTCAAGTTCAATTTATCAAAGATGAGGTCTGAATTCAAACATTCATTTATTTCTTTTTCCTTTTTTTTTTTTTTTTTAAATTTCTGCAGGGATTAGTTTTTGAGTATCGATGTCTAGAAAATGATTTATTTTCTGCAAATGAATAAAATAACACTCCCTATTTAGGCTGTATCTTGCCATTGGTAGTTTATAAATAAACCCTGGTGAAATTGGTTACAACCTCTCCCTAATGATCAATAGCCCCCCACAAGCATCAGTCATAGCACCTATTCTAAATTTGTTAATAAATACCTTCTATATTGCTTTTAACATTTCTTTGAAACCATTTCTTAAAAGCCCCTTGGTTGATTCCACAGCTTTATTCTTCAGTGTTTTGTTGCTTTTATGAAATACTTCAATTAAAATATCTGTCTAACACAGTCTTTCTGTAGTGGTTATAGTAGCTTTTCACATATACACAATGCAAAATCTAACTCAGCATTTTTCTATCTTTAAGTATATTAATATATTTCACTCTTTACCTCAAAGTAGTCTTTTACCTCATTTAGCCATGGAGGAAATTGAATCTGTTAATATATTAAAAGATACCAATGTGATAAGAGCTTAAGTTCAAATTTTCTCAGGATATTTTTGCCTGGGATTTAACTAGCAAACCCTTTAATCTTGAATACTAATTCCCTCTGCCCTTTCCAGAATTTCAACACTTTTTACTAGTTTGGTTTGGCCTCTGCTCTGCAGATTTGCATGGAGCCCAGCACTGCGTGTCCGCATCTCCGTGTTGATCCGCAGAGCCTTTCCAATGAGACTTCCCAATCTGTACGTTGTCTTAGCTCATCACTTCACAATTGTTTTCCTCCTTTCATCGTGCATATGGTATTGTGTGGAGTGCCACTCTCCTGCACTGCTGCTGAACAAATGGAGCAGGAGAATTTCAATGGCTGCAATTAGTGCAATATGAGCAGATGTGAAAAAGTTTGGCAGGCGTCTTTCTTCACGCTCGCGGTAGCTTTCCCTGGTATTTGACGGAACAAAGACATCAAGCGGGAGTGTAGAATCCACGTTTCCAGTACAGTGTAGGTTTATAATCTGGGAAGCAGAGCAGTTCTCTGGCAGAACTTCCCGTGTAATATTTTCATTGCTATAGTGCGGGTTGTACATATGGGGCCAGCTCCTTGGCTGTCGTAAATCAGCGTAACTCCGCTGAGATAATGAATGGAGCTAAACTGCCCGACACCACATGCAGATCAGACTAAAAATCATTTGGTTTAGAACAGGGGGTGAAAGCCTTCCTAGATTTATACTTCATGCATTTCCAACTGAAGTCAAATAGGATTGTGCTGGAGGCATATATCAGCGCAGGATTTGGCACCGGGTTTGTACTTGCATCGCTGTGCTAGATTAACGCTGTAGGAAGAGACAGATTGCAAACCACGGGTGAGTCACTGGCTGGTCACTTCTCAACTGTAAGCTGTTAAAAGTGCTGCTTCCCTAATAAAAAATGCCATGAAAACAAACAGACAGGAGGAAAAGAACCTTCTAAATTCTACATTTTATAAAATAACCATTTCCAAAAGGTTTTTTATTGTAACTTGCCAGCTCCTTTAGATGAGTTTCTGTTATTTACAGACAAGTGGTTATGAATTTATAAAGGCTTAATTAATGCTTTTTGATTTCTCTTATGTCTTAAAATCAAGTTATTGCTGTTTCTTGTTTCAATAATAATTTGAATTATTATTAGAAATGATAATTTGGTAAGTGCAAACAGAAAATATCAAGTACCTTAAAACTAAACCAATCTAGACTGGGCTTTAATAATTCATAACATAACAGATTCTCAAAAATACTGAAATAGAACTGTAATGTAGAGATGGGGAGAATAGACAAGTAGGATAGAGGATACATGACTAAGCTGGCACTAGGTATTTTCCATAAATCACACAATACCAAAAGAAGTTATCAGTTGTGAGGTGCTGATAATGGCTTTTGTTGTCATTCCTCTCTTTTCAAGCCTTTATTATCCTCTTCCCCCTCTCTGCCACCTTGTTTATCGTTAGAGCAGGGCTACCTGGCGTTTCTGGAAGAAGCCACCAAGCTGGCTTCCCCTCTTCCTCTCCCTTCTCTAGATTTTTATACGGTGCAAAGTTTGCGTAAAATCGCTACCACTTGTAGTTCATAGGGTATTGTAGCCCCTTTGTACCAGTTTGTGGCAACATATTTTTATTAGCTGCTGGTTTGTTTTTTTTTTTCTGCCTGTTTGGAGAATTCTAAAGATGAAGGGATCTTTAGAAAACAATGTTTCTAAAAAATGGGTCTTCAGTCACTCATGCTGTTTTCAGTTGATGAACTTGATTTAGGGACTTATTTCCACTGTGATTAAAAATTATTTCTGACTCTTTTCAGACTACTCTGCTTTAATATTTTGTCCTATAGCACCTGTCAATGCAGCTATTTATTGCACTGTTCCCTTCTCAACTAATTATCCTAGTAACTTGAAATGTTTTCCTTCTTGCTTGTCATCAGGCTTAAATCAAACTTTACATTTGTTATTCTGTCAGAAAAGCAATGTTTGAATGTTTACTTTTGAAAAAATGGAATAAGAACATCAATGCCTTCAATTAATGAAAAGATGTAATAAGGGCAAATCACCAAAAAGAGTTCTGTAAATTAAGACAACTGTGTACCATACTGATGGGCAGCAAGAAAATAATGTTAAGCGTTGCCTTTTATGGTAAGATAAAAAACGGTAATTTAAAAGTGCTAAATCTTAAGATTTCTTACTCGACAGCATGCATTTTCAACATCCACATTTAATTTAGAGTTATTCTTGCTTAACCCACTCAGTAGTAAGCTCTGACACTTCAGAAAATTTGATGGCATCAAATCTCCAGAACTGGGCATTCCTTCAAAGGGTGCAGATGTGCTATGGAAAAAAAATCTAATTTTGCTACTTGGTTTATCTAGCGATGCTCATGAAGTATATTTGGTTTAAAGAGGCACTCTTAAAACCTGGAGATTCTTAAAGCTTGTTCTTGTCTTCAAACTGTCTTTTCCCAACACCTTTCAGGATGTGTATCAGAAGTCCAGTTTTGAGGAATTCATTCATGACACCACCCCTCTATGCAACAAGCTGTGCTTTCTGCTCGGCCATGCCACCTCCCTGCAGTGGCAATGCTCCTTTGCCTCCCTGGGAGAGACCAGGGCGAGCTGATGGGGCTCTGGGTCTGTCGGGGGCCGGCAGTAGCAGCAGAGAAGTGGCTTCAGGTCCCAGCACCAGCTCATGCTGCAGCCCGCGAGGTAAAACCTCCTTCCTGTGCAATGAGACCCGGCTGGCAGCAGACCTGGGGCAGGAGGCCCTTATAGTCACTGAGGCTTCCCAAGCCCCCGCTGACCCTGTGTAGTGGTGTCCATGCTCTGATGCGGTATATTATCACCCATAAGTGCTCACCATGATGCTTCTGAAATGTCAGAGCTATTAAGAGAACAGAAAAAAAATTGTTTTAAACTAGCCATATAGTAAATACATGTTTCTTACGTTTCAGATGCTGTCTAAAATTCCTGAAAGTTTCAGGCCTTTTTATCTTTGTAGTTGTCTGCTCTGTAAGTATTGAATTAGCAACCCTCCCTCCCCTCCCCGTCCCAATTCCTTAAATTAGTTCAAAATGGGGTGTGATATTTGGTCTTAGCTAATCAAAAAATGTCTTGAGGGTGGGGGCAAGATGGCAAAAAGTGAAAATACTGTGCAGGGCCTTATGCCTAATCAGACTACTGTTTGGTGTGCTAGCCGCCACCCTGGACAATGTGGTAGGGTAGGCAGCTGAATTTGAGGAGGCAGCTTAAACTCAAATTTGTATGTCCTTAATGGTTGCTTGTTGAATGTAGGATGAGTCTTTAGATACTGGATATCACCTGGGGAATGTTCACAGGAAAAACTGTGCCAGGGAGGATGCACCAGCAATCACAGCGCTCCGTGGTGTGAAAGGCAGAAGGCCACGAGGAGGTAGGCAGTGCCCTACTGGGGCTGCCAGAGTGCTGCCCTCTGCTACCAAAATCTTCAAAATCAGCAAAATCTTAGACTGCAAGACTTGAGAAACATTTAAAAAAGTTGGAGTTTATCCTTTTAGTTGCTGTGAGGAACCCTTTTTTGGCTAGTGGGGCTTCTGTATCAGAGACAAAATAGATGACACTCTGTATTTCCTCAGAGGTGGGTGTAGCTTTCCAGATAGATCCTATAGATCCTTAAGATTACAACTTTGTCCTAAGAGACACTTGGATAAAATACATTGAATATGTGACTTGGGCAGTAATTTTACAGAAGGAATATTAGTCACCCTTGTTAAGTATCCCAGGGCTGCTTTTCAGCTGTGTTAGAAACTTACTTGAAAATGCTGAAAGCAATCTTACAATTTAATGTACAGTTTGAAAGAGTCTTATTTAACTATTTGAGGTAGGCTTAGCAGGTATTTTTCAGTTTTTGTGTTATTAATGAAAGTTTGGGTTTTATCCTTGCCCTAGATTTTATTTGGCGTTTATCCAGATCAAGGTGTGTCCTGGCAGATGTTGGCTGTGTCACCTCTGGAAAGCTTCTGTATCCTTCTTTCACTGAAAAAAAAAAACCCCTCGGAACTGAAGTTTCATTGATAAACTGGTTGAATGGATGGGTGTTTTCTGTCTTATATCCTGAGAGGACTGGGTGTCCTCAGAGCCTGGGCTGCGTGTAGACATGTCCTTTGATGCAGGCCACAGTCGTGCTCCCTAGCCAAGTCATACTGAATGGCACCTGTCTGGGGCACCTTGTGGTGTCCATCCAGTCCTTGTGTCCAGTCTCTGCATGAAGCCAAAAGTGTGGAAGTGGGTTGCAGAGCCAGTGGGATCAAGGCCCAGCAAGTAGCTGGGACCATGGCTAGAACATGCACCTGGATGCAGCAACTGCACCCCAGGCCAGTTGTATGCTGTCATCTGTAACATATTTGTAGTGTATACTTGGACCATGATGCTACCCAGTGAACTCCATCAAAAGCAGGAAATGAGATGATTCACAGATATGTTTCCAGAACAGCTTAGCCCAGCTGTATGTATGGCTTTGTGCATCTGTAGATATTTTTCAGTGGAGGTGCAGATTCCTTTACAAATTTTCCATGCAAAATTGCTCAATAGTGAATTTAAGTCCACAGATTGCCAAGAAACTGTTCAAAAGAGCAGGCAATAAATAACCCGAAATAAAAATGGTTCGTCGCAGGTGAATGCAGACCTGAACGTGAAAAGTCTTTGAGGGATGAGCATTCAGTTAGTAAACAAACAAACACTTTTGTAAATAAATTACATCTCTTGTTCCCACTATATTTCTAGTTTAATCAGCCAGCTCCACAATCTGCTTGGCTCTTATTTCACTAGTGTTAGATTCACCTATAGATATATTTCACAAGCTCCTGGCAGGTGTCTTGTTTTGAAAAGGTGCAGCAGGATTTAATTTTTGAGATGCTGATTTTTTTTCTATTTAACTGGGCAGTTCCATAGCTTTGATCAGGGAGAGTCCATTTTAAATAGATTTGATTATTAGTATTCTTACTGTTGCCAATAATGACAAAATATACACACCAATTAGTAGGGTAAATGAGGAAGAAAAGGTTAGTGCTTGAGGACCATTTATAATTAAAAGTTGACATTCCTTTTTGGAGGAAAGCAAGTGAACATTTAGTAGGACCAGTGACAATTTCAACTGTAAACTCCCATCGGTATCCTGTTTACATCAATATTTTTGTCGTCCTTGAAACTGTTGTTGAAAGCTCCTATATACGTGTGGTCTCAAACAGCACCAGGCCAGTCATTACCCAGTCTGCCAAAGGAGGGTGTACTGGCAGCAAGTCTTTGAGTTCAAGTTTTAGTCAACTGTCATAGCATAACTTGAGGATTTGCTCTCTTTCCACAGATTTTGGGTTGGAACCATAGCTGCTGCCTTGTACACATTGGCTCTGCAACCAGTTAGTTCTTTCGCTTGTTTCAGGGAAATGCTGGTGGGACTGGGATTTGAGTACAAACAAGTGTTCTCATAGTTCACATTTTACCTATCACGTCAGGATGCTTTGAGCCAAATAGCTGTCAGACAGTCAGAATATAGCATTCCCCTTTCTTACTTGACAAACCTGGAGCTGAAGCTTCTTAGTTTGTGTCATGTCTGTTGAAAACTGGACGTTCTGTCCCTGTGTTCCTACCTGAGGTCACTGAGCTGGGGAAAAATATGTGAGAGGCAAGCAATCCAGTAAAGCCATGCTTTGCTTTCAAGGTGACATGGTAATTCAAGCAGAAGGGTCAAGGAGAAAGGTTGCATTTCTAAATGAATTTTGGAAAAGGCACAAGCAATTCTGAATGTCATCTCACCATTGCTGCCAGTCTTCATTTGCGCAGAAGTAAGCTCACATGGTTGTCCTCCACTTTGTTGCGTAGTGAAGAAAGTATTCACCTCTTTGGCTAGGCTTGGGTAACGTTAACCATTCACACAGCAGTGTTGGAGATGTGATTTATGCTGGCTGACAGACTGCGGTATTCCCAGTGGACATTAGGTGCTACTCTCTGAATATCTACAAGAATTTCATGGTAGGCTGGCAGGTGTGCTGCAGTAGTCCTTGTCACAAAACCCTTAGAGGTTATTATATGAGACTGCTTTGGGTGGAAAATAAGTCTCTCAGCTCATATGATGCCAAATTATGCAAATGAACGCTCCTAACCTCTTGCTTATGCCTCAAAAGCTGTTAAGAAGTGTTGAATGGGTACTAACCACTATATAACCTTTTTTTTTTTCCCCCCAAATTCTTTCCTCTCATTTCTGTTTCTTTCCAGAAATGCCCATGCACATTGATGTGTCTGTTATGGATGTGTGCTCATGCATACGATGTGTCTGCATACACTAGAAAAATCAAAACAAAGTTGAAATATTTTTAAAATCCAAATTGAGTGATCCCCTTTGGACTTCATATCCTTTGTCATCCTGGTGTCACTTAGATATTTGTGGTTTTTCTGTCATACCCATTAGGTCTCAGGCTTGCTCAGAGGCAGGACTTGCTGTCTCTGGTGCTGGGAGAGACCTGCATCAGCTGGCGTGGGGGTGACCTGCTTTTTCACATGACATCTCTTTAGCACTTTTCCACTTGCTCTAGTTGCCATTTGTTTATGTTTCCATACCATTATCTCTTGTTTGGATTTACTCTAGCTGTTTTTCTTCCCATTATCTTCTTTTTTATTAGCCCACTTGTATGTCCCTTTGCTTTGCCCATCCCCATGAAACCTGGCATGTAGCACTGAGGTGTGTTGGCTGCAGTTTCTGAAAACATCTTGCCTCCTGTGAATTAATAGAAGCTTTTTGCGTCTGTAAGGTTTATTTTTATTTTTTTTTAAATACTGATTTCCCTATTGGCACCAGATACAAATTCAGTGGATTTAGATAGTTTTTCAAAATAGTGATAATATTGTTCCTTTTTGACAACACTTGGGATTTATTGGCTTATAAGTTCTAGCAGTCAGCTCTCTAATACCAGAAAGAAGTAAGTTTATACTGAAGCCTGGCTAGAGGACCCTTTTCTGCAGGAAGCAAGATTCAATACCCCTATTGATGTAAGTGTGTGAAGCATTTTCAGATGTTTTGCTCAAAGGCTGTATGTTAAGTGGGGACCCTCAATAATTAATAAGATGATGTGCCTTTGGAATGCGGATTATAAAAATTGAAGAAGAGATATAGAGTCTGAATAAATTCCAGCATTTCTTAGTTTAGTTACATGTACCTATTTTAAAACATGAACATTTTTTTTTTCTGTAACTCTTTGGCCATTCAAACCTTCAGGTAACTTCTCTCCGTTAACTGGTTGACCAAAGAGTGAATGAGAAATATTCTTGTTCTTCTCCACAACTTATGTAAGTTTTCAGACTTGAAGAATCTTCTGAAATGCTAAATATACTCCATGTTCATTCCTTTGTTTCTAATAACTTCTGCCCTGATCTAAGCAAAATTTTAAATTTTTCTCCAGCAATGGGGATCAGACAGCTGGAGCAGAACTGTGCACTAACTTTTTGAACTGAACTAGGCTTTATGAAATTAAAAAGTAATGGGGATTCATGGATGCTATTTAAGGAATTATGCAATCAAACTGTACGCTACCTCACTGTCATTTAAAGAAGTGTCTGGCTCCCTGATACAGTGCCTTCTTTTCTTTCACTGTACCTGATACAATTGTTGCTATTTCTACACTTTTCAATAGTAGAAATATTTTCTTTTTAGAAGAAAAGATAAATCTTCCAGCACATTTCTGCGCAATGGGTCTCACACCTACCTCATTGAGCTGCGAATTTCCATCTTTACTCTGTCCCTGAGAAGTGTTTCAGTAATAAACTTGTTTGCTTCCCTCTCAACCTCTGTACTTGTGCCAGTTCCTGTTATAGGTAAGGGAAAGTTAGATCAGTCTAGGTGAAGCAATTTCATTTTCCTTTTTCAGACTGATTGTCAGAACTTCCTTCTTTTGGTCCTGAAACCTGATAATAACTGGGGAGTGGACTGTGAATTCTTTCTGAGTCTGGCCAAGGATCTTGCATTTTTATAAATACATTTCAAAGCCTTTCAGTCCTGATCTGATTGTTTGCTTTAAATCTTTGATATCTCCTCAATAAAATTTTTTGAGCAAGGGCTGACATTTTGCAAGGTATGTATTTGCAGAGCACCCAGTGTGAAGGGTTCCTTACTCACTTGCTCTTTACGTGCAAAACAGAACTTAATGAAAATACATCATCTCAAATCATGGCTGAATGGGTCTCCGGTCAGTCCAAATCAGACAAAACTAGAGATATCAAATTGACTAGTCAGTGGCCATTTTCACTGACTTACCTCCCTCCTCAGTAGCTCTGAGAGATTTCATCACATCCAGTCCAGGATTAAGATCTCAAATTCAGAAAGTAGAACATGTATCTCAATACCAATAATATGTTGAAATGTACCTCATAAGCTAGATTTCTCATTTCATTTAGATTCAGTGGAACTATTTAGAACAATTCCACATATTGAAGTTGATGCGGAGGCTCTAGACCGAGCAGACATAAGATGGGCAAATGTGCTGACCTTATCAAATTCCTTGCTAATGTTGCATGAGTTTGAATGATTGGTGCAACTTTGTTAATCACGGAGCAAGAAAAGGTCACTAGAAAAACTTGTAATCATGCCATGACCATCAGTGACACCGAAAATCACCTTTCCCACTCCCTGAACCAGACGTATATGTAGAAAGAAAGACTGTGAGGCAAAGAATATAGTCAGATTTTAGCAGATTTTTCAGCTTCTGTGGAGGTCCTAAAAATGGGTTCTTCTCCCAGGGAGCATAAATTAACTTAATGAATGAAACAGCCTGTCTAATCCCTTTAGTTCTTTTTCCCTGTTTGATCTTTTTTTTTTTTTTATTTTGTAACTCTAGTTCTCTACTGTCAGACACTCCTCCGTCATTTTTTCTTGCAGAACACATTTAAAAATCATTTATGTTTGTTGATGCTGTTGGAAATGTACTAAGCATTTTGGCCTGCAGGCAATGTTCAAGCTGTTAAGTAGATGGATGAAGACCAGGACCATGTGCAGAGGCAGGCAAAGAAGCAGAATCTCAAGGCATCATTGAGAAAATGCTGTAGAAAAGAGAGTTTACTAAGGACTCACAAAACTTCTAGAACTGATGGAGCACAGAGAGAAAGGATGGATCCAATGTAGACAAAAATGGAAACAGATTGCTGACACTCCAGAAAGGGGGAAAAAAAAAGTTATGGAGCATTCTTCAGATGGGGAAACCAATAAGTATAGAAAAGCATGTGGTTCAACTTGGTATATGTGGAGGGATGATGTAAAAACAACCTCAAAAGCTACAAACAGGGATAGGACATCAAAAGAGAAAACTACAAAGAGTGATGCAGAAATAACCCCAGTTAAGGACAACATGTAAAAATAGATGCTAAGACCCAGGCAAAATGCCTTGTTTAAAATGGTAATATCCTAGGAATCTAGCATGAGTGACCTGATCATAAATCAAGATCAATAGTACATAAGCATCTCAGAAACTTGGTGAAAAATAATCAATAGACATAATATTCTCAAGGTATGTTTTACAGTAGGCAGAGTAGGTGATACAAGTAGATGTTAAAGAAAGCATAAAGTCAGCCATCTGCATGCAAATGTAACAGAGAATCTCTGTCAATCGTGGCTTTTCAGCTGGCTGAAAATTCAGCGTACTGAATTAATGGCATGATGGAGGGTAGAGCAGGGACTCAGTATTTAGGGAGTGACTCATCTCAGCTACACCTGAGTTAGTCATCCTAGGCTCTCTTTATAGTTAATAGAGAGAACTGATGCTTCGCATGAGCAATTCCTCTCATCTTTGTGTGGTGGTCTAAAATGAAGCAGTGAGTTCCATCTTAAAAGCACCCTCTTTTCACCGATTTTAAGGGAGTAACCAACTCAGATGTAGACGTCCACAGTACCGAAGTATAAACTGTGGTGAACGAATACCAATTGAAACGTTTAGCCACTGCATCCCATTCCATCATGTTGTCTACACAAGCTACAAAAAAGTAAAGTGACATGAGGTGACTCTCGCACACCCTTCAATACCTTCTAGGAGCAGCTGGTCAGAAAACCGAGAGCAGAAAAAACAGCTCTTGGTTTAGCTCTGAGCAGTGGACCCAGTCTGGTGCCAGATGTAAGTACAGCCAGCCACTGTGTAATGGTGCACAAAGCATACACAAACCCAAATCCCTTGACAGGATAATTCACAGCAATAATATATTTTCAAGAATGGAACTACATAAAAATGAGGCAGCTTAGCTGAAGTGAAATAAAAAATAACAGCTCTGGCTGTAAACCTTGTCAGGGAGATTTTTTTTGCTTTAAAGGCACACACTGGAGGCCACATTACAAAAAAAGTTCAGAAAAGACAAAAAGTCCCAGCATGGTTAAGTTGCAGATAAAAGGGGATATTAGAAGTAAAAAGATAGTTTTCCCAAAAGTTAATCACATCTGAATGATTAAAATATAAAGGAAATCACATTCTGGCAATTTAAGGGAAATATAAAACCAAGATAAGGCAGAACAAAAATATTCTGAAGAGCAACTTGATAAAAAAAAAATCGCATTTTGATTCATATAAGCATGGCTGGAGTTTTCTCCTGGTTTATTTTGATTCCGCCTTTCATAAAGGCTGTGATCTGATGCAGTCTAACAATGGAATTATGACAGAGTCTCTAATTATTGTTTGGAGAAAGATAACTCTGATGGGATTTCAGATCCTCAATGCAGACTGGTGAATGATGTTCGGTAGTTCCACTTGCAATCAAAGGAGAATCTGTTTTGCTAGGGCTCTTTCTGATGGTTTTATAAATGCACAGAAAGGAATGGGAAAACTCCTTAAGTATCCTCACCTTTATAGGAAAAGAAGGAAGGAACCACTCTTGAAAATAAGATTTAATCTTTTCCCCCTTTAATTTTAAGCATCCTTTATAACAGCTTCCTGACTGTGTCATCTAGGTAATTACAGGATTTATTTTAAAAGTATTGCTTAAAAGGAAGCTGCCATAATTATATGCACCTGAAGCTTTTCAAGACATAAATTACTGGCTACACTCCTAATAAAAGGCAGACTGTCAAGAGGTGTCCCAAACCATTGGGTTAATGACTTCAGGTCAACAGGCCTCTTAGAAGGTATAATTAATGTCTCTAGTTAAAGGTATAGCTATAGTTCCAGTTGAGACTAATATTATGTATTAATTAGGACACAGAAAAACTGTGATGCCAAATCACACTTAAAACCTTCAGAACCAGAAGAGAACTGTTGTAATTTGTATTTACATTTGCTAAGGGCTGTGTGTGTAAATTCTCCTGACTGGAGTTGGTCCCCTGATTTGTTGCATCTGAGGTTATTTTTTTATCCTTTCCTGTGTGATTCCTTTAAGGAAATAGATGCCTGGGAGGTTCATTCTTAATGAACGGCATGTGAGTGACACTGGTGGTGACTGCTCTGCTTGCCGTGCTAAGCAGGGTGACATTTATATTACTTTGCAACGCTTTGGCTGCTCACCTGCTACTACATCTGCTAGGGTCTTTTTTGGGTTAGTGTGAGAGACATCTCTTTTCTACATCCAGTTCTCCTGCTAGGAATGTGGGCAGATGCAACAACTCTTCTGAAGATGAAGGACCCCTGCATAACGTCACAAAGCTTTCCCCATTAGAGACTGGTCTACCACGGATGGCCTTACTGGGGCTCACTGGGAAGAAGGGCACAGCGCTGCCCTGAGCCCCCTCTAACTATACATGTTTTTTCTTCTCCTGTTAAAATCTCTGAGTTCTGTGGGCAACAAAATGTCTTTCTGAGAAAACTCTTCTGGTAGGTATATGATCTTGTACATTTTTTTGCAACAGATTCACTCTTTGTAGTATGCTCAATTAAATGTCAGATGCTAAAACCATTAAGATACTCAAGCATGTGATTAAGTCGCATGATTTCAACAGAACATATATGTGTAAAATCAAGTCTCTTCTTTTCCCTTCTTAGGATTTTTTTTTTTTTTTTTTGTTGGTGATGCCTTAGCTTTCTATCTGGTCACAGGTAGGAGCAAAACAATGACAATATCACTCTATTATATTAACAAACGGACTGTGAAATGTTTAAAAGCTCAGGCTTTCCCTCTTCCTCAAACCCACAGGGATGCTTCTTTCTCAGCCATGCCAGAAGTGGACTATCACAATACTAAGTTTAAATAGTCCTAGATGTATTTGGACTAATAGAGCCAGACTTCCAATGGATTTGTGGGTCATGGTTGGCTGATTTCTCAATTATAATAGACTAGGAATGTAGTTTGACAGCATCTCGTGCTAGATATCCAAGAGAGAAAGAAAGAAAAAGTAGACAAGGGAGCTGGAGGAGAAAGAGTCTGTGAGTACTCCAACTGAAAGGAGCTTGAAAATATGTCTTTCAGAATTTTGAAAAATTGTGAGTAAAATTTTGACCAAAAAGCAAATCCTCTGGCATGACTAGGATGTTGATTCTGGTTTAGTTTTCCTCATGGTTGGAGCTTCCACGGTGTATTCCCCAGTACAAATTCTGTGATGTTTAAATTGCTGAGCTAATGATGCAGTCTTTCATCTAGTACAAGCATTTAAAGAGCCTTACTTCTCTGTCTCTCTGTGTATTTCCATATGCTATTTTGGAGCTTTGGTACATCTACAGTGTCAGCTGGAAGCACTGGTGATCTCAAAAGTCACTAGGAAAGGACAGATGTATTTGTTCTGAACCCATAACTCCTGTATCCTTAGGAAACCTGGCCAAAACAGCGCCACTTGGTGAGGAAGTAGACATCTATTTTGTTCTTTTCATAGATTCTTAAGCATTTTAGCTGAAGAATGTGTTTTTCAATATAAGTTGACTAATCTATATTTTTTTTTTTCTGGGATTTGAATGAGCCTTTACTCATTTTTACTGGACATTTACACCTTAACAACTTTATTAACAGCTATGAATCTGACTGATTTTCATGATTCTGCTCTGTTGAAGTTAGACATAGGAGGCCCATTTGTAGCAGATGTAGCTGATCAGCAAACAGAGGAATACATTGTAGTACAAATCAGCCAGACTGAAGACACTGGATCAAGGAGGAGACGCCAGCAACAGGTGATGGTCTTTAAATTTTCTTTCACTTTCTCTGAGATGTGTTTTATCACTTATATTTCCATCACCATTGTGTGGATTAAGTGGTCGTGCTTTTCCCTGCTGTGAAGTGTGTCAACATCAGCATTAGAAAACTTACTCTAATAAGAGTAAAGTTACATTTTCTTTTGTCTTTGTAAGACTTCCTTTAGCTTCCTATATTAAAATTTTGTAAAACTTACGCCCCTTGACTGACACTTAGCATGGAAATTCTTGTGTTTAAAATTGGCAACATTTCAAAAGTTGTCTTAGAAGGAAGAAACAAGTGCAAAGTGCCTTTTTGCGCTCACTGAAATACATTTTCATATTTTGCTGCAAATTATTTTCTCAAACATATATCACATTTATTGGCTTTATTTCTCTTAAGGCTTTCTCATTGTTGATGTTGTTTGTAACAAGTTCCTGCTGCTCTCTCCCAGAGAACTCAGGGAAGGAGGATCTTTTACAGCCTGTCATTGTATATCACTGAAAAATAAAAATAAGCTTTATCATTTAATAAATAGCATTGACATACAAACAACTGCCTCTCATTCCATATACGTGACAGGATGGCCTGCCTCCACCAGTGACAGCACAGCTGAACAATGCCATCAGTATTCCTGCTTTTTGCTAGAAGATCAGTAAACAAGAATTTTGTTTACTGAAATTCTACCATGTTGTCCTGGTTTCGGTAGGGATAGAGTTAATTTTCTTCCTAGTAGCTGGTACAGTGCTGTGTTTTGGATTTAGGAGGAGAACAAAGTTGATAACACACCGATGTTTTAGTTGTTGCGAGTTAAT
>NW_008795487.1:1503374-1512797 GCF_000699145.1 Aptenodytes forsteri | reverse complement strand
ATCATATTATTATTATTATTATCATTTTATTTCAATTATTAAACTGTTTTTATCTCAACCCACGAGTTTTTTCTCACTTGTGCTCTTCCAATTCTCTCCCCCATCCCACCGGGTGGGGGGGAGTGAGCGAGCGGCTGCGTGGTGCTTAGTTGCCAACTGAGATTAAACCACGACACATGTTCTCTTCATAATGTCTGGGGGTATGATGCTGCTCCTGGGCCTTTCATTGTCTGTACCTCATGTATGTTACTGTTCTTCCTAGGCAGTCTTTGGGAGTGAAACATATTGTTGTCTCTGAGCCTAGCTGCCCGAGGTGCTCCTTATAGTCAATGCAAAGTGTGATTTGGCATCCCCTCTCTGGAGCACCTTCTGGAGGTGTGTCTCACTTCATTGGATGAGTGAGGGAGTGAGGATGAGTTTGCTCCAACCTGAGCGCCTGTAACATACCTAATCAGGTGGAATTAATTTAGGCTGGTGTGTGTTATGCTCTGTCCACAAAAAATTCCCCTAAATGGACAGGAGAAAGAACAAAGAGGAATAAACCCCTAGATCAGAGACATATCACTTTCACTGACTCTTATTAATATTACCAAATGTGACTCTCTTGCAGGTAGTATACAACTGGTCTCTACCCTTAAGTTCAAGAAGAAATCAACAAATCATCACAACGAGAACCTTTCAGATACTGAACAGGTTGGCTAAGAGACTGAGAAATGATCCATTGAAGTAGTAGTTTACATAGACTTGACTATGAAGGAATAGATAATGTTCTAAAAATAATTTATCACTGCCTGTTTCAGAGGGGCAGGAAAGGATGACTTCTTGTTGCTTTTTAAATGGATTTACAAGGCTGGTCTGTACTTGAGTTACTTTCCAAACAATGCTATTTAGAGGGATAGAGTGAAAATGTTTGAAGAGCTGCCTGTAATTGTAAAGTTATAACACATATACATATATTTATAGGTACTCAATATAAAATTAATGCATAAATAAAACTAATGGTATTTCATTCCAGAAATAAGCAAAACTTCGCTTTCTTTCACCAGAGGCACCATCTTCGTAAATATCCAAGCTTTTCTACAGGAGCCTGGAAGTGTTCCTCTCTCCATGAAGCATCAATACCTTCATGCAAACATAGAGGCACAAGTAACAATTGCGTCCATCATCTTAGTAGGTGTCTACGTGCTGATCATACTGGAAGTAAGCCAGTTTTGTACTTTGATTTCATTTTTACCCTACATTGTAAATAGAGCACAAGGAAGGGTTTCATTCTTGGGCTTTAATATACTTTTAAAATGTGCATATGAATCCTTGCTGTGCCATCAGTGTTGCTAATGGCGTGAATATGATATGTGCGAGGAAATTGTTCTGAATTGTAACTGATTTTGGCAAGTTATATTAACATTACAGAGATCTTGTGTATTTATCTATTAGGACCTATTAGTGTTTTAATATTTTAACAGGATTATAGTTTGGCTGTGAGAGTGAAAATAAGTCTGGGTTATAAAAGGTGCGGAAAATCTGTTTTTAAGTTAATCATTTTTTAAGATAAGGTAAAAGAAAAAAAGGCTTTGGTTATTCCCCTCTCTAAGGCACTTCAAACTATGAATTTAGTGTACTTTTAAAAGGTTAAACTAAGCACGCTTTTTAATGAGTGACATTTAGAAATTCTTTTACTGTATTATTTGAAGAGGAAATGGAGTCTGTGTTAACATCAAGGGACAGGGAACTTTAAACATATATTGCAACATCATTCCAAAGCTTTGAGGTACCAAACCCGATGAAAATGCGTTTCATCAGCACTAAGGATGGAAAACATGTTAGAAACAGCACAGGGCTCCAACTGACTTCTTTGAACTGAAAACACTTACTGTCTGATTATCTTGAAATAAAGAACAGATATGGGGGGAGAACTTTTTTTTATTCATGTGAGCATCCACACTGTCAATAAATTCTCCAAGTTGAATCACACCTGATTTACACTAGTATGAAACAGAGAAGTGAATCAAATCAAGTCTACAGGTGCTCCATAGTAAATATGTCCAGCATGCTCATTTTTCTTCCACATCCCTTGTGTGTTTTACGCTTTTCATCCTGTTACCTGTTGAAATGGTAAGATAGTTGAACACCTTCTAATCAAATATCAATAATGGATGCACACAACATGACAGATGCGTTAGACATTTAGATTATGTCATTCAGCAATGGTGACTTATTTATGAAGGTAAAAATGCCTCTATGTACTATAATATTAAGTGTGGAGGGGCATTGGACTAGATTTTACTATAAATATATGTAGGCATGCAGTACAGCACCAAAATAATCTTAATTTTAATTGCAGCTTTTCTTTTCAAAAGACCCCAACTATGCAACCATTTAGCAATTGCAAAAACATCAGGTTTTTAATGTATGTAAAGGGTGGTTTCATGTTTGCATCCTAGAAAGCTGCTTTGGAACAATTCATGTGTAAAAGGAAATAAAAGCTTGAAACTAAAAAGCAAAGCCAAGGAAAGCATGCATTTTTCCTGTTGTTTCTAAGAAAAAGCTTTAAAAAAATTCAGTAGCTTTTTGTTTCTGTGAAAAGAACAAGGAAAAATTTCTGTTGCTTGAATTCAAAGATAGAAATAGATACAAGTAAACTTTTTTTGAATTTTAAAATGTAGAAAGTCACCCATTGGCATCATGATGTTAGCTGTTTTCTCCATAACATCTGTAGGAATGACAAATGATACAACCAGAGTAAATTTTAAACAAGAAATATATAAGCTGGAAATAACTATCATAGAGACAAAACTTGACGGTTGTTTGGTTTCCTCATGGATCTCTTGCAAAAGATGGATGTTAATGTTGTTAGAATATGTAATAGTGGCTTACCTTATATTCAGTATTTATAACTTTAGTGCCTGAAGTCCTGCTTTCTCAACACATTGCACTCTATTCCATTATCAGTTATCACTGTTAGAGAAATCAATTAGTGCTGCTGCAGGAGTGATCTCTCATGGATTTTCATTTTCAGTGTTGCTGCTCCCCATCTTTTATCAGTCTTTATTAGTTTCCTGTGTTTTATTCGTTATCATTGACAATACAGGTTCAACTTCAGACAGTGTGGACATCCAAACAAGTTTTAGAGCTATATTTTCACATATTTTCTTATAACAATGAAGAAAGAGGAAGCATTTTATCTGTTACAACTCACAAAAGCCATCTGAAGGCGTGCCTCTTGCTCCTCCTGCACAGCCCTTTTCCCCAAACATGAATCATAGATCTTGTGCCCACAATCTCCTTGACCCCACTGTCCTCATCTTTTAATCCTTCCTTCCCCTTCTCCCCTTGCCCTTTGCTACCTTAGTCACCAGGGAGCATGTGGGAGAACAGGCTGCAAGAGCTTCTGCCTCTTGCAGATACAGATGGTGGGAAAAGCTGATGAAGTAAGAGGTTCCAGTTGGAAAATGAAGTGCATTTGCTGTAAACAGTCATCTTCTCAAAGTTGCGCCACTGTAAAGATACAGGGTAAATTCTGCTTTGAGGCAGCTGTTTGCCTCTATGTTGGCATCCAATTTCTAGGAGGTCAATGCATGTCAAGTACCAGTCCTTGTCGGTGGAGAAGACTTACTGTCTCAGGATGTGCTGTTCTTCAGAAAACACGTTAAGCTGTTGAACATCATTTCTTCAGACATTTATTTTAAGTGTTGTTTCTTTTGAAACTGATTACGTGTTATGTATTCATAAAATACAAATATATTTCTGGTAAAAGAAGATGCATCTTTTTCCTCTTTAATTTCTAATGATTTCTTTTTTATGCTTACAACAAACATGAATGTAGGATTGTGTCTTACTTCACAATCCTACTCTGCCCCTTGAAATTTTGTTATATTGCTTTTAACTCTCTTTAGCTGGACATCTCTTAGTTACATTTTCTGTTTGAAATCTGTGTGTTTTTTTCTTTTTTCCCCCATGTAATCGTAATCATCCTTTCCTTCAGTAACTAGACATTCATTCTCTTGAAATTTATTTTTCTTCAAATATCGATCAGTTCCCTCTTTGCATTTCAGTCTTCTGTTCCCTCCCCTTCTCCCAGAGGAGAAAGGAGAAAAAAATTCTGCTTCTTGTGGTATTTTTGAATTAATCTAATCTATACTATTTTATAGACTTGTTGAAAACAGTGAAGTATTTCATTTTGTTCTTGGAAGCCTACACTGCACAGGAAATTAAAACAAGTGCATGTTAGGAAAAAAAAAAAACAAATCAGTTTGCCAGTTTTACCTTTGTTGATCTCAGCTCTACCATCTGACCCTTCAGGATTGCTGAGGAACATAGGTAAGGTGGGCTATAAGTATGTTTTCACATTGGTTTACAGGGACATCTGGTGTAAAGTGCTGATGTAGAGTTCTACGCTGATGTTGCTGTACTAAATTAGTTCACAATGTATTTCAAGATAGGCTCTTTCTAGTTTTGATCCTCAAAATGTGTAGCCTCTTTTGATTGAGAACTTGAAAAAAAAAATTCAAATAAAAAAAACTTAGAAAAATTAATTTTTTACACTTTTCTGCTCCAAACATCTTTGTTCTTTCAGCTAAGAGTGTGTTTTGTCTTTTGCCTTCTTTGATTTCCATTCTTTTTCCAGCAAAACCTTTTTCTATGTATATAACTAAAGTGACTATTTACACCCCATTCACTCAGATTCAATAAGCAGTGGTGTATGGTTGTTCCTGGTGGTACAGCATAGTCACGGAAAAGTCGTGTGGATAAAATCTCATTGTTTCCTCTTTGGAACACAGTAAGATACCTTAGATTTCTCCCTGTTTGCCTGTATTTGTATACACAGAGAATGGGATAATACACTGCTTACCCTGAAAAGAAATCTATCTGCCTATCTATATCTTAAAATATCTGTTAATATTATAAAGTTTTATTGGTATTTAGAAAAGTTTCTCGACTTGATAAAGCTCTTATTAGTAATTATTAACTGCATATTTGCAGCTATGTTGGAGCTGCATTAATTAGAAATATGTAAGGAGGAATGTTAAACATTTATTAATAAAGGCCAGAGCTCATTAGAGTGAATTATTGTGTGCACTTGTCCAATATTTTCCTTTAATAATATATTTGTTTTGTGTTGTGGGTTAAAATGGAGTATTAGCTGTTTATGATACTTAAATGAGCCAGCAGAAACAAATATGGAGGTAATGGCCTTTTAAAAACTCTTTTATAAAACATTTTATTTAGTCAGGAGAAAAGGCAAGATAACATTCATTTTATTAAATTAAAAAAAAAAAAGAAGAGATACCAATAGCACATCAAATGGCAGAAAAACGATACCAGCAAGTATCAGAAATTCTGTGAGAGCCTCCATAGGGCTTGTTTTATCACAGGAGCTATCATTCAGTTTCATGTTCTGTCTTGTAGGTAGCCCTAAGAAAGATCTTGCCAGGATCTTTCAAATGGCATTTTAATGATCTGACATCTTGAATAATATTTACATGTCTCTATTTCTCCTTAAAACACAAATACTTGAAAGTGCAAGATCTGGCCTTAAAAGCTCTACCTTCTTACTAGCAGGAAGTATGGGCTTGTAATCACAATTTTTATTACTTTAATGGAAATGGAAAGTGTCAGTTTCTCTCCATATTACTTTTCTATTATTAACTATCTTAAATTATGAATAAACATCCCCTAAGCTTAATTTCTTTAACTCAAAGCAGAGTGATTTTTAATAGCACCTAACCAGCAGAAATTAGCTGCAGGCAGCAAAACTTTTATGTGGTTCAGTCTGACCATTTTTCTAGCGTTATGGGCTGGTTGAACCAGTGTTTCCTCGCAGGAAGCATTTTTACAAATGAAATAAGATGTTTGTTATTACTGCTGTCTATGCTCACACAGTCCAGTTTTTGCTTATTTCCAGTAATGAGGCTATTTATTTGCACATGGCAAATTATACTTCAGAGAGGGAATAGGAAAACAGAAGAAATATTCACTGGTATATGAAACATAATACTAAGTGATGGCAATAGACTAATCTTAAGGGAGAATGTTTCCGATGAGGAAAGTCACAGAAACTAGCGATCAGCATCCTCAGCATGGTTTCTCACTCCCCATCCATTCTCATATCGACCTGTCTTTAAATATAGTCAGAGAAGAGTGTGGATTAGAGTGTTCCTACCTCCGCATATGACCTACCAAAAGATTGGTAGCAAAGGGACAGAAGAAAATCCATAGCCTTTATTGGAAAAGACGGTGTAAAAAAGAAAATTGTAGCTGCTGCTCTCCCTGGCCTTTGTGGGAGAGAATATATTCCTGCTGCTTTCATTTGCGCTAGGATGGGAAAATTGTGAAGAGGAATTAAAACACTGCTGTAGGAGTTGGCAGAAAATTAGGGGCAGATTATCAGGACAAACCATCTACCCTCTTTGGTGAAGAGTCCGAGCCATACCTCACTGGGCAAGAATAAAAGTTTGCCCTCATCTGCGCTCCTGTCTGGGGGTGGGAGGGAGCAAAGGAGCCCAAGATCAGGGCAGAGCTGGGAAGCCAGTGCTCCTGGGTGTGCTGGCCAGCTTCCAGCAGGGCAATGATGCTCTCCTGCACACTTTTTCTTTCTTGAGAGACTACTGGTCCTGACTGGGGGAGAGAGAAGGCTGCCTTGGTATTGTCTTGATTAGCTGCAGTGTTTTACAGTGAGGTCGAAATGGAGCCAAGAGGTACGGCCTGGAGAGCAAACTTCCCAGCCCAAGGCAGAAATCATAAATGTTGTGGCTCTGGGGATTGCATGGAACCTGAATCCAGCGTAGTGAAACCTAAACCATAAAATCCAGTAGAAAAACAGCTTGAATTAAAATCTCGCTCCCTCTGGAGCAGGCTAGCTGCGTCCTTCCTGGGCAGCATGTGGTTGTGGGTCTGGTTTGGACTCCCCATAACCCTAAAGCACAATTACCATTCAAAAGTGACTCTTTTTCCCCCCCCCCCAAGATAAAAATGTGCAATATAATGAGGGCAGTCTTGCAATCCCCGCGAATAATGCTTTTAGGACATAAACTGAGGGTGTGCATTGGGAATAGTATCAAGGCACATGGAGCAGATGGAGGCAGCAAAGTCTGCTGAGATAGGTGCTGGAGCACTGGACTGAACAAGGGGATCCAGACGTGGGGCAGATCCATCTGTCCTGTCCCCCAGAGTGAAATATTCACCAAACGGTACCCTAGGTGTTCTCCTGGAGAGAACCACCTGTGACTGAGCTAGCAATTAAGCAGTATGGACTATCAAGGCTTACGGTCATTCCCTGACTTTCTCTGAGTTAGGAGGTGGGTGTGACCTCTGTGCATTTTGAGAGGCTCAAAATGACTTTAAAGCAGCTGTGCAGGAGTATTACAAGTTGCTCCTTATGAGGAACATTGGATCTCTACCCCTGAGGTGCTGGGATTTCTACCGCTTGGGTAGAGCAGAGCCACTGCCGCTAGCAAGGAGGCTCCAACAGGACAGAGCCAGCACCAGTTAGATAAACTACAGTTATTTTTACCTGCCGTAACTGCAATAAATGAAGTATAAAAGAAGCAGAGTGCTGTAAGACAAGGACAGGATAAGTTTAAATTCAAACAAAAATACAGTATAACAGCAAGCAAAATACTCAGCTGGATCCCAGCTTGATATGTTATAACACCGGTTTTGTATTATTAATCCAATATGAATATTGATTTTACACCGACTATTGCCTGTCTAATTGTTAGATCTATCTTGGTAGAAGTCTGGCTCTGCTCTGAATATGTGTGCTTTAAGGAAAAATATCTTCTTTTGGGTGCTATGGTACTTCTGTAGTATGTAAATTGGCCTTAATTAAGAACTTCATAGGAAAAAATTGCCACTGGATGGTGCTGCTTGCTATTCTAAGGGTTCGATAGGATTGTCTGCTTTAAAAGATACTGTGACCCAGGCTCCACTTTTCACAAAATGCTATTTTTTTGAATAATAGGAGTCATATTTTCAACAGTAAGTGTAAAAACTAATTTCCAAATGTCTATTTGCTATTTCCTATTGCCTTTTAAAACTAATTTTGAACTGTATTTTGTTCAATTTGTGAAAGACTGTCAAGCACAAATGTGTTGCCCTGCCTTGCATACTATGTATGTTGTGGGTTGGATTTTTCCTTTCTGTTTGGGACAGGCAATAGAACATTAAATTAGCTTAATTGAATGCTGTTGTTCAGCTTCTACCCTGCCTATGGCAACCAGAGGGGTAGAGAGCCATGAAGTCTTAAAATTTTAACAAGGTTTTAGAACACACATAGGCTTCTAATGCACACAAACAGGGACAAGAACCGCTAAGCTTCTTTTGGGGCCTCAAATGATTTCTTCCTTCAGCAAGAGCAAGGGCAAAAGTGAATGAACAAACATGAGAGAGTGTACGGGGCAGGCTTGGAGGGAGATGCGATGGCATGATCTAAAGAGGAAAAAAATTCAGAGAAGAAAACTGGAGTGAGAAAGAGAGGAGATGTCAGGGATGAAAGACTCTCCAGAGGAACCGCTGGCTAGAGCAGAAAGCTCCCTGGAAAAGGTAATGTGAGTGCTGCAGTTTGCCATACTGTTGTTCATAGTGCATGGCTGTAATTCTGTGTGGTCGTATTACCCTAATATTAAAAGAAGGCTGATGAAGATTCACACAGGGAAAGTAAAATAGGTTTGCCTCTCACTTTGTGATTTGCTCCATGTAATTTCTTTACTAGAAATTTACAATCTCATTAGTCTTGAGGATGATGAGATAACTGGGGAAATAAAGATGGTGGCATCTTCTTCAGTCTCAGAAAATGTTCTGAAACTGCAAATATAATGAGGGTCTTGTAGTCCCCACGAATAATACTTTTAGGGCTCAAAAACGAGGGTGTGCATCGGGAATGATATCAAGGTATGTGGAGTGGAAGGAGGCAGCAGAGCCTGCTGAGGTAGGTGCTGGAGGACTGGATTGACCCTTGCAAAAGGGTCTTGCAAAAGGGTTTTGCAAGACTGAAATCTTGTTGCCAGGCCAGCCTGTTGATATACAACAGCGCTGGTTGTGTCAGCCCACAGTAGCAGTCTGGTTTATCATCTTCTAGGTAGCCAGGGAAACCAGTACATACACCTCCAGGAAACACCAGAAGGGGAATATACAGTAACATCTTTGTCCTGGTTTTGGCTGGGACAGAGTTAATTTTCTTCCTAGTAGCTGGTACAGTGCTGTGTTTTGGATTAGGAGGAAGAATAATGTTGATAACACACCGATGTTTTAGTTGTTGCTAAGCAGTGCTTACACTAGTCAAGGACTTTTCAGCTTCCCATGCTCTGCCGACTGAGAAGGCTGGAGGGGCACAAGAAGCTGGGAGGGGGCACGGCCAGGACAGCTGACCCAAACTGGCCAAAGGGACATTCCATACCATGTGACGTCATGCTCAGTACATAAACT
>NW_008795487.1:1457372-1503071 GCF_000699145.1 Aptenodytes forsteri | reverse complement strand
GTGGCTGTAATGTTATTGATATGGCAGATTTTTTTTTTGTATGAATCCGATAGAAATATTTACTAGGTATGACACTATACATTTTTATCTCTAGTTCTCATTAGCAATATTCTGAAGTGAGAGGTTATTATTTCAAAACCAGACTCAACTTAGAAGTCAAGCAGTCATTTCAACCCTTGTCATACAGGAACAAACCTTCTTCTGGATCCTCTTGCTAGCATCTGTACAAATGCTGTTTCCCTCCTTCCTTCCTGGCTCTACACTCTTTTCTCCAGCTTTGCTTTTCCCCCAAGTTTCCAAGGCATGAAAATATAAAAGTTTCAATAGTCTTGTTCATCTCATATAGTAAGGACATGTTTATCCTTGCATCATTCGAGGGCTACTTTGAACCAGTTAATTCAATGTTCCATATCGACATGAAGCTTTAGCCCGTCCAGTTTTCTCTACAAACAGCAAGCAGTGATATCGCTGAGGAAGAAAGCTCACAGACAGTGAAAAGATTGCAAATTGTGCACATGTTCATTCAAAGCTTTTGATAGAGCTATGGAGTAACAAATACCTTTGCAGAATCTAGAATCGCCTTATAGATTTTCTATATAAAAGAGGGGAATGAATTAATCAGATAATATATTCACAGAAAATAATTTGATCTCTGTAAGTCTCTCTCTCTCTCTCTCTCTCTCTCCCCCCCACACACACACACTGTTTTACATGTAGACAGAATTGATGTCAGCTGGTAAAACTTAATGTAATTACTTAATCATAGAATTTCAGGGCTATCTTTCTAGACAAAACTCCCAAGATATCCCTACCTTGTATTTCTTAGCCTATTCAGTCAATACCATAGGAATACCATACCATAGGAATAAAAGTGAACTAACACAGGCATTAACCATGACTTTCTCTGTTGACACTGAATCCGAACAAGTAATTTGGCACACTATCTGAGTGAAAGCAGGTATTATAGCAGAATTTCATAGATGGGTGCTTTCTTACCTTGGGGTTGTGTAGATGTTCTTCAGGAGTTACAGAGTTTGCTATAGAATCTAATGTTTCTATTTAAAAAAAACCAAGTCTTTTAGGGTTGGGAATTTGCCTGTAAAAAGCTTATTGAATGTGTATGGAATGTTATTTTCACAAAGTTACAGGGGTCGGACATTTATTGTGCAATTAATAAGAATGCATGTTAGTACTAAAATATGCAGCTAATGTTTCCAAGTCCACAGACCCCTCCAGGCTGTGCTCTTAACTGATCTTGTGCACATATTTCATGCATATGGTAGTACTATTATACTGAATCACCATTGAATTCTTGTGAAAATGAGTAAGCTGTTGGTCCAGGTTTTTTTTTCTTCAAGCAAGGCATACTTATGTACAGTGATGTGGTTTTGACATATTTTGACTTACAAAAATGAGATTAATAATAAGATTTTCTAAAAATTTAACCTAGCGCAGTCTTCTTTTATGATTTGCATGTCTGCATGTATAGAATACATATAGATAGTGTCCTAATCTGCAGACGAAGATAAAAATAGCTGTTCTTGCTGTCCCTGATTTTTGTGATGCTTGTAGTCACTTTGGGATCTTTGATGCGCATCATCTTTCAGCAGCTGTTCCCCTACGTGCTTGCCTCAAGGGCTGCTTTAGTCCATCCCTGAATACTGCATCAGTATAAGTCATACTTTCTAAACTATGTCAAGCAACTCCCTTTTGCTTCATTAAAATCCCCACAGAATTTACTTGCTATTGCTTAACTAAGTAATTCTAAGGCAATTAATTTTCCGTTATCATTCATTTTGCACTAGCTGTTGAGACACATCCCCTGCAAGGGGTCCCCGTGTGCTGGGAAGAGTGCCCCGCAGCTGAAGAAGCTGCAGAACTGCTTCTGCAGAGCTCATGTAGGGAGCAAACCGAGGGGAGGAGGGGGAGGAGGTAAAGCATTAGCTGCCATCGCCAGCTGAAGGGGAGGTATGTAGCTACGCTTTCACTAACTGGTAGTGGTTAGACGGTCTCTTTAAGCAAGAGCAAGTGTGAAGAAAATCAAGTAAATATGGCTGGCTCCACTGACCTTCCTTTACAGCTTCTAAATAATTTTCTTTTACCTCTTGGAGCACTGTACAAGATAAAGTGTTTGGAATTTTGAATCAATTTTATAATGCTGTTGCAGTCTACCAAAAGATTTGATGAACTCTGTGCAAACATTCCAAAGCACTTTCAGATAGATAGAGAAATTTAAATCTGGAGAAGGTCTAGGTTGTCTAAATCCAGTTTGCATTATAGCTCTGGAAATGCATATTTTTAATTATTATCAAGCACAAAGACTTGTGGCGTAAATGATTTGGGTTGCTTTTATTTCTTACCTTAAAATTAACTCCTGAATTAAGAGTATGGAAACTATCATACAGAACCAGCATTCAGCTCATTGTGTTTATCACACAGCAGGCAATCATGAGACAAACTTTCTACAGATAATTACAAAAAAAAATCGCTATAGAAGTCTTTCCTAATCTTTGCCCGTTCCGAATTGACCCTATAGCATGACCCTATGATGTTGCTATCACCACACCTATTTTGTTGATGTTATTTTTAATAGCCTCCATTGTTGCAGCTTTGGGTGTTTTCATTACTTATATGAAATTCTGTAAATATCCATTCCCCTTTTTGAAATCTTTTCAGCTCTCAGCCTAGTGATGTCCTGTATCAGTGAGCTCTACAACCCAGTCGTGCATTGTAAAGAGTGAAATCCGGGCTGCATTGTTTTCAGTAGCAGTCTGTATTGAGACAACTGTCCCTTTGTAAAAGGCAAGCACCATCCTTTGCTGCTTCATTAAGTCAGCACTGCTAGGCATTCGTCAGACAAAAATAAAGATGATGATGGTGAAGATGCCCCTTCTGTGAAGAGATTATAAGGTTTGCAGTTGGGTTGGGAGGTGGGGAGCTCTAGCATGCAAACTGATAGACGAAAACCTTTGTATCTTCCTTGTCTGTTCTGCCTTTTTTGTCTCAATGGCCATTGCTTGTTTTTTTACGAAACCTTTCCAGGAAATGAGGCAAGGAACTTTTATAATAAGTGCATTTTACAGAGTGTGCTGAAGCTGACTGAATCATTGAAATGTGGGGATCCAATTGTGGGATGGAAGAAATGAGTGAGAAGAAAATAAGAGGTCACTTTGGCATGTGGCTTTGACAGAATGAGAAGGGCCAGAGATGATGGGAGCATGTGAGGAGGTATTTATGTGCAAGAGGGTGGAAATGGAAATAAATCTCTGAGTTGCTTCAGCAGGCCATAACTGGTTATCTCTGATACCAGAAGTCTACTTACAGTGGCTGGATTGACCAGTGCTTAGGGTTGTAGCCCTGGACTTACTACCTGAGTTCAGTTGCCCTTGATGCTGAAGTAACTTTTGGCCCACCATTTCCTTCTGCTTCCATTCCTAGCTTGTAAAATGAAAACTCTACCCAGTCAGGCGATACAGCCAGAAAACTCTACCCAGTCAGGCTGATACAGCCAGCCCAAATTTATGATCTTACAGGTAATTCCTATTTGAAAGAGAAACTCATTATGAATCGAGATTCTTTCGTTATAATTGTCTTTGCTCACTAGAGAATGCACAAAGGTAGGCACTTTCTCAGCACGAGAAGCATCAGATGAGTACAGATGATTTCTCACTTCATCTTTCAAAATGTCTTTAGAGTCAAAAGTCCACCAAATCTCTCAGCTTTCCTGGGGTTTAATCTCTGTGTTAATTTATTTCTGAGCTCCTTCAATTCTGTACCCGAGCTTTTGTTTATGGATACAGTCTGAGATTCATCCTGAAATGATTTTCATCTTCCTTCCAGGCTTCGAAAGGGTTTGGATCAGGTCTGTACTATTTTCCAAAAGAATAATAATGGAATTTTACCTAATATACTGCCCTCCAAATGTGCATTAAATGGAACTGTGGTTCAGAGTGTCACAACTTATAACCTGTATCTCTTAATTTCTCCATTTGTAAGCTTTTAAAAATACCTTTACAGATATATTATTTGTTTGGGGTTTGATTTATGTGAAAAGAAAACTAAACAGTAATCCATTCTTTCCTAAACCTCCCCAAATCTCAACTTCTGAATATTTACATGTCTCAGAGTTTACATAAGTGTGCATTCTAGGCTTTATGTTACTGTACCACTTCCACTTGGTAGTTTGCTGGAATGAAGAGTTGTACATTTGACACGTTTTTTGAAATAGAGCTTTGTACCAGAACAATCTTTGTTCATTCTTCAGGATATACTTTTGTATATCCTTCTTGAAAAATCACCAGAATGAAGGAACTGACAGATGACTCCATTTGTACAGGAATTTTTCCCATCTCTCTACAGAAATTAAAGCAAATTTCACACATAGGTGACAGCAAACTCTTGGAAAATAAAAATGCAGTCAACCCAATGTATGCAATTAAGTATACAATGGTGACAGCAAAAATGCTTATGTGGAAATACACAAAAAATCTAAAGCCAATCAAATCTCAGAAAAACCATGATATCTTTCTGAGAACTGCAAAAGAGCTATCTAACGTGGGTGGTGATTAGATGAGGAGAAAGCCTCCAGTCTGAGGACGGCTGAGGATTCCCCAGTAGCTTACCCTTGAACTTATTTTGCCCTAGTAAGAAGCTGATCTCCTTCTCTGGCTGACAACTCTGCTTCGTGTCTTTTATTGGAGAGAACTGTAAGACCTGATTGCTGCACCCCATCGTCAGCCACAAGAACTATCGAACGTCATCCAGTGCTCCCCACCTTTGCAGAATCAGAAGGGCCATATGTGTGCGTTGATATCAAAGCTCTGAAACTGGAAAGCAAAGACGAAACAGTGACTTACCACACACATTTCTGTGGGAGCTGGTGGGAGCTGTAATCTGTGCTATGTACTTTTAGGTCATTAGGACATAAAAACCTTGGTCTGATCTCCTGCTTTATCACTATGAATAGGTTATTCTCCAGTGCATTTTGAAGAAAAACATAGGAGAATGAGACAGATTTTTCTTTTGACTCCTAAACTAGTCATTTATATATTTATTTTTCTAGTAATTTGGTAAATTGCTTAGTTGTTTACCATTACTGTTAAAAATTTATGTTCAAGGAGAAAAAACAAAGCCAAATCTTTCCTTTTTTCTTTTCCTTTACAAGCAGGCAGGAGGGCCTTGAGATGTCCATATACTATTGTTTCTTATCAGCAAAATATTTCTTATGAAATTAACAGCAAATGAAATATTTCTAGACTGCCTTATTTCTTTCTCAGAAATAATTCTGACTTGTGTCTGAATAATATTTAAACACATTAATAGTAAATGCTGTTAATTAGATTCGGTCTTTTGTAGTGTGATTTTCATTAATTATATTCTTACTTTAACTGAGTTATTTTACACAATCTGTGATCTTCCAGACATGGTGGATTAAATAACCACAAATGAGCACTTGGAGGAAAAAGCACATTCTCAGGGCATGCTTGCTTTTATACTTTCTCCTTGAGAATTTTAAGTGCAATTTATTCATTAGATACATAGACGTGGACAAATGTCCATATACTGTAGTAATTGTTGCAGTATTAAATGAATGTCTGTGTTGTGGTCAGAGGTTTGGATGCTATTTTCAGATGCATTGCTTGTATGCTAGAGAAACATTTGAGATGGAGGAGAAGCACCGTTCAAGGCTGGGTTAGTCTATACACTGGTGAAAGCGGCTTTTGAGGAACTGAGGAGACTGCGGCAAAGGCGTCCAGCAGATTTTAGCTGAAGTATATGGCTTTCCTGAAGCCAAAACACTTTGTAGAGAAAATGCTGATGTAAAAAAAACACCTTATGAAGGAAGAAAACTGTGTGTGTGTGAGACAGAAAGCAGATGCACAGGCTTGACAGATCTATCTGTGCCCCAGTCCACAAACTGGACCTGGAAACTCAAAGTCTAGTATGTCTGTGTATGTGTAGGATGCATCTGCCCAAGGTCTGAGCTATTTGCTTGCTTTGTAGACAGGAGATGAACAAGTACCTATAAAGAATGAGGTGGATCACCTCCTGGGTATGCATCTTCTTTCCATGGGCTGTGAAGGGAAGCCAACAGGACTAGGCTTTTTGATCCTTAAGTCAGGGAAGATGAATTGCTTTCCTTTTGGGGTCACCCGTTGGCAAATATAAGAAACTGGTGCTGAAGTCCCTTTTCTGCCTTGAGATCAGAGCTGAGACTTCCTAGCAGGGTTTTGCACAGGCATGGCTTTTTTTTTTTTTTTTTTTTTTAATAACGTCCCATAGTGAGGCAAAGTAATCCGCCATTCTCTGGTCAGGTCTTTTTGAAGGGAGGTGGGGTGAAATATGGAAAAAAACACCAGAAAAACCAAGAAAAGAGTCAACTACAGGAATTTTTTGTCCTTTTCCCTCCTCCTTTTTAATAGTAAGGAGATGTTTAGAGGAGTCTCTGGTCAATTCTTACCCTTTGTTGCAGATTGTTCACAGGACCCTTGCAGCGATGCTGGGCTCTTTGGCAGCTTTAGCTGCCTTAGCTACTGTTGGGGAGGTAAGTTATCAAACTGTACGTGCTCACTTTGTTTCTGGGTATGATATCCTAAGTTTCTGTGTTTGCCCTGTTGTGATTGGGCACATGACAGAGCAGTGTTTTTTAAGAGAGGGAGATGGTAGGGCAGATACTGGGATGGGGAAGCATCTTGGGGAAAACAAGGCAGCCTAGGCTGTAGACAAGGAGAGTAGAAAAAAGTCAGTCGATGCTATTTTGTTCTGATTTGCAGGAAGCTGAGTACAACCATTTTCAGCTTAATTTAGAGTTACTTTAACACTGTTATTTTCAGTAATGTTAGGTTACCAAGCAAACCTAAATGGAAATACATTGCCTTATACTACCCTAAATAATTACACCTCATGCTTACACCTTCCAATCCTTTTGTTTTCCCCCTGCTTACTCTTAGTTGATATTTAGTGAAACCTCTGATGGATTTTCTCTGTTTTTCTCATAACTGGTCACCGCATCATTGCTACGTTCCCTTAAATTCCCTCCAGTTTGTTCACAGGTGAAGCGGTATGCTTTTGTTCTCTTACCAAAAAGGAAACTGGGGTGTACCATACAATTCGGTTATCTTTTATTTCTGTAATGCTACATAAGGAACAACTAGATAAACCAATAGCCTAATGTAGGCTTTTGATAATGACCCACTTAGGATGCCATCAGTACTTTGAATTAGTAATAATAATAACAATAGTAGTAATCATAACAGTAATAATGGTAATAATAGAGTCCTTTTTGTGTACCTTGTAGGAACACTTATTAATTTCCATCATAGCTTAATTAAATGGTTCATCAATTAAGTGGAGTTTATATTTCATAGCTAATCACAAGTTAGGTGTTTTGTGGCATTCACTGGTAATTGTATTTTTTGATTGCAGAGGCCAAGTATGGTCAAAGTGGTGGAGTGGATTGATTATGAGACACTGGCGCTGCTGTTTGGAATGGTAACTAAAATGTATCTTTTGCTCTAAATGTGCTAAACAATCACATTCAATATAGACATGTTTCCCTTTTAAACATTTTGTTGATTGTACTTTACTGAGACACGTTATGATGAAAACGTGGGCCTTAAGGGATTTATCAAAAAGGAGGATGATCAGACCTCTGAAGGAGCCTTTTGAAAAAGTTGATCCTTTTCTATTTTTTTTTTAAATCTGTAAAATCGTGTTGATAACATACTAAAAACATCCTGGAGGTCTATAAATGGGAAAGACCTGTTTAAGTGCCAATTATTATCACTCTCATTTGTCTTGTTAAGTTTGTTTACTCAAAACCTTCCTCAAATACACTCTGCTGGAAATGTGGTTTTCTTTGTCTTAGTCAGTGCTATGTTTGGAGCCAAAAAAAAGCAAACCAGAAATGGAGGAGAAATATCTGATTAGATTATAGTCATATATTATTTTAATCTCTTTTCCCAGAGCTATTTATGGTAAAAAGAGTTGTCCAAGTGCTATTAAACTCTAACACAAGATATACAATATACAGAGACAAAATTACAATTATCTGTTGCCATTCTGAGCTTTTCTTATTTCCTGACACTGCTCCCTGCTCCCCGCCTTCGCCACAGAAAAAGAAAGCAAAAAAAATCTGTTGGGAGCAAAGATGGAAGGACAGAAAACCTCCCAGAAATGTGGGAAAATGCAAGTAATTCTTGGAGCCGCTATCTTCTGCACTCTGTAGAGCAGTACTGCAGAAAGCAAACACGCTTACTGGCTTTTCTTGATTAATGATGTAAGGAAGATACATTGAGTACTTAATGTATGATACCCACTTAGTCACTACAAATAAGATTCAACCAGACTAGTATGACATTTACAGACTGGTTGAGAACTAAATTTCACCATACGATGCATTAACAAGAGATATCTGGCAGCTGTAGTGGATATCCTAATATGAAGGTGATCAGGTTCTCAGAGCTGTGTCAGATAAGAAGGACTTTTGTCAGGATCACAAACTATATCTCTCTGTTTTTGTGTAATAATTCAGTTGCAAGGTATTCTCTTTTTCTTCATCTTTTGGTAGATGGTTTTGGTGGCCATATTTTCAGAGACTGGATTCTTTGACTACTGTGCAGTAAAGGTAGGCTTGTTTTGGTACTCTTAATTATTATTGGATTAATCAAGTTGGTGTTTAATCAGATCTGTTACACCAAGCACTATCTTTGAAGAACCTTTCTTAGGGCAGTATTTACTTACCACATTAGAAATGACAGTGGTCAACTTGTAATTTTGAAAAATCTCTTAGGGATGAAAGGAAGCCCTTAAGGCAATTCTGTTTCTACGGAAGAAAGGTAAAGGCCCTGAGTAGGGTACACAAGCATATGGACAATATAAAGCTAGAGTTATTCCACTGACTTCCCCAGGACTGCAATTCCACTGTAACTGGAATCTGTATTTATGCCTGGCAGTGGGAGAGAGGAAATATGGGAACCGTATCGTAAAGCCAGGCTTTGTGATCACACATGAAAAATGGCCACAGACCTTTGCACAGTAGCAGAACCAAAGATTACGTGAAAAGGGTAATTCTGGTGGATTGTTTGTGAAGCAAGTATTATCCATGGTGAGGGACTCCTTCACCTGCTGCAAAGCTTAATTTTCTTGAGAAGGGTGGAAAGAAAGAGAACAAAAGTGACAAGGAGGACTGCTTTGAGCACAGAACCCCTAAACAAAACATGGGTGGACACAGCCCCTGCCTACATAGATGCCCAGACTGTGTAGCCCCGGCAGTGCTGCTCTGAGGATGGGGAAGGTGTCCCAGCATGTGGAGGGGGTGGGAGGGCTGAACCACGTTAGTCCACCTGGGCTTGCAGGCAGAAGATGGGGGCTCAGCCCTGCTCCTGCCACAGACCCCCTTCATGCCTGGTAGTGGAGCATGGTGTCTCTTCAGACTTGTTTCTTCCTCTGCATGATGGAAATGTTTGCCCACTGCCACGAAATGTTTTCTTGCTAAATTTATTAATATTGGAGAGGGTGCTGTTGGAGGTGCATGGAGTAGTAAATGCTCTGAGCTCACTGTTGCCTCATCTTTGGTGAAGTTGTTTTAGCTATCATTTTTTGAAAACTAAGCTGGAGTGATCTAGTCCCTTAATTTTGTTTCTGTTTGTTTGGTTTTATTAGGCTTATCGATTCTCTAGAGGCAAGGTGTGGGCCATGATTACGCTTCTGTGCCTCATTGCTGCAATTCTTTCTGCATTTTTGGACAACGTTACCACTATGCTGCTCTTTACTCCAGTAACCATAAGGTACTTTATTGTTATGGTTTTGGACTTGGTCTTTTATACCCAGCAATCAGCAGTAGACATGTGGGCAAAATGCTTGTTTGGACTTTTTTTGATCATCTATATGGAAATCAAAACTTCAAATACTCCTATTGTAGTAGGGTAAAGAGCTAACGTTTTCAAAGGGATTGGTTGCCTTTTCCCTTTGTGTTAATAGCGAGCACATATCTGAAGCCTGTTATACTGCCTTGGCAGCTAACTATTCTGGTTTGTCTCTCTATCTGAACTGCAATAGCATATTGCACCAAATGCTCCCTAGTAGATGAAATTTTTCTCCTGTAAGCAGGGAGAATTTTTTAATTAAATCTGCCTTGTCCTTTACTGGCTAATATTTACATACAATTTTAGATAGTAATTTATGTTTTAGTGAAGTTGTTATCCCTTCTAATACTAGTGACAAATAAATTAAAAAAATCTCCAGATTTCAACTAAAAGCTTTGTTTCAGAATATGAGACTGAATTTTCTTCATGCTGGTTATCATGACACTGGTACAGCCACTGGTTAATTCCACAATTTGAGATTAGATATTTGGAACTTTTAATAGAGAACAGTGAATTTAATTACTTCAGATTTCTATAAATTAATAACATGTGATTTGCAACTACATTTAATCAATGTGTGATTAGAAATTACTGTTTAACCTGAATTTAACCTGTGTCTGGGCAGGGAAATCTGGTTAATCCAGTTCAGTTTCAGAAAGATCTAGTGTGTTTTTGAAGTGATCCTGAGTGATATAATGCTTGCAGTCGTTATCACATTAAAGTACACAAAATTCTATTAAGATATGCTCCCACTTTAAAATGTAGTGTAAAGTAGTAAAAACCAATTTTGCAAGTGGAATTTATTCTAGATTGGGAAACAGCTGGTGAATGAAAGCTCCATTTGTCTTCTGTCCAATTATATTTTAAAAAGATCACTTTGCCTTACTCCAGTCAATAATTTCACCTCTATCAGTAAGCAACACTGGAACTATTAAATACCAGGTTTTCTTTAGCTGTGTTGCAGAATATTTTGAATTAACTATAATTGGGAATGGAGTGAAATCCAGACGTCAGTGCATCATGAACTACTGTTCACAGGCAGAGCTACTGTAGCATTTATTCCATTTTCAAAGAATCATAGAATAGCCCAGGTTGGAAGGGACCTTGAAAGACCATCTGGTCCAACCTTTCATAGGAAAGGGAGCCTAGATGAGATTGCCTAGCACCCTGTTCAGTCATGTCTTGAGAACCTCCAGCGATGGGGACTTTACCATGTCCCTGGGGAGGTTGTTCTGGTGGTTAATTGTTCTCACCATAAAAAAACCTTTTCTTATGTTGAGATGAAATCTCTCCCAGTGCAACTTGTACTTGTTGCCCCTTGTCTTCTCCATGTGGCTCCTTGTGAAGAGGGAGCCTTTGTCTTTGTAGCCACCCTTTAAGTACTGGAGTTTTGTGCTAAATGTATATAAATACTTCAGTTTTATACTAGATGAGTTTGTAACACTGAAGAAGGGGAAACAGCATGCGGGAAACAAAAATTCGTATTTGAATCACTATCAAAGGTAAAATAAAATTTTATCTCACCTAGTAAAACCAAATAATTGCCTATTTCTAAAAGCTTCAGGCTGGGGGTCATTTTTTGTTTTTATCTTACTGCCATTGTCTTCAGCCCTTGTGTACACCTTCACTATGTTGCACTGCGCTGTCATTGCCATGGAGATAAAGCTTGCAGAAAATCCTACTGACTCTAGGAATATAAGGCTTTATATTTCCGTTAATAAGGCGTAAAACGTGATACTTGTTTCACTCTGCATTTTGTAGTAAGCCGACAAAAAAAAGTTAATAGCTACCCCTTTTTGGCTATAGTTTATTTTCAAGACACTTTGTTATTGGGAACTGGAAAAGGCTAATGGTTTTTCACATGGGGAATTATATAACCAGGGTAAATAAACTGAAGAAGTTTGATCCTACCGTATAGCTAACACATTCTGATGGTTTTATACTTTGGGCTTGGCCTTTCTTGGCGTATGTCAGAGGTTCTTTCTGCAAGCTATCATGAGACCCATCAAAAAGAAAGAACTACTAAAGAAAAGTTAAGGTTATGTTTTGAAACATTTGGAAATCAAGGAGTGATGAAGTTAGAATTACAGTTGTGGTCTCGTACCACAATTGATACAATTGGGCCAGCTGAACTACAAAGTACCCTTTAACTGCATAATTTTATGCTGTTGGGGAAATAGTGTATTTTTGCGCAGTTATTTTGTTCTGGAGTTTTTATGGGCTGACATATGTGTCATCTGACTGTTTTTTCTGAGTTTTAAATTGACACTCGGTGACAGCATAAGTGTATCAAGTTAAGCTTTTGTGCAATACACTCTTTTCTCTTTGAAATATAGGTTTTAATAATATAGACTTAGACTGAACAGTAAAGCTCAGCTCTTCCTTCAGGGAAACCTGTGACAGCACTACAGCGAAAGCAATCCTGAGAAAGCATTCTTGCTGCCCGCTCTTCCCCCCATCCCGTATTAGGTAGAGGGGGCAATAATTTAAGCGTGGCCTCCATCTTTACACACTGGAGCAACGTTTTGATAAGCCGTGAGCAGGAAAGCAGTCATTCCTTATTCCAAAGTGCTTAGGCGTGACTTTAACTTTCAGCCTTTAATACCACAGCCCAAGTTTGAAGTCAAACATGTACTTCAGAAATGAGAGGATTGTGCGGATCTGTGCGTAAATGTAATTTGTGCAAGTTGAAGTAATCTGTGTGAAGATTACTGTGTGTAAGTGGGCTCTGAGTTGAAATGGATCATGAGGTTACTGAGTCAATCCCAGTATTTGCCAGAGCACTTTAAGAAGCTTCTTATTAAAGAAGCATTTTTCTTTTATTAAAGAAACATCTTACTAAAGAAGCATTAAATACTTTTGAACTGCTAAAAACATTTTGAGATTTTTTTTTAATAATGAGGAATGTGTATTTTCTACTCTTGTTGCATTACAAATAGAAATACTCGTGATCAAGCTTTAGAGAAGGGGAAAAATAGGAACAGAATAAACCGGATAAACCTAGGCTGAAAGCTGAGGTCTCTAATAGATGATTCATGGCTAATAGGTTGCCTGCACAATCCTCTACCACTGCTCCCCACAAGAAAGTCAATAGCAGATGCTGATTGCAGAGCCTGTGATTGCCCAGAATAGTTTTCCATAGGTCAGTGTAGCCTGGGGATGATGGTTTAAGAAGTTGTATGACGCTGAAAATTTGAGATGCTATTTTCTGTGTAGTCCAACTCTTGTAATAGTTGATTACTTTTAATGAAATGCTTTTTAAAATGCATCAGTTTTGTAACCATTAATTATTGCATTATAAATGTAAAAAAATCTAACATTTTTACATTTATATTGCTATAATTACTGTAGCACTTATCATGTAGCACAATTAAAACTTAAACAACATGCACACACAAAAATATTACATTTAAAATCCTGCAATTTTTCAGTGAAATGACTGTATTTTGTAAATTTTATCGATTTTAAGATTTAAGGTAATTTAGTCATAGGGTAAGAGGTTAATTTCATTCTCTTTATACCGCAGGCTCTGCGAAGTACTTAATCTCGATCCTAGGCATGTCCTGATTGCAGAAGTAATCTTCACAAATATTGGGGGGGCTGCCACAGCTGTTGGGGATCCTCCAAATGTGATTATTGTTTCAAAGCAGGAACTGAGAAAGAAGGTATGTACTGCAAGCTGTTTGGCTACTAAAATTAAGTACCGATGTTGACTTATGCCATGTTGAACCTTCTCTTCCCCCAGACAGCCATATAAACAAGAACACAATCTACTTTTTCTGCCACGCTATTTCTTTCTTAGTAGGACTATCAGACAGAACAGAGTGATTTTTTAGGGACAAAATTGTGATGAAGAATAAACTTTTTGATAGGGACTGAGAATACTGGCTTCCTTTTTTTTTTTTTGTGGTGGTGGGATTTCCTTGTCAATGGCAAAGTGGAGAAGGAAGAAAAACGATGGAGGGCTGTAAAGAGAGGGCAGCAAGTTGGAAAAAAAGAAAAATGTGAAAATGAAGATGAAAATTCAAACCTTTTTTTCAGAATAGGTTTTCTCTCAAAAGTTAAATATATTGAGACAATTTGATTCCTTTTCAGAAATTTCAAATCAGAAATAATTGTCCACACGCAAAACCCCACAATATGAGAGGCTGCGTTGCCCCTGTAGACCCATGTCATACACGACTCGGCTGCGGGCAGAGACTTTGTCCTTCAGCCGCAGCCCAAGGGAATGTGGGGGGTGAGAGGAGAGCGGGGGCTCCTGCCATGCAGCACAGGCCTCAGCTGGCTCCCACCTCCTTCCAACGTCAGTATCCCCAGGCTGCAATGACAGATTTTAGCTTCCAACACTGGGCTCTTCTGTTGTTTCATTTTGCTGGGTGACTGGTGCCAAAGGGAAGGCTACGGTGGCTGGTGCTGGGTGGGACTGCAGGACTCCAGACACCTGCCAGCGGGACTGTCCCGGTCCCACCATTTCCACCCACCCACATGGCCCTCTCGCCCTGTGGACGGGCAGAGCCACTGCTGGAGGGTGTTCACGTTTGCAGCCTTCAGCTTCTGCATGGAGCTGGCGTTTGCGTGAGTTTTCCATGCTTTCAGCTATCCCCGCCCACGTGAACAGGAGGGCATCAAGTCCCACTTCTGCCTCTGACACTATGCTCCCCGGTATCCCTTGGTGTGTCACCCGTCTCTGGTGCGCTGGGGGCGGCAGGCACCCCTGCTTGGGATGCAAGGGGGCAGCCCCTCCTGGGATGGGGCAGCTCTGCTCTCCTTCCACCCCTGCACTGCCACCAACAAGCAGCACATCTGTAGGGACACCAGGCATGTGTTTTCTGTTTTGGCCAGGTAACATAAACCTCCAAAATAAATAAATTTAAAGGAATTCAATGTGGTGTATGGGCTAGTGTGAAAATACCTGTGCAAGTGGGATGAGGGAATTGTAGTATAAAATTCTAGGTTTTTTTAATTTGGAGTCAATTATGTTTCTATTCCTGCACCAGAAAAGGATCTCTTCTAATTAACTGAATACACTCAAATTAATTAAGTACAGTCCAGGTTGGAAAATGTCTTTGAAAATTCATAGTATTTAATAAATTGAATGTATGCCTTCAAAATATTTGAAATGTGCTGCAATTAGTTTGTTTGGATGCTGACTTTGGAGACTCTGTAATATTTCTGGCTGAGGATTTGATAGCTAAATTTTACATTTTAAATACGAAATCTGTGCAAATATTTAAAACTTCTTTTCTAAAAGAGAATAATTAGCACCTGCCAGGGAGGTCATTTTCTTAAATACCCAGAAACTCACCATCTCTGTAGAACCTTTAGAAGTGGCTATAAACATGGGAAGCAATTAAGCAATCACATTGAAAGGAAACAATTTTACATTTCTCTTGAATGAGATACTGATAATTTTAGGAGGACTGAGATGTATAAATACCTATGCAAACGTGACATTATAGCAAATTCTGTATTTGAAACAAGCACAAAAACTTTCCAAATGTTTTCACTCTGGATTGTTTTCAGATCTTTTGTTGCATCACAGAAATAAGGACGTAATAAAATAGATCAGATTCAACACAGGACCATGGGACTTGTGCTGCTTCTTTCCTGCACTCTCATTTGTTATATCTATATATACATAAATAAAAGAGGGTCAAAGACCTATCCTTGGCTCTGAGGCTGAGTGGCATGGACTGGCTTATGTCCTCACTGCTTAGGGCTCACCCCCTGTAAAGGAGATTTGCCTGGGAGAGTGCTGGCAGGAGTAACAGGGTAAAGCCAGGGGTGAGGGCAGGGAGGGAGCTGGACCATCTGGCCTCTTACAGTCTGTGCTGTTGAACTAACAGCTCGATAGTAATTTTGTCCACCTGCTCCAGCATGCTCTCTTTTATTCAGAAGAGGAAACTTAGTCATTGTTATCTTGTTCCTGAAACTACTTCTAGCAAAGGCTGCTGTGAGGAAGGGTTATATGATCAACCCCAAATCTGCCTCTAAAACGCGTGGGATGTCTGCTATATTTGTACCAAGTAAAATTTATTCTTTTTTTTTTAAAAGTGTTTCAGAGGTAAAAGTTCTGCAACAATGGCATTTTGGAAACAGGCCTTCATGCAGTATCTTTATAGTGTCTATTATGATGTTTTCTACAGAAAATATCTGGGTTTTTACTTCTTTTTAGCATTATGGCCATGTTTTTGCCATTCTAGGAAATTTTTCTCCTTGATATTGTCATTGAAATTCCCCTTTTCATCCTCTTGCACTTCTTCTTCAGTGTTATTTTTGCATAGTAAGTACAGGAGTACTTGGACAAATGCCCCTGTAGGAGGCATTAATACTACATAGTGTATTGCACTATGTAGATGATTGGTTTTTCTATATTATTAGGTGCCATCAGGAGGATAATTTTACCAATCTTCCTGAACTTTTACTGTTGTACACCAACCTCTAAAAGCAGCCTAGCAAGATATTATGCAAGTTTACACTTTCTTAGGAAACCTTGGATTTTAAATCAATACAAAATGAAGTGCAGCCTTGTTACTTTGGGTGCTGTTATTGGGCTATAGCATTAGAAATGCTTTACTCTTTGTTTACTGTAGCGCTGGAGAGATTTTTCTCCCTAGGTTCTGGGGAAAACTCATGTCATATTAAGACTATTTTATTTAAAGTATGTTTGTATAAATAAGCTTTTTGTTACAGTTTACTCATTAAAATGTCGGGATAAGTCTGTTTATTTGTCTTGAGATGCAAATGGATGCCAAAAGGATTTTTTCTTTGTAGCGGTGGTTAATTTATAATACTGACATTTTCCCTACCATCATGCCTGGAATCAGTGGAACATTTGCATAATAGGGGAGGAAGATTTGTTGTACTCTTGCTTGTTCTTAGTTGGAGTTGGAAGAAGTCTCACAAAATAGCATTTATGTTGTGATATTAGGCAAGGAAAAGAAGAGTTTTCATTAAGAGCAAATGGAAAACTCATTCAGTGAATACAAAACTTTTTAAAATCTTTTATTACCTGCAGAGTACTGCTACTGAGTGGCCATTGTTAGCAAAATTATATTTTTATCTTGAAGAGATATGTGCTTTGGACTTTGGGAACTCCATTTTTATATGCACAATAGGGCATGAACCAGTTCGAAATGGTCTTTGCTTTCAGAAAGGTTGAACGTTAAGTCCTCTATATTTGGGAACTTCACAAGTATCTACAGTCACGCCTTTGAAATCAGAAGCTGCTTGTGCTCTAAGTTTAGGCTGTCATTACAAGATCTTTAGAGAATGGATGGTGAATAGGTCTCCAGAGCAAAACAATGGTGTGAATATAGTGTGCATTAGTGTATCTAGCTTTAATCTGTCTAAGAGGTAATGATAAGAGCAAAGGCATTTTTAGCATGTGCTAGCCACTGGATTATATCCTCTTATTTACTGTCTTTGTTAGTGTGTGATAAAGGTTGTACTATTAATCTGATGTTTGCTGAGGATTTTGGGTTTTCAGCATCCCACTCAGCGTTATTCCTGCCATTTAACAGGAATTCCTTGGAAAATGGACAGCCATCAGGTTCCCCTGTTCTGCCTTTTGGAAACTTTCAGCCTTCATGCTGAAATTTGGCATGATGCAATATTAGTTGGTTATATTTCATGAAAAAATGTGATACCAAAAATTTATGAATAGAAGTAGATAATTCTGAAAAATGGAAGAGAGAAATTAATTTATATGAATTTATAAAGGTATTTCAAGCACTGGCAGATTGTGAAATGGATTCCCATAGTTTACTAAGCTATTTTTGTTGAGTTTCCTGCATACAAGGTTGTTAAAACTTTTAATCAATTTGTAAAAGTCCTGCCCTTTCTGTCAATGTTTCATTGATTCCTTTTCTCAAGAAAAAAATGAAATCCTAGGTAAGGTATATGAAACAAAATTTATGGGTTTATGGCTGATTTCAGATTTTTTCCCATCTCTGCATGTAGTAATCATTAAAGAGTATAGTGCAAGACAAAAAAGCAGGTTTGTCAGTGTCTCAGATAAGCATTATTTTCATGTAACTGTGTTAGACCATCAGTGTTTTCTGGCTCAGCGACGTCATGAGCAGTTCATCCTGAGACAACGTAGATCTCAGTCACTCAACCAGAAGGGATGTTTAAACCAGTGTAGAAATAATAAATTACTCTTGCTCTTCCTCATTTTATTAATTTTAAAATATTAAGTAAAGGGCATTCTGTCTAGAAGCACAATATTTGCTGCTCCCTGAATTGCTGCGCCTAGCTATAATTTTTGCTTTCTCTTTGCTCTAAAATGGCAGGTTTCCTCTGGAAAGGTCTGAGTTACTAGAAGTTAATTTCACACCTCAAAAAGCAGTAAAAAAAAAAAAAAATCAGGATGACAGAAAATTAGTATTTTAGGAAAACTGTATGATACTTCCTCCTAATATGAAATTAATATATTTGACTTTGCATTTAAAACTATAAACCAAGGAAAGATGCCCACTCTGTTTCAGCTCTGGAACTGTAGGCAGTGGAACCTTTAGGCTGTTGTCTTGCTAAAACAAAATCTTCAGATTTTCTGTCAACTGGGGAATGGGAGAAATTTAACACAATCAGCATAGCCTCAAGTAAGGGACATTTGAAACATGTATTGTATTTATCTGATGGACTGAAATCTCCTGGAAGAAAAGTATTTCTTGCCTACTGTGCATGTCAATTCTATTTCAGTCTATTGTGCAAGAAAAAGAAAATCTTCATGAAAATGACGTTGTTGTATGCAGCAGACATGTGGAGCACTTTAGTGTGTTTTTACAATGCTGAATCCTGGCCCCAGCAGTGCAGAGGACTCAGCAGGTATAAAATATGTTATCCACAGCCACACAGGGTATGAATGTAGGTTCTGTGGAGATGTTGCATGCCCTTTCTAGGATGTGGGAAAGGGAGCAGGAGCAACAGATGAAGTAACTGTGCCACCATCTTGGTATCTGTTGTGGTTTAACCCCAGCCGGCAACTAAGCACCACCCAGCCGCTCGCTCACTCTCCCCCAGTGGGATGGGGGAGAGAACTGGAACAGTAAACGTAAGACAACTGGTGGGTTGAGATAAAGACAGTTTAATAGGTAAAGCAAAAGCTGCACACGCAAGAAAGCAAAACCAAGGAATTCATTCACTGCTTCCCATCGGCAGGCAGGTGTTCAGCCATCTCCAGGACAGCAGGGCTCCATCACGCGTAACGGTGACTTGGGAAGACAAACGCCATCACTCTGAATGTCCCCCCCCTTCCTCTTTCTTCCCCCAGCTTTTTATTGCTGAGCATGATATCACATGGTATGGAATATCCCTTTGGCCAGTTTGGGTCAGCTGTCCCGGCTGTGTCCCCTCCCACGTTCTCGCTGGCAGGGCATGAGAAGCTGAAAAGTCCTTGACTAGTGTAAGCACTACTTAGCAACAACTAAAACATCAGTGTGTTATCACATAATTCTCTACTAAATCCCAAACACAGCACTGTACCAGCTATTATGAAGAAAATTAACTCTATCCCAGCCGAAACCAGGACAGTATCCTCTGCTGCATCGTTCTTATCTGTGGTGCAATGTAAACCCTTTAGTCTCTTAAAGTTCTCCAGAGGCTGGCAGTTGACTACTAGTCAGTAGTGTCAGGTGTGAAATCTGCCTGCTCCTTCCCTGGAAACATATTCTGTGTGCTGCAGAGAGGCTGGTGCTCAGCACCCAGCCCAAAGCATCAGGGTGGGCAGTGAACTGTTTTTCACCATGAGCCCATCTGGTATCAGCCATAAAAAGGAGTGTACTTGGTAGTCTTCAGCCTCCTCATGGTTACAGGGTGCAAGTTGTCCAAGGCTAGCGATCGTCAGGATTCATTTTCACTCACTGGCTCTTTTGGATCAATGCAAGGAGGAAATGGGGAGGAAAGCCATGAGTGAGGGATAGGAAGAGAATTGATTCCAGCCTTGCACTATCACAGGCAATACTGTCATGCAAGCTCTTACCTGAAATAAGCATGCTCCATGTTAGAAGACGATTTGTTTCAGTTGAATTCAGCAGTCGCAGCAGAGCGGCATGTTTTCTTTTTCCCCAGGGATCTCAGAGATAAGGAAGATCAATGGGGTGATATTATGAAGTTTAACAAAATCCTGAATCTCAGCCCAGCTACTGTCTTTGAAAAGTTTGGGTAAGCTCCTGGATAGGATGCCAAAAAATCCAGTAGACAATTTTTTTCTCTTGTGATGGTGTCTCCAAATCACTTTTAAGGCTCATCTATGTCAGCTCTTATGTCACGAAGCTGTGTTAATCCTGATGTTTTTTAAGAGTATTGTGATCTCCACCTCATTTAAATTCCTTTCAACTATCAGTCAGACCTGAGACCTCCTTCTTAACCTCAGCATTTTAGTTTGCCTTCTAGGGTGATGTGATTTTCCTTTTCATAGAGAAATTAGTTTTGTGGGTTTCAAGCGGCACATTTCTTGTGCTTTTTTTTTTGTTTGAGAAACTTCTGCATTGTGGCATTTCAGGAGCAAAGCACAATTGGTTTGCTCTGAAATTGGTGTGATATTCAACACCTAGAAGCAAGTGACTGTAAATCTGTGTTTTTTTCCAATAAGCCACTTCCTAAAATTCAAGTTCCATTAACATATGATGGAGACATCTCATATTTAAAGTCGAGAGTTTCCAAGGATTCTTTGGGTTCCTGTTTCTCTTTTTTATTTCCTACATTAGCAATTAGCTTTATGCCTGAGTATCTCTGCGGAGAATTTCTGCTGCTATACTCTGCCTGGTAGCTGGCATCCTTCTTCGTGACATGGGCATATTGCTGCCAGCCTAAGAAAAGCTTCAGGTCCACTGCTCTTTTTAAGACTAGGTTGAATGCAAAAATAATTTTCCTCGTTCTGGTAATTCGAGATTGAGTATATTCTGACCACCTCTAATTACTTTATTGCTCCTCAACTAGCTGTTTCCCAGTCATTCCGTTTTTCAGTGGATAAAATATTTTCCAGTCAGGTTTAGGCATTGCTATTTTAGCTGCTGTAGCTTCAGTGTTTTTACAGCTTAATTCCTTTCAGCTTCCTACCTCTCCTTAGGTCATTTTAGAGACCATACAAAAACTGAGTACTTATTTTCCATACTTCCTGAGCTGCTTAATGGCACATTGTCAATACTTGAGCAATTTCCAAACCAAGGCCCGTTCACCATGCTCTTAAGGATTCTGATTTTTCTGGCCAAAATTTTCTGATTTTTCTCTTTGGAGGCAGCCCATATATAAATTAGATTCATTGTCAATTTTAAATGGCTGTAATTAAGGAAATATACATGGGGGATATGGACTTTATATACTTTGGGGGCAGGTCTTACAAACATTGAGCCTTTGCAGAATTTCAACTATTTTTTTTCTTCTCATTGCTATTTGTAAATTTCCTAGAGTTATGAATGTTGATTTCATCCTTCATAGAAATGTCTCCTGTAGCTCTGAATCTTGACTCGGTGCCCAGAGGCCAATCTTTCTGAGTATTTATAAAAATCGACTTGTAAAGTCTGTCTTGCAGACATGCCAGACATATGACTGGCTGACCTATTATGTAGGCAAACTGAATGAAAATATATTATTTTCCTTTGTGGTATCATATTTTTCTGTCCGATTCTTAAAATAATCTTATTCCAATTCCTGAAGAGTCTTCTTTCTACTTTCATAAAAGAAATGGCAGTAGCTGAGTTATAACAAAAGGCCAGTGCATGAACAGGTATACAGTTTCACCTTTTAGTGGCTGGAGAGTAGGAGAGGTAAGGAATCTACTACTAAATAGCAACTAAGGATGATTTTCTTTAGCTCATGAAGCTGAAACCTATATTTTTCATAGGATCAAATTCTAATACCAGGTCTGCATATTTATGTTTGAGATTTATTTAACTGTCTGCAAACTATGGATTTTTTGCAAAAGAGCACTAATCTTTATCTGGCTACGAAAGTTCTTTATGACTTTAATCAGTTTCTTGTGTCGTGTATTTTTTATTATGCCCTGTGGTACAATGGAGAAACTTTTTTTTTTCCTTTTTTGAACCAGAGACATTTCGGCTGGGACATTTCCACATAAATTATTTTAGTAGGAGGCAATATAGCTGTTTTCAATTTGTCTTGGCATTACAGAAGCGTTTATAGGTAGCACACAGGTATTTGGTAAAAGGCAGGTCACTGTCATCCTTGTAGAGACATAGAGGTGTGGCACAGAGAGGTCCCATGACATTCTAGAGTCTCTGGAAAATCAGTGGATGCTCTAAAAATTCAGTTTGGACAACCTGAGCTATCCAGGGCTTGGACCATGCTTTCTTCAAAGCGTCACAGAGCTGTTGTGCTGGGATCACCAGTTCAGACAACCTCTGCTCTGTGAATGTAAGACAGTTCCTTGCTACCAGAGTACTTAGATGTGATCCCCCTTGGAGCTTCATGGACAACTTCTTTTGGACAGGCTAGTCACGACTACTTCAGAAAATCCCAGCCCAACGGCTAACCCCGATCCACTACAGTGTGTGCAACATGGAATCATGGAATAATTCAGTTGAAAGGGGCCCTGGAGGTCATTTAGTCCAACATCCTACTCAGAGCATGGCTAAATTGTCACTATTTATTCTTATTGCTTAAAACAGTAGCTTTTTAATATATTCTGCCTAACCTTTTTGAAAAGCCCTTCATTAAAAGGTTTCATTATGCAAAATGTAAAGAAATGTGTCCATTTATTAAGCAGGTAGAAAAATAAACAGAATATTGACATATAATATTTTTATTGTAGAAGAATATTTGTGAATTTAGATGAAATCCTGGTTCAGATAGAATTATTGTAAAAATCCACGTTGTCATCAGTTTAAAACAAAAGCTGGTCATGAAAATTTAACTATTTCTGTGATTCAGTGTGATTTAAAATGAATTTGCAGTGATTTAAGTGATGAAAGTGAAAGTTAATGATTCAGTTTGTTTTTTTTTTCTATTCATGTCAGGCACACTAAATATATTTCAGAATAACTCGTAATGCTATTTTTTAGTTCTCTGAATGAAATTGTAATGTGGCTCGTTTCCTTGAAACAGATGAAATACAGCATATACTGTACTTACTTACATACTTTATTGCTTTATATTTATTATTGACTGCTAAAGTACATATAGTTGAATACTTTTCCCTGTAGGTAATATAGGAAAATAACTGATTTTTAATTTAGGTTTTCATTTTTATTTCCAGGGATTGGATTTTGCAGCCTTCACAGGGCATATGTTTGTTGGCATCTGCCTTGTTGTTCTGGTCTCCTTTCCTTTTCTCAGACTTCTTTACTGGAACAAAAAACTTTACAATAAGGAGCCGAGTGAAATTGTTGGTAAGTGTGAGCGTGAAAACATTTTTATTACCACTACATTGAATATGTGCTAAATAGAAACTGAGTAGTGCCTACTACAATGTTGTCCTCAGATGGAAGTGCCCACTATCCTTCAGTCTCTGAACATTAATTTTTTAACTAATAATTTAGATTTTATTTTTAGTCATAATATTTTCTGACTTTTAGAAATGGATGTTTTTCTGGTGCTAAGGTTGAGGTGTTGACATGAATTATGAAATATATTCAAAATTTATAGGGATATTTTGCATCATTTATAGCCATTGGCTTGAGTACCAGGGTGTTCTGTACCACAACAGATAACATCTGCTCAAGGTGCTGAGTTCACAACCTAGTTTTAGAAATATCCCAGGTTTCCCTTATGACAGGCATAGTGCACTGATGTATTCCCTCAGTGCTGGTTTTCTTCCACTGGATTTTTTCAGCAATCTTTTCCTGGTCTGTGGTCAGCGAAGGACATTTCATCAAGAGTAGAAGAACTTTCCACGTTCTTTCCAGCTTGCCTCTGTGGCTCTTCCAACCCTAAAGTTCCCTGGTGTATAATTTCTATAATTCAGTAGGACTAAATCTATGTCTTTTCTAGGTTGCTCACCTCAGTAGTCTCTAGAAGTCTTGGTAAAGCTGTTTCAATGCCTGTTGAGTATGTCGGTCCCTTTTTGTCTTTATGCTTTTACGCCTTTCTATTCAGTCATTTTGAAGTTTTCATCATTGTTCTCAGGCTTCTGTTTAAGTGGTGAAACCTAATAATAATAACCCACAAATGTTCACAATTTCTTTACAAGGTAAGAAGTAATTCACCAAGTATAATTTCTTAGCAAGCTTTGTACAAAGATAGTTGAGTATAACTGTTTCTTCCCTGGGACTGTTTTTTTTTCACTTTTGGCTGCAGAAGACTTAGGATCCAGGCTTCCATTGACCATGCAACAGAGGTTTTAATGTGCTGTACGACATCTCTGAACCTGTGTGCGTGGTGTCTGTTTAGCATGGGGAGGACAACTTTTCATATGGTTGATATAACTTGGCTCCATTTGTAATCTGTGGAGAAAGATTAGCCCTTCTAAAGACTAATGTAGCTGTCTACAGTAGAACAGATATATTTCATCCTCCAAAAGTTTACTTCTCTCTTTTGAGTATAAGGGGAGTCCAAGGTGACTAACTCGGAGATCTTCATGATAGGTACCTAATTTGGGCAAGATGAGTACCACTTGTAGTGACTTGCCTTGTTCCAGGGAAAATTAACTTTAGGAGTAGGATTCTGTTAAAAAGACAGAACTGACAGTCCTCTCCTCAGTGGATTGTACCATGTCTCTTGAATCCCATTTGATAGAAAGGTCAGAGAAGAGGCTTCACTGCTTAGGAAGTTGGCTCTTGTGCAGACATTCGGTTTTGAGGGACTTCAGTGCCCATTCAGCACAAGGCATGCTCAGCCTACCTGTTCACAGCTCTAGGGGCCAAAGTCTTTCCCAGTATTAAGAACTAAAGCATTTTTGAGCTGTTCTAGAGGTGATACTACCTGTTTTCTAAGAGAATTAAGGAGAATTTTCCTTCTATATATTTGCTTGGTGTGAGATACGCATTTTCATTACTGTGCCATTGTACAACAGCTGAGGCTTTCTGCAGCCTTAGAGATTTGATCCTGAAAGCAATAGAAATAAAGCAATGAACTCAGTCCCTAAAATGCCTAGATATTTCCCTGTGACACTACAAAGTAAGATTTTTCAGAAAGCTGTCAAGAATCTTCTTTTCCTACCTTCTCGTACCAGGGCTGCAAGAGGTCTTCCTTACCTGGTAAATAAATCTATCGACTGTATACTTCTGGGTCAAAGAGAAAGATGACTTTATTTACCAATAGACAAAAAAGATAGGACACTTTTGGCTCACCTCAGTTTATACTACGTCAGCTTCCATCCAAATAGCTAGAATTTTGGGTGCCAGGAATGCCTTTAGAGAAGGTAAGTCACTGAAAATTGACAGTGTTAACATGCAGAAAGGGATGCTCTCTTCTCCTAGCCATAAATGTGCCTGGAATTTGTCAATTTTAAATAATTAATGTTGAGTTTTGTCTTGTGGGAAGGCATCATTACCTAAAGTAAATATCCATAAAAAACTTAATAATAAGCTTTGTGAACTTTGTATCACGGGTGAGCGATCTTCCTATTTGTCTGGTCAAAGTTACTACTTTGAAGAGAGGCAAAAAAGTTAAGAGATAAACAATATCCACTCCCAAGTTGTCCCCAGTAGACTACTGAAATGCATAATCTGAACAGGTGGGGAGTTGGCTCATGTTCCTATTGCTCCTTCTCTTCTTCATACTGGTGGATGAAAAACTGGATGTGAGCTGGCAACGTGTGCTCGCAGCCCAGAAAGCCAACCATATCCTGGGCTGTATAAAAAGCAGCGTGGCCAGCAGGTCGAGGGAGGTGACTGTCCTCCTCTAATCCGCTCTGGTGAGACCCCACCTGGAGTACTGCGTCCAGCTCTGGAGCCCTCAGCATAAGAAAGACACGGACCTGTTGGAGCGAGTCCAGAGAAGGGCCACGAAGATGATCAGGGGGATGGAACACCTCTCCTATGAAGAAAGGCTGAAAATTAAATTTTTTATGCTGAGGGTGGTGAAGCACTGGCACAGGTAGAGAGGTGGTGGATGCCCCATGCCTGGAAACATTCCAGGTCAGGTTGGATGGAGCTCTGATCAACCTGATCCAGTTGAAGATGTCCCTGCTCATTGCAGGGGGGGTTGGACTGGATGTCCTTTAGAGGTCCCTTCCAACCCAAACCATTCTATGATTCTGTATCAAAAAGCTAAATATAGAGCAAGTTCCTACCTGTTCAGTGCAGGGCTCAAGAATGAGAATCCTTTGTGGAAGAGATCATCTCTGGGAAAGGAATTACCTTTTTGTTGGGGAGGAAAGGAACCCTTGCAACCTCCCAGATAAAACCCTTTGTAATTATGCATCATTATAAAAAATGATTACTTTTCTTTGTTGCCTGGAACTATATTATTAAATCTTTGGTATTCAGCATTTTTTGTAACTTCCCAACTTTCTTATTTAAAAAGAGTTAATTTGCTTTTATTAATTTCTTATTTTCTAATAAAAGCCATATCTTCATGGACATTTCCACGAATAACTAGAGTTATTATATACTTAATATATATATTGTATACTTAAATTAAGTATAAGTAAATTTAAAAGTGCCAGCTTGCAAGGTGTCTTGAGATAAGCAATAACTAAATAATCAGAAAATATATTCTGCCAACTGTAAGCAATTTTGATCCTGACATAATAGCATGCTTTTGTGAATATACATTTTAGAAAATAGAATTGTTATTGTTACACTTTAAAAGTTTATAGATGAAAGAAAAGAATATGTTTTGGATTTTTAAGAAATCAAGTATGCATAACGATTTTTTGATTAATTTGAGTAGTACAATTTATTCACTGACATAATATTTTTGTCAGCGAAACACTGTACACTTTTAAGAGGCTAGGATATTTCCCTCAATTCATCTCTCTGTAATCTTTGTTACTTGCAGCTTAGTATGTTCAGATATAGCAGTCTCCCAATCAGTATACCATGTGTTCTTATAATCAGGTGCTCCTCCATCACTGTGAAGCTAATCAGTAGCTGTTCAATTAGAGCAAATGCTGAAGAGCTACTCTTTCCATTGAAATTTTCTGTGAAAGGGGAAGAGAAAGTGACAAAGACAGTTCCATTAGGAGGTAGCCGTCATGATTTGGATTTGCAGAATATGCTCCAAGGTGCTTTCAGGGGTCCTTCCATCTCAGGTTGCAATGATTCTGTGATAACTTCAAATCGCTTGTTTGAAGCAGCTGTTTTAATCAACTAAATACCAGCCTTCCCTCAGCCTGCCCCCAATTAGCAATTAAACAAGATATGTGAGACTTAATTGGTATATTATTCACCACAGAATTTTTTCACTGTATGCCATGTGCTTTAAGCTTTTTTCTGTTGCTTTGGGCTACACAGATTATTGGGAATGGATAAGCACTAATTTTAACAACAGACAATGCTGTTATTCTGATGATACATTGTCAGATTAATTCCAATGCTGTGTGTTACCAGTGTCTTTAAATTGTTGGCTTTCAGACTGCGTTGTAGCACCTGTGCAGCAGAAAAAAATGCATGTTCCTTCCCCAGGAGCCACTATCTACCTGCAGTAGCTTGAAGAGGGACATATTACAACAGAAAAAAGAATCTGAGGAACTCAGCCATGAGAGAAAAAAATCGAATTCTTTTTAAGAATAAAGGGATATTTTGAGGACTTTTGAGTGTGACTTTCAGCTGATAAACTCATGCCTTGTTCTATGTGATGCAGAAAAGGATGGTAGAATTAGGGTAGTAAGCTAAGAAGGTTTAAAAAGTATATCTATACTTTCAAAAAAGAATATGTAAGGAGAAATAATCATATATGAGTGTTAAGAGGAATTAAAGTTCCTGTTCCCCCCACCCCCTGCCCCAAAACTTGAAACCAAAATTTTTACTTACCTTAAGGGTTAACAATACATTATTTAGTCCCTGGGAAGTGTGACAATACACTGTTATGTCTCAGCTATCAAGATGTGGACCTCAGTGTTTGGGAAGGTTGCTATCCCCAGGACAGCGGGTGGCATGTGATCTAGTGAGAAGTATTATTATTGCCATTTTTGCCAAAGAGGAAGAGCTTTCTCTTAGCACGACAACTGATTTGGCACCAGCTCCCCATTTCTCCTGTGTTGCTTGCTCCAGTTTCTGCTTGTTTTGCTGGCTGAAAGAGAGACCGACTGTTGAAGCACGAGTGGTGATGCCAGGAGAGAGTGGAACACATTATTCCCTCTGGTGTAGCTCAGCGTCTGCAGCAGCTGGGAAAATACTGCTATGGTAGTATGATAGTCAGTATGTAAAGCCTCCAACAGAAGGAATTTTCTAATTAATCATAGTCATGTGTAAAATGCTTAATGTGTGAAAAACACAGTGCTGTTTCCCACAACGTGAAATGTGGTAACCAGATGAGTGAGCAAATCTGTTTCTTTCTTCCATGTGGAGCTTTACAGCTGCTTCTCTAAGAGAAGAAGTGTGAAAGGAGGAGGGGAAAAAGAGGTACAAAACTGGCAGTGAAAAGGTAGAAAGTCTAGAAGAGGAAGGAACTAGGGGAGCGATAACTGGGGGTTGTCAGACCTGTGCAACCGATACGACTATGCTGGCTGCAGACCCAAGATGTCCAGGCATTGTTCCTGAACTTAGAGTAAGTACTGCTCACATCAGGCCTCATTTTGTGTGAAAATGCCCAAAGGATGACACAGCTAAGGTGAAGGTAAAGAGAGGAAACAAGGTAAAACCAAAAAACTCATTTAGCACTTAATGTCTGGTGAGTTTCCCTCTCTGTGTCCCATAGTGACTACAAATGTCTGCCATACTACTTTGTGCTGCACACGATTGACCAAGCACAGGCATCGCCAATTGTAACTGTAGCTGAACACAAGGTATAGCTCAGTGCTGTCATTATTTTGTCCATTTTAACCCCCTTGCCTGTCGCAGCTCTGAGATGCCTGCCTGGGGGAATGGTCCCCAGCGCAGGTGGCTGTGGTTAAAGGGTTAACAGCTTTGTTGTTTTCTAAGGGCATGGGATGTCCGGGTGGCCTCTGCATCCTCTAACAGTGGTGCATGCTCCCACGCCACGCCCTGCAGTGTGATGTACAATCTTTTGTTTTAATGCTGGGGAAGAACTACTGTCATGACTTGCAAGGCAACCCCAATGCTGCTTCAGACACTTTGAAACGAACAAAGCCCACATAAAATAATAATAATGTCCAGGGCCACAAGGACACCGCAGGGGCACAGAGGGGACCCACGGTAAGGTGTTACATAGCATCAGTACAGCTGTGTGCGCTGCTCAGGGTCAGAGAACAGTCCTTAGCCCTATTTTAGTTAGTAACTTATTTGTAACTGTAAGAACCATTTCTTGCTAGAATCAGTGAGAGGTACATCAAGTACCTAGCTGGATTAAGTACATCAATAAATCTCAATCCTGAGGTGCATCTGTACCTATTTAGGTACTTCACTAACTGCCAGTAAAGCACTATTGGTATTTTAATGTAACTGTTGGAAGTAGCGGGCTGTCCTCACTTGAAAATTGGTTCAGGTGAGAAAACCAGCAGGCAGATTATGCAGAGAATAATGTCCAAAGAAAGGGATATTTCAAGATGTTTTCAAGCATTCAACTCCACGCTCAATCTGGATGGCAGTTTTGCAATATGCATTGCACTCTAGTGTCCTCACCCAAGATGCTAAATTCATGGGAATATATGGGAAGCATTCTTAAATCCTGAAGAACAATGTGGAACAGGAAAACATCCTCGCCCCCCCTTCTCTGCAATCCAGTTGTATGTATTAACAATGAATAGTTAACATTTTAACTCTCCTACTGTGGATGACAGCATGCTAAACTAAAAGATGCAGCTTTCTTACGAATTATCTTGGGATCTAAGATCATCTCTTTCTGGTACATATTGTGTCTTTTATTTTAAAGAACTCTAAGACTTTCAGTCTCAAAGGAACTAGGTAGTCTTATGGTCCCTGCAGACTTTGTGTAGACTCCTTTTTGGATAATATATCAGGATCCACAAGAGTCATGGTTTTATGTTTGAAAATGTAAAAAAAAAAAATCTGTCTTTTATTATTTGCACCTTCAATAGCTCTTCTAATGATCAGGTATGAAAATAAGTGTAGTTTTTTTACTTTACATAGATACAAGATTTTTAAACATTTTAGATCATTTTATGTTTAAAATCCTGTTTATGTCTTTTGTACTGCTTTAGAGTTGATGGAGTATTCCCCTTGGAAAGAGGAAAACGTTAATGTGTTTTTTCTTGTTTTCAGATGATAAAAATAGTATTCTGACATTGCAGAATAAGGGAAATAGGACAATCTCGTATTATTTGCTTAGTGCATTGATAACGTAGCCATTACAAGAGCACAGCTGCTATATTACTTTACCTGCCTTATGCAGAAAGAAAGTATAATACAGTGGCATTCTGAATCAACAGAGCAGCACTTCACAATTTTATGATACATTTTTTTCATGGAAGGAATCAGTACAGAAAAATCACCGATGGGAGGTAAAAGCTTAGGAAGTGATACCTCCTGTTTCTTTTGCAGCACTTGTCCCCCTGGATTTTTATATGCATACCACAACTGCAATGATTATACAGATATACACTGGTTGGCAAGACCTTGCCTTATCATTAGCAGCGTTTTGGTGAAGCTATGACAAAATTTTTCACTTTACTCTGATGGCTCTGGAGCTCATAAGACCTTCATGATATACAGAGCTTAAGGGAACAATTTAGGTTAATTTAACACATGCTCTGTATCTGTTTGCTGCAAAGAGTTTTCACTGTGATGATATTTCAAATAAAAGTGTAACCTTGACAGATTTTTAAATTATTCCTGCCATTTTTATTTATGAAAATGAATGGAACTTACTAGTCCCCATTTTTACATTTAAACCAGTTGCTAAAAGATATGGTGAGTCTGAAGTGTGCTTCATTATTTTGCTCTTCATTTTGCCCTATTAAAAGCATTAGATGAGGCACTATCTTTTGGATTATGGGAGCTTTCCTCTTGAGGCTGTATCTTTTAATGATTCTTTTTTCTTTAATAGGACTTTAAAGCCTATCTTTAAGCAACCATCTTTAAATGGTTGCTTTTCTTACACCCCCCCCCGTATTGAAAGGACCTCAGCAATAGTTATGTTTGGTGTCAAATGTTTTATGATTGGAATGTATCTATTCACTTTTGAGCAGAGGATAGTGAATTGAACAGAGATTTCTTTAACTGTGAGACTTTAATGGAAAACATTGCCTAAATTGGTTTTCATTGGTAAGTCTGGCAGTCTGACTTAAAATTTTTTCATAGTGAGTAAACAGGAATTATTTTTCTAGATTTCAAACCGGATGAAAATTTTCTGAAACAAACTACACTCAAATTTTAGGTAAACGAATGCTCAAAATACTTGACTCTCTACTTCCCATGACCCTGTGCCATTCACAGTGTAACAAAGCAGAGTATTGTGATGACATTAGGCAAGTGCTAATGAACACAGATGAAACCTAAATATACTCAGATTTCTGCTTTTAAAAGATGGGGAACTGCAGTAGAGGAAACTAAGGGGCAAAACCACAAGGACTGAAATAACTTTGTGGCTTTAAGTCTGACTTACCCGTATCTCAGAGTCCATATCACCTGAGAGAGATCCCATCCCTCGTTCAGGGACAAACCAACTGAAGAGTAATGTATGTCTTTATCAATCATCCTGAAGTGTTATGAGAGATCTAACCCTCTTTAATATCTGCAGATTACTCCATCTGAGCGTTATGTGACCATCATAGAGGTATTAAATTGACTATTCCCTTATAAAATACAGGGGTAGGCTTGTAGTGTTGTAGATTCTTTCAGTAGCTAAAATTACAGGGGGAAACCCAAAGCACAGTGAGGAAAAATTGCAGTTACATTTTTAAGGAGAAGGATACTTGCAGTTTTGCAGCTTTCTGAACAGCCTGACTCCTGGGGCTGCTACAGCCTGCCCTAGCTTGCCCAGAAGAAAACTCCTGGGAGGTGATTTAGGAGTGTAGCACCATCTGAGCTTTGCAGTTTTCTGCCCAGGCTCCAGCTGCTTTGCTGCAGGGGTGAGGTGTCCTGTAAGTCCTATGCTATGGATGTAATCCCATGCTGGGCAACCAAACTGGCATCAGGTGCCTTGGTGACTAAAGGGGGCCCCAGCTGTTGGACTTTGAATTGAAAAGCTTATATAAATGCTCCGTATTGCTTTATGCAGCATTGTGCAGATTTCTTGCATTCCTTTGCAAGTATTTAGCTGAATAAGGCAAAGTGTGTTTTGTTGCAGTTTTGAAGACCCTGCAATGTTCATGCCTCTACTTATCTTTACCCACGATTGATAAACTGAACTACTCAAAGGAATAAAGACAAGGACATTTCAGGCATTTTTTTCAGAATTACAACCTTATGCTTGTATCCTATTGAGGGGTGGTGCCTCTGGGAGAGGCATGAATTGTTGAGCTGGAATATCCCTCAAGGTGAATTCTTTCTACACTTGGGTTTCACATTTCTGACTTAGTTTCTGTGCTTTTAAAATGGAGATGACACTTACTGTCTAATAATGCTTAGAGGATTAATTACATAATATCAAGGATTAAAAAAATTACTAAAAGTTATAGATATTACTATTACTAGGTTAAGCTATAATTCATGGTACTTAATTTGCTTTTCAGTTAACATTTAAACAGAAGTATTCTTGTTCTGAGAAGTAAGCTAAGAAAAATAATTGCTTTACTGAAAAAAGTTAAGCTGCAATAGCATGTGGAGACACCCCCCCCCCATTCAGAGGAACATGCTTTGCATGTCGTTAGTCACAGCCCACCAGTGCAAACTTGTGTTGCTTGCAAAACGGTAGGTAATGTATTTAGTGCACTTGCAAGTTAAGAATTGCCATTTTATGATAATTCTTATCACCCCATCAAGGTTGGTCATGCTCTTCTGAGTATCTTCAATTAACAAGACTGGCCTTTTCAGGTTCTGAGACAGAATTAATTACATTCAGTTTTTGAGGATGTCTTCTTTGTTATTGGCAGTCGGGTGGGAGGCAATGTGTGATTACTCTAAGTGAAAATCAATCTGACTATTGATTGTCAGATTGCAGAAAGAAAATGCATTTTTAAATGAAACAATGTTTTCTAAAATGCAGAAAATATTTTCTAAAATGTCACAGCTCAGGTCAGGAGCTGAAACTCCATTAAATTCAATGGGCCCAGGGCGTCATAGCTGTGGTCTCCATGGTAAAACATGATATATGACAAAACCAGAACAGATGAGCAGCATAGGGTTTACATGTTTGCTGATCCTTTATTTGATCCTAGAACTAAGCCAAAAATTATTCTTTTCTTGTTGGAAATGGACTTTCAGGGGGAGGCGGGGGGGAGAAAGAAAAAAAGAAAATTTTTGTGAAATAATAATGCTAGGTATATTGCTGTGGTGCCTTGTGGGCTTTATGAATCTACCATGTTCACGAAGATTTTAGTATCATAATGGGCTGAATTCCCTGACTGAGCTACAGCTCTCCTGTCTTTTACTCCAGATCACTGCATACTAAACTTTGCCTTGCTTATATCACTTCAACTACTGCTGCTACAGTTGCAGTTAAACGTTAATTTATCTGCTTTAATGATAAACTGCCATGAAAGGTACATGCCACACACACATACCATTTCAATTATTAGCAATAGACCTACCAACGGTAGGATAAATTGGTTAGTAGGCTGATCCACCATAAAAGTAACCCCGTGAAAACCCTGCAGATTGGGTTTTGTTGGACGAGTGAGTGGAGTGAGCTCACCCTGGTGTAACATAACCATTAGATTCCCTCTGAGGAGGGGATGGGAACTTATGGACATGGGGAAATGGGGTGCGAGACCTTCCCATCCAGGGGCTGCCAAATGCTGCCCTTATGCTGCCTTAGCCATAATTTCAAAGTGATTGATAAGACCCTGCAGGTGCATTAAGCCCTTGTCTGTAACGTGTAACATAGTATGTCATAAAATATCAGATGGTCCCAAGCTCTAGGGGTTCCTGCCTTAAATGGGTTTGCAGATCTGAAATGGGAGAAGTACAGAAAGGCCCAAAGGTTTTTGACCGGGTTCAGTGTTCTCACTGACCTCAAGGGTCCTGCATTATATTTTCTGCAAAACAAAAACTACTGCTAATACATACGTATCACCTGACGCCGTAATGGGCTATTACAATAAGAGTACGCATGAAAGAGAAATAGGAGAAACTTTCTGTGGGATGACCTAGAAAACCTCTTCACAAATTATTACTGCAACAGGAGTCACAGTATAAAAGATGTATCGACTGTTCTAATTTTCAAAGGACATTTTGTTCTGAAGTAAATCCACAGCAGGTTGAACGTTCACATCCTTGGGATGTTTAGAAAACTGACGACTGAACGATCAAGCATGCACTTGCTCTACATAAAGGCAAGATAAAAGCCATGTGAAAACACGCATATATTTTTAACATAGACCAGAAAGCACCAGGCTGACATTGCTGAATCTGGAGATTAGCCCCATGGCACTTCAGACATGGAAAAGGAATATGCAATGCAAGTCATGCTGCTTTCTGCTCTGCGGGTTTGTTTGTGGCACAGATACAGTGATGCTAGCTGCCCCTTTCTGAAGGAGAGAAGATAAAGATTCTTTGTAGGAAAATACCTGCTGGAGATCTGCATCTTGGTTAGACGATGAAAGCTTCAGCTTTCCTCCATCAGCAAAACCCTTGGTGAAATTTCACTTGGAAAGGATGGGGGGAAATGCTATGCCAGGATGAACAGACATGATCAAAAAAGGTGTTGCAGCAAAAACAAGCTATTGGAAAGCAGGATAGCAAACTGGATAATCATGCTTCATGAGCGTTTGCCAGAGAAAAAGACAAAACCACACACTTTCTCTTGGACTGTTGATGAGAGACACTTTCAAAGCTACAGTCCAATTGACTTGAAAATTGCATGAGAGAGCAGTACAGAAAGGACCGTTCACCTGCTGAAGGGGGTTCTCCCCCTTCACCTGCTTCAATTGCATACAGAAGTTTTTATCTCGTTCAGGCTAGGGCAGCATGTAGGATCATAGAAATATTTCTTTCACCGCAAAGGGCTCAGGAAATTTTTTCAAAGAAAAAAATTTTGCCTGGGAAGTTGCACAGGAGAGTGTGCAAGAAAGCCACGTTCCAATGTTTCTCCATCTAGTCTTGCTCATCTATACGGGAAGGAACAACTTCTCAGCTCATGATTTCAGACCAGTTTCAAGGTGGATGTTATGAGGAGGAAGTTGTCTATTGAAATAGTTTGTTGCCCCATTGACCAGAAACTGTGGAACTGAAGCAGACCCCAAACACGTGGTCACTAGTTTCTTTCAGAAATTACTATTTACAGTGTTTACAAATTCAGAGAGTTAAAATTTAATCTTGCCATCTTATTAAAGAAAAAATGCCACCATTTCTGAAGTTTAAAATAAGTTTTTTTTGCACAGCTCCCATCCACTCTAATCCTCAAAAAGAGTTTTTGGTTTTTTTTTTCTATGGGGAACAGAAGATCAGCTGGTCTGAAGGTTTGTCACTTTCTTATTTATGTTCTGGAAGAGAATGGAAAATCACTGCTGATACAGTTATGTGTATCACAAATGTTGATGGAAAAGTAAATGATGGCCAGGATAAGGTTTCTGCACAAAGTCATGTGGATCCTTTGATAAGCACGACCTATCCGTGTTTTAATATAATTTAGTGTCAGATTATGATCCTGGCAAGAGTCACCAAGTATATTACAAAGTGGTATATTCTGCACTGCTTTGGTATCTGGGGTTCAGGTATGAATCCCTTCTTGGAAGAAAAGCTTTAGCTGAGCACTAGTTGTTTAATAACCTGGGACAGTCATTGGGCTTTAGATAGTGTGAATTTACATTTCTGGCCTTGCACTGTAAAGCTCAGGCAAAGATTACCATTTTGATGGATGTGTGCTCATCTATAGACATGAACCATACAAAATGTGAGTCAATTGCTGTTTTTTGTGTCAACTGTGCAGGCTCTGGACATGCTTACTTTTGCTCTTAGATGTTTGAGTTCTGTCAAGTCTAATTCCCTCTTATGGTCACTCTTTACATGATTCACTCTGTATTATCACTATAAATACTTTGTCACAAAGGAAGAGGGGGAATTAAACATGTTTAGTACTCTTTTTGATAGTAGATACCATGAACCGCTAGGCATTTGCAGCAGTAAATGTTAATATCACTGCCTACATCAAAATGTATTTAAATATTTCTTATGTTATTACATAATTTATTTTTTTATAAATAATGTATATCGTTTGTATACATGGTGCAAAGACTTCCACATCCATTTCTTAGGATAAGAACAAATTGACCAGGGATCTTAAGATATAAAGCCTTGAATTCTTGACATGTTATCTTCAATGACATGAAATTTGAGGGGAACAGAAAAGAAGGGTAAGGAAATATCCTGTTGCTTCATCAGGAAGCATTTGTGCAGACAGTTTCTGAATGAATATTCTGCTCTTATTTCTTTAGTGACTTCCTGGAAAATCCAAAGCTTTTTTTTGGCATGCCCAGTGTAGGGTCCTTCCTGAACAGGAACAAACACCTTTCGGTCATTCTCCAAGGCCTTGACAACACTGGGGAAAAAAAATATCAAAAAGCGTTGGAAATCCTGACAAGATTTTGGAGACTGATTTCAAGTTAATCAGTCTGTCTGAACTTATACAGGATCAGGTATCGTTCAGGTCTGCATGCAGGTGATGGTAGCTGTCTTTATGGATATTTTCAGTGCCTAAGAATTAAGTCCTCTCAGGAAACCTTTAAAATGTTATTAAATGATATTCCATAAGACAGTGCTAAATTTCAGTTTTGCCTTACATTGATAAAATTGCTTATATGAACATAGAGTGAATGGAAACCTGTTGTCCATTCTGAGTACAGTGAAGGGGCATTTGCTGTAATTCCTAACTACAAAGTGACCAGTATCTTGTTAGCAGTACAATAATGTATATTGGCAGTTTATTTTCTGATGAAAAATGAATGTGATACAATTTTAGCACTAAAGCTTGTGGAAGGCATTTGCAAGCGTTCGAAGACAGTACTTCTTTTTCTTTGGAAAAGGACTTTGAGATTAATTTCCTTAAAATTTTGAAAAGTTTCTATTTATTTTTCATTCCCTTCAGCTCTGCAAAATGAATGGTAAAAGCAGCTTCCTGAGTGGAAAATTGTTGGGAAACCATCCCAATCATTTTAACAGCTTTGAGTCCAGGGCATGTTACACATATTTTGTGCATCTCTGGTTTCATATGCATTATACCTGCTTTAAGATAAGTGATTTTGCTTCTTTGTAGAGCTGAAACATGAGATCTACGTTTGGAGACTGACTGCACAGCGCATTAATCCGGCCAGCAGAGAGGAGACTGCGGTGAAATGCCTCTTGATGCAGAAGGTGCTGACCCTGGAGATGCTCCTGAGGAAGAAGCTGAGGACGTTTCACAGGTGAGTGGGGACCAGCGTGTCTCACGTCCCCTGCTCCGAAACTGGGTGGGGACAAGCTGCAGGCACAGGCAGTTTGTTGGACTGGCAGGGAGCTCCCGCTCATCGTAGTCTACAGCCAGGAATGATAGCGTGGCTTTGTTAACGTCAGGGGTAATATTTCTGTTTGGTCAACGAGCCAAAGGCTTACCTCTAGTAATTTTAGGCAGAGCTGAAAGTGAAGGCTTTCAGGGATCTTCTCTGGGACAAGATCTATATTCTTAGTTGTCTCTTGATCAGAGGGTGTTGGGGCAGATATGAAGAGCCACCCACAGCCTCAGTAAAACACAAAGTATTTTAGGACAAAACCGATGTGTAAGGTCTGGAAAATATATGTCAATATGACCCAAATTTCAAGGCCTAGAAATTTCAGGTAGTATTTGGTTTAAAAAGATCACAAATACATCATTAGATTTTTCCTTGCAATAGTGGCTTCAGCATAGTAAAATGCTATAATTTTTTTTTACTGAAAAATTCAAGTGTTTTTCATTGAACTGTTGAGTTTGAAAAACTTATCACCAGTGAATTGCTGCATTTTAAAATTATTTCATAATCAAATCTTCAGTGTGAACCTGACTGTAGGCATAATTAACTGTTTATGTATAGAAAGGGAGAAGTTTTTATAAACTAGGACTAACAAAAATGCTAAACTTTGTTTATGTTCTGGCAAGAACAACTGTTATGCTATGGAATTTGATGACTGAGAATAGCAGTGATAAGTACTCTGAAAGTGAATTGGCTAAACTAAAGTGAAACTGAAATAATTAATTTTTATTAATAAACATGTTAAATAGGCAGTATGGACAAGGACATGTAAATATATGATTTCTTAAACTCATCTAGTAGTAAGATGATTTCTGTTTATATAATTTTTGCGGATATTGTGCACTTTGAATGGAGTGACTCTATTACTACTTAAAGACAAAAAAGGTTGTTAACATCACCTCCTTTTTAAAAGATTATAGCAGATTATTAGACTTTATGACATTCTAAAGAAGACAGTTCTGAAGTATAAATAAAAATTGTGTATTTAATCTTGAAAATCAGGATTCTTCCAGCACAGTACATTTACAGCAATGTAAAAATTCATTAGCTCCTGAACCGCAAACCCCAAGGCCTTTTGCTGGAGGGCTGACTATGCTGATAACACGATGAAGTTACTCGGATCTTAAAAACTTCATTATAAAATGCAAATGGAAAGTATATGTGTTCTGACTTGTTGATGTTAGCACACGGCCCTCATTTTATCGCAGCAGGGCATACATCAACTCCTGAAACTATTAAGGGGACTACATATTGCATATAGCCAGATCCTATACTGGGGTCCATGCTCTGGAAGCTAGCTCCTTCCAAGCCTGTGGCACTCCTCATGAACCGAAGGGTTTGTGTATTAGTGGAGCGTGTTACAAAAGTGCAGTCTTCAGTGAATGCTCAGGGGAATTTTGCTGCTGGCCGTAAGAAGGCCACGACTCCTTTGTGGTATGAGTTACTCCGTATGGTGGAAAGGGTGATCTATTTGTGATGAGAGGGATTTTTTCCAACACTCTTGGCAGAGTTCTAATTTCATTCTGGAAAAAAACAGGTGTCATTTTCTTTCAGGCAAATTTCACAAGAAGATAAAAACTGGGAAACAAATATTCAGGAACTCCAGAAAAAAGTAAGTAGATGGCAGTTTTTCTCAGTATCCATGTAAGCGGACCTATGCCTTTATACAGAGACAGTGCTTTGAATCTAATGCAAATTTAATAACTGTCATGATAGCAGAAAAGCTGGCAGGCAGGCTGGCTGGCTTCTCTGTGGGATGCGGTTACTGAACCACGTTGTGAATTTTTGTTAGGTTTTATACTTTTGTTCCTTAGAAAAATATCATTTAAAGGATCAATAAATGATTCAGCAGTGTTTTCTTAAATTTTTAATCCTTGACCAGAAAGACTCAGAGGTGTCAATAGGTTGTTTATAACTGTGATGCATGACGATAGAGTACACTCCTGCTGATGTACCGAATACCGACTCTAATTTACCACACTGTCTGTGACATGCCTGCTTTATTATTCAAGTAGGGATAAACCATTTGGATAAATCCTGTTCTCTTTGCTGTGCACACATTAACACCGCCTAAGTGTTTATGCTGAAGCTGGGTCTGATGAGATGTAAACTCTGTAGTGGGATTAATTTCACCTAAATTTAATTGTCTAAATGTCACATCCTCTCCACCTCACTGGCACCACTAATGAATCCAGGCCTGTGTTTGGGAGCTCAAGTCCTTGACTGGGACATCACTGTCCTACACATCACATCAAAACAGAACAAAACCAATGGGATTTCTTACTAGGTTTTACACCTTTTCAAGGCATTGCATAAAAGACAACCTTTTTAAAGAACAGAGATTTGCTTGTACTTTAGTAGAGCTTTAAACTTATGTGGAAGACTGGAAACAAGAGAGGGACTTGGGCTGAGAGAAAGTGATTCCCTGGGTTGGTGGCGAAAGTGAGATCAGAGCAGAGAAGCAGAGTCACGATGGAAAGCACTGGGTCTGAGGGTGAGAGCATGAGGAGCTCGGCACAGGGATGCAGGAGCTGGGCACGGGGGTATAGAAGCTGTGTAGGGATTATGGGCTTGGCATGTCCATGAGAGTAGTACAGGAGGCACGAAAGACCTGACCTCTAGGGTAGGTTATAGGTTTTCAAGGCACACGTGCAAAAAGGGTGGTTTTGTCCAGTGTCATGAACCCACAGAGTGCCCGGAGTGCCCTCTGTAGGAGGAATTGCATTTCAACCCTACTTCTGCTGAAATGAAGCTGTGATGGGGGTAGCTGAAGACAGCTGAATGTATGCAGCAGGTGCTAGCTACTTGTAACTCTTAGATCACATTGGGCCACATATTCACGTTTTTTATAGGTATGCATGAAAGGCTTCAATTTAAATATTTCTGTCTTTTATGCTGAAGAGGAATATACAATACAAGAACAGAAGTTTGCGCTTCACACGTGCTTTTGTGAACTCTATGCATAATAGATAGCTCCTTCTTTAATACAGTTATGAATGTTTTTCTCCCTGTCTACAGCACAGGATAACAGACAAAATTCTTCTCATCAAATGCCTGACTGTGCTGGGATGTGTTATTCTTATGTTTTTTCTCAACTCGTTTGTTCCAGGCATCTACCTAGATCTTGGTAAGTCTCATAGTTTTGTTCTATCTAAGTAAAACACACACCCTCCCCGCCCCCCCCCCAAAAAAAAAAAAACAACCCAAAAAACCAAGTCAAAAACAAACCCCAGTTTTTCTGAGTCTGGATCTTTTCAGAAAGCCCTTTCCCAAATGTCTCTGGCCTCGCAATTCCACCAGGTTAATCAGAACAGTAGTTTCTCAGAACAGGTTTTCAAAATGCAGTCACGTCCCAGTCACCCCAGGAGGAATAACAGAGAGTGCTCGTGACTTCATTTTTCTGACTTCCCAATACTAATGAGCTAGCTAAACATTACAGAATGAGCAAATTTGACCTTGGCATCATTGCACTGTAGGTTTGAGTGAATGACCAAGATGCATTATGGAGATCAGAAAATAATCACTCCATGGAAGAACAAAAAAGTAGTCTGGCATTATTTCTTAAGTATAGATAACTTTGTGTAACTTCCAGTCTCCATTACTTTATCACTAGAATAAATCATTTCCCAAAATAAAATCAGGAAGACACTGTATATGTGTGAAATGAAAGTAGCTGTATGCATACTTTCTATGTATATAACTATATGTGTAGATTTTTATATAGATAGTTGTATATCTATATGAGGACAGGATCTGCATATCCTAAAACCAGAACCAAATTAAAGCTCACATTTAACCGCAGGACAGTCATAAAACCTAACTGTGCATTGCCCTACAAAATGTTAAAAATATTTTTTTGGCTGCTGAGCACTTGAAAGTTATCGAATTTCAGATTTATGGTTTTTTCATGCAATCTGAATTCCCCCATGGTGTACATCCATCTCAGTGGCTGAAAGATGCAACAGTCTTGAAGAGGAATAACTCATAATCAATAAATCATTGATTGAATCATCATATACACAGATACTACATTGAAATCAATTTTTATTATGCACAATATAGAGCTAGTTATAGCTGTACAATGGTGATCAAGTTGTAAACAAGACCTTCCATATCTGCTGCTGCCACTTCTGGTGTATTCACTGGCTTAGAAAGGTACCAGTAGCAGAAGGCTGTCCTCTCTGCTGGGACCTAGGGAAACACCAGTGTTGCGTATTGCTGGCACCAGTGGAGGATATGGGCTATTGTATCTGGAGAAACGTGTTTTAATAGGTACAGCTTTGCTGCTAAACACATTTGTTCCAGGGACTGATCCCCAGCCCTCAGGCCTTAGAGGTGCAGGATGGCTTGTGTCCACACTGCTCAGACCTTGTCCCTTCAGAGCAGACTGGCCGTATCTCCACAGCACAGCAATTGGCCTTGTTTCCTTTTGACACTGTATATATGGGTTAATTAATTTTTAGGTTCGCAGCGAGGGCAGTTTTGTAGCCTAGCAGAGCTGTGTTTTAAGATTATGAGGCTGAGGGCATATGTTGCATTCTCTGGTACATTTGATGGAGTGCATGAAGCCACCAGGGATAATGTTGGAGTAACTGTACAGAGCAGAGAGAGACAAACCTGATCCAGGCTCACCCATGCTGCTGTTTGGGTGTGATCCCTGAAATGAATTGTCTCCAGAACTGCACCTTGGTTTATTTTTATCTCAGATGAAACAAGCTGGGTCGCTGCAAAAGAGTCTGGGAGCAAAGCAACACTTACACAAGGGGGACTCTGGGGGACCAGGACCTTGCTGTGGACTGGGGCTAAGCAGTTATCTAACAGTGTCAATACACCCAGCAAGACCTTGTTGGCATTCTGTGGAAGTCCTGGTGCCCTGGAGCAGTATGAGATTAGGAAAGGGGCCACGTCAGCCAGGCTTTCTTCCCCATTTCAGCCAGTGCCACAGCTGCTCTGGCAGCTTCCCCGTTCCAGAGTATTTGCCATGGAAATGGACGATTTCAGCCCATAAAGATTATTGGCTGTTAAGAAGTTAAAAGATATACTGATGTATTATTATAAGAGCAAAAGTGCTGTATTACTAAGGTGTAGGAAGATGCAGAAATTGAAGACATTTGAAGGCATTTGAAGTCATGGTGGCTAAGAACATAAGGAAGGCATTCACATCGGCAATTTAAGAAATCAATTTTCACCCTTACTTTTCTGTCTCAGATAAGTGGGCACTGAACCATGTAGGATTTCTTGAATTAAACCCATCTATAAGTGTTTTTGAAAAGCCACAGACAGTCAGTAAAGACCACATAGCACTGGTTGCATATGCTTCTGGTAAGATATTCTTTCAAAACTGCAAAGCAGTTGGAGTCCATACTAGAAGAAACTTAATAACTGATGATTGTTTTTTGTCCTACTTTATGTCAGTAAAACAAATGAAAACAAATGGCATGGTTAGAAGTGCAGGTTTCTATTATTCACTAGCTGATCTTCAGCTGCAACCTTGAAAGTAAATAGGGGCTGTATGTGTTCTGTATTCATGGCAAACCTGTCAGATTAATGAATAAATGTTATTAAAGCATATACATAATTTCTATTAACGATTAATGGAACCTGCAAACTTCCACTGAGATCTCACTGGTGATTCCTGAATTCCACTATCTTGATGATAGCTGTCACTTATTTATCATTACTGAAGTAGTGCCGCTGTGCGTCTCTATGGATTTTAGTCCTCCAGTGCATGGAAATGAATTTCCTAAAATACAGTACCTTTTGTACTCTGATGGTTTGGGTAAATTTGTTTAATATGTTTTTCTCATAAAAATGAAAGTAGGTTGTAGTTCAGTGTTTAATTTTCTAGCAGAATAATGTTTTATACAGAGGCTGAAGTGTTAGAAATCTAATAACTTTTAATTGCATTTGGTAGAGTGAATTAGAAAGATTATAGAATTCTTTATCAGTCCCAGCCTTGATACAATTTTTCCATTATGAACTTGGAATCATTAATATAATTTGAGGGAACTGACATTTTAATTTAAATAATAAAATTTGCATACTTAGCTGCCTTTTAAATTGCAGAACACTTTCCTATTCTGTTTTCCTGTACCTGTTCATCAATTTATTTAGTCTAATTCTATGCAACATCTATGTTAATGAAAGATTAGTACTGAGACTTTAAATAAACAGATATGGCAAACTTTAAGACTTCTACAGTGCTTTCATTTGGCCCCATGGGATTTTACTTTATTGATAAAGCATCTGAGAAAAGATGACAAAAGATGAAAGTAAAGCCCCTTTGAGGATTGTACCTGGCTCCTATTTTGACTTTAACTTTTAGGCAGGCATGTCTAGAGCTTTGAACTGTAATGAGATCCCCCAAAAGAGATGAAAGATTTTAAAAGTAAAATAAAGCAAGATTTTGTTGAAATTTAAACTAGGTTTTTTTTTTTTTTTAAATAGAGGATGCTCAAAGTGACTGGGTCAGAAAGAATACACAAAATCAATTTATAACCTACTTCCTTCTGCTTCTGTGGGGCAGGTCCTTCCTTTTTGGTTTGGTTTCAGTTGGTTCAATGAGTTGCTGAGCTGCTGTGAACTCTGTGCAGTTCCTTCTAGTATCCATGAAGAGGGACCCATCACCTCTGTGGCCCTACTTTTGTCTGCCCCTCTCAGTGGTCTCTGCATGCAATGCAGGCACCCCACTCCTTGCAGACCTCCTTGCTCTTGCTCCCTTCCACCTCTGGACACCTCTTTCCCAGAGCCAGGCTGAGTAGTTTCTGAGGCAGGGGAAGGTCCTCTTCTCCTTTTAGAGGGTTGCAACAGACTCTGCTGCTCCCATCTTCAAGAAACAAGGTGCAAACCCAAGAGCAAACAAAAGAGAGATTGTCTGTTTCAGAGAAGAGATACTGTCTCTATTTTGGCTGCAGACGGCTGGAAGCTGGGAAGGTATGCCAGGAGAAATGCAATTGTATGTTTGCCTTTTTTGTATATTTATTCCCACATTATTGCCACTACTTCCCTGTTGGAGACAGGGCTCTTGCATAGGTGAACCTTTGGTATTACTATCTACGGCTGATCTCATGATCCTTTGATGAATTAATTATTTATGCAAGAGGACAGGGAGAGATTTTTGGACTCACTGAATTCTTCCATAATTTAGGACTGCTATTTGCTCCAGCCCCAGCAGAAGACAGAGTTTCAAATCATAAACCTTGAGGCAACTATCTTGGCTTTTTTTTTTGTTCTGCAGAGGGGTTATGTCTTCATACTATTGCCTGAGCCCATTATGATGTCTTTGGTGCCATGGATGTCTGTGATCCTTCAGACATCAATGTTAAAGCTAAATACCTTCAGCTGCCCTTAAAATAATCTCAGGAGGAGGTCAAGTATCAGTAGAGGTGATCTACAGCCGTGATTCATCTGACCTACTTTAAAGGTCTAATTCATGAAATGATTCACCTTACCCTATGTCACTTCACTTTTTATATGCCAGAAGGCGTCTTCTCAAGCTGTACCAAGTTTTAGTCATAGATACTTAAAACCAAAACCCACAAGAGTTAGATGGATATTTGGCTTGCTAATTGATTATTTGGGGGTTTCACGTCTAACTAATATCAAGTTTGGTATTATTAAACAAAGCAGTTTTAGCAAAAACCCCAAACTTATGAACTTTTAAAAAGTTTATGATTTTATTGTTTTAACTAACTAACGTGATCGCTATGACCTTTCTAGGTAGTAGAACAAGTTCTATAAACCAGCACTCCATGTCACTTCTGTCAGGCAAACATCCTAGGTCTAAATTTTCCCCATTGTCCTTTCTCTAAAGCTAAAATCCCTCAGTATTTACTGACAAAGGTTATCTTGTTTGACGAGCCATAATTCATGTAGTTAAATCTAGTTTCTCTTGGAAAACTCTCTCTTGTCGTCTATATTCACTGTGGTTTAACTTTGGACTGTGGGCTTGGACTGCAAATTCTGCTGCAGATACTTTAGAGGATCTGAAACTCTCTTTCTGCAATTTATCTTAACTAGTTACATCTTGAATCATTGAAACATTTTAAAACTGTGACTGAAATAGTGGAAATAGTGGAAAAGTGGAAATAATTGTTTTCATTTAGAATCATAGAATCGTAGAATAGTTTGGGTTGGAAGGGACCTCTAAAGGTCATCTAGCCCAACCCCCCTGCTGTGGGCAGGGACATCTTCAACTAGATCAGCTTGCTCAGAGCCCCGTCCAACCTGACCTGGAATGTTCCCAGGGATGGGGCATCCACTACCTCT
>NW_008795487.1:1434548-1453360 GCF_000699145.1 Aptenodytes forsteri | reverse complement strand
GGCTCAGGAAACCCCCCTGTACGCTGCGATCCGCCGCTCCGCTGCGGGACGCACCTGCACCAGAGCTGATCGCCTCTGCGAGTGACCATTTAATTTAAACTGACTTCCATTTCTCTGGTAGGCCATGTTGTGCAGAGCTCCTTCGTATTCTATTGCCAGAGCATTAAAGGAGAAATGTGTTCAGTTTCTGTAGATGCAAAAGACTCCTGCTGTATTGTCACTCCTTTGGATACCAGTTGTCATATTTTCTGACTCACTTCCCTAATTTACAGAAAAATTGTTGGAATTCACATGAGAAATTAAATAGCTTAATTGGAAAGGGCTTCAGCAGAACAACCTCCCCCAAATTATGTCTACAGAGAATGTTATGCAAATTATAGCAAAAATTTTGTCTTAACCTGCAGAATGGAGTGACACCTCAAATTCAGGGAAGTGGACTGGATCTGAAGTTTCTCCCATATAATTTCTCTTGATTTTCATCCTGCTTTTGTTTAAGTGGACATGCACAATTTTCAGCCTACACTGTAATTTACATAGGTGAACCAATAATTATAATAGAGTTGGAACTGAGTGGCACTTGCCTGGTAGCTTGCTTAGTGATGAAGAAAGGGCTGCACTGCCCTAGAAAGCTTCACAAACTTGCTTAAATTTGCTATTGAATCACAGAATGTCGGAAGTTCCATATCAATATTTAATTGGCTTAGAAACACTGAAGCTAGTTCTCCATTACTGCAGCCTACTAAGATTTTAACAACTAACTTAATCCATTTTCTTTTCTGCAACATTTTCAATAAGGAACTCACTGCAGCAATGATTCTTCCCTAACAAATTTGAGACAGATTGGCAGGGTCAGCATGTGTAAAAACTTGTGTGAGGGTTAGCAGTGCTGTAACCAATGAAAGAAAACTTAAACTTAGAGATCTTTGACTAAATTATTTAATGCTATAAGCTAAAAAAGAACTCATATTGCACAGGTGAAATAAATGTAGTCTGTGTGGTTTTGTTCTGAATGTGCAGCCTAGGAAGCTGCCTAAGAAGAACTCTAACAAGCTTTTCCCCCCAGCTTTTATCTGGGCCCTTGGACAGAGTATGTATGTGCATTTGAACTTGTGCTAAGAGGTTTCTTTAGAATGGTGAAAATGTTTTTAAACATGAACCACTCCCCCACTGCTCTGTGAGAAAGATCCTGCCCCACAGTGTGCAGCAGAATTTCTCGGGTCCAAAAGATTTATAAATGGTCATGGAGAAGGAGCACAGGGCTGAGAAAGGTGTGGACAGATCCCATTAGTCTGAAAGGGGTGTTAACACAGAAGCATCCATAAGGCTTTTATTTTTACACTTTAAAATGTTATCCTGGAACTTTTTTTCTCATCTGCTATCAGTAATAAATAGATTAAACCATGTTGTCCTACTATCCTGTATGACGGTGGAGTTATATAAATCTGATACTCTTTACAAACAATAAAATTATATGTGCAGAAACAAAAAAACTTGACTCTCAAAATTTAAGTGTTTGTACCCAAAGAGAGGGAGAAAAAGAGAAAGTGTTCATATTTTGGAAATGTTTGGTTTCAGGTTATTGTGCAATAATTAAAATGAAAGGTTCATTATAGAGTTACTCATTGTTACTGAGGAGTTATTTTATAAAATGTTTGAAAAACCAGATCAATTTAATAAGCTGGTGTATAATTATTTAGTACTTAAGAAAACAGAAAATCCTGGTGAGACAGACAGCTATTAAGCTATAAAAACTGGTGAATGACACAGATTTAAGAAAGCATAGGCTTAATGCCAAAAGCCACATTGTTAGGTTTAGCACATCTTATATTTCACATCTTATATCAGTATAGCCTCATTGTAAAAAGTGCACATTTGCTCTTTAATTTGTCACTGAATCTAACATTTATCTCCAGATTATCTAGGGTCTGTGATATTAATCAGTTTTAGCTGAGGAGATCTTGTAGGTATTTACTGCTAAATAATGGCTCAAATGATACTGAATTATCAACTATATTTAAAACTGTCACAGCCAATATTTTCTTTTCCTTGTCCTTTTTTTCTCCTTGTATTTTTATTTTATTTTATTACTTTGTAAAGCTTTCCAACATGGCTTCATAAATTAAGGAACCAGATGCAAAGCCTGGGAAGCAACATTTATGGACCTTTTCTATACAGCTAAAAATATCAGCTTGAATAATCTGTGGTTGCCTGGAAACTCCTTCACACATTTCAGTGAAGTAGATGGTTTTGGTCCGCAAAACATTTGGATTAGGGATGCCTTCTCTGTATATGGCAGTAAGCTCCCGCTTTCAAAGTATCAGTGGTGATGTTACGCTTGTGATATTGTGGGCAAAAAGGGGAACATTCCTTATACGTGGAGCTAAGAATTTATTGTTAGTCTAATTAAAAGTTGTATCAGTGTAAACAAAACACAACAAACAGTAATTGTTAGTCCTCTTACGATAACACTAACACAGTTCAAATTATCTAATTAATACAAAACAAAACTCATTAACACTATACAGTTAAAACTGTTGTAAAAAAACCCGGCAAAGAACAAAAAACCAAAATACTCCCAGTATCTCCCCCTTATATTTTGATGTTAGGGTCACCCTTTGATGCTCTGCAGGGTGCTAAGGTTCACAGGTTTAGGCTGGGAGGAGTCACAACGAAGTGTTGATATCTTCAGGTCTTTGCTGGGATGAGCGTGATAGGGTTGTCTCCCTCCTCTTTACCAGGAGGTGAATAGTGTTCATGTTAATGATTTCTTCCTCCCTGTGCTTGGGTCCACTTGAGCCCATTTTTATACATTTTCTAAAGCTTTACACTTCGCTTTTTCACATTTGGTCTTCAGCTCTCCAAGATATCCAATTTTATCATCTGTGGTGTGTTGTATGTATATTACATACTTGCTTCTTGTGCTTTTTGTTATACCCCTAAAATGGGGTAACATTGACCATCTCCTAAGTTTGCTCTATCATCTATAACTAACCACTGTTGAGTTGCGGATGAACCTGGGGCCTTTGGTACCGTCCTATGCATCCCTTTTCAGCTTCAATTACTGATCCTGTGCACTCGTGTCTGTGGCAAATTCTTTCTTCTTTTACTGTTTTCCATTAACGCTCCACCTACATGAAGCTGTGACATTGCTTTCTGTGACTAAAGTGGTTTCGTTAGTTCCTGACCTGATAAAGGTAAACAGAGCAACAAATTGTAGCATCTGACAAGAGTGTCCAGCCTAATGTAGTAAGATATAGTAAGATTAGATCCATGCTTTTAGGCACTCCTCTTTGAAAGTCCTCAACCCTTTCTGGAGACCCTTCCAGGTCCTCGCAGTTGTGCTTGCAGGGGCTGATCGGCAGCCCTTTCCCCTAGGTGGTATCAGCTACAACTGTCAGTGGAGTTTGGCATATTTGTCCTCATTTAGTGCTCTTCGACTCCCTGCTCTTGCTTCATTCGTCTACTATTTTATCTGTTCTGGCATGCAGTAGTGGTGGTTTAAGTTGTCTAGTATTTTTACACTGAGGTCAAGAAGAGCATTGCATGGGACTGACCTGCTGGCCTCTGAGAATGTAGTATGGAGATTTGATTGCACCACAAATTGTGGTTTTAAAATGAGAATGGACACATCTTTGAGTCACAGTGTTGTTGAAAAAATTCCTGGTACTGTGTATATGAATATAAGTTAAAAAGAAATTTGACAATTATTTTGTGGGAATGATAATGTTGGAATGGAGGTAAACGGATGCAGTCAGCATTGACTTGGACTCAGAAAGTCTTGTCCAGATCTTAGTTATTCCTCCTTCTCAGCATGACACTTTACTCCTGAAAGTAAGAGAAATCTGCTTTCCATGATCCTTGCAGTCTTAATTTCTTTTAGGATAGTTTTCAAAAAATTCTGCCCTTAAAATTGCACAGTCATCTTTACAAACATGTAATTAAGCGTGGAAAGTATCCTCTGTCCTTGCAGCTGCCCATACACTTGCCGAGAAAAAAACAAGAACCAGTAACAGTTGTATCTGCTAGTGCAGATTTTGTGCTTTATTGCTTACTTCCAGAAAAGTTGACCTTTCCTCTGTCTTGATATTTGCATCTTCTCAAATTATTTTTGGTTCACAAGAGTCAATGAGGCTATGGCAATAGAGCGTGTTTGTTTGTAGTGACCTTTACTGAAATAACTCTGTAAATTTTTTAGACTTGGATTGGTGCAATATATGCAGCTATATATCTGTCAACACATCTTCCCTGTAGATGTAGTGCCTAGCTATAGCGATCTCTAACCAGGGTTTCTTTCTTACAGCGTTCTATCTTGAATGCCATCCTCTCTCATCTATGAAATTGCATTCGGAGAGTTATCAATGTTAGGTGTTGACATTGCAATACAACGGTGAATGTGATTTCTGCATTCTGACCTCATGGTATTACAGCTATGCAACAAAGTCCAGCCCATCCTTTCCTAATGCACATGTGCTTATCTGTGATTACAGAGCAGCTAGTCCTCTGCCTCCTTGTTTTATGCTACACTTCTGGTTTTTAACATCGCAATTACCTTCTATCAGCATAGGTTTCTGTTTCTTTTGCCTTGCGTGGTGTTACAGTTTCCACCAACTTTTTTGATATTATTTTAATCCTCTTGTATTGTACCAAAAATTTCCTGTTGCAGTGCAAGCTGTCCTGGACTGTCACCATCACAGTTCTGTCCCCAAGGAGTAGCCTTAAACTGTGCTGCTATAAATAGCACAGAACAACTGAAAAGGATTTCTATGAAGCTAAGTCTATGAAAAGAGACTGCTCAAAAGATCAGCAAGTTGCTTTGTAAGAAGGCAACTTTATTAAAAAAAGAATATTAATGATAAAACAGTGCTTATCAGTTAACAGCAAGTATTACTTATAAACATTCAGCATGATTTCAAAATGTACATTTTCAGGGATGCCTGATAAAATAAAACAAAAAGTTACAGAAACCAAAATACAGGACATTTTCATTCACATTCAGAACTACTGATGAAACGTATTCCATGAGTAGAGCAAGCACTACTGGAAATATGTCTTTGATTTAACTTTTTCACCCCAGTATTTCTATAGGCTTGCATAAGAGTATAATGGAGTGTATGTTTTACATAACATTAAAACTACAACATAGTATATGATGGACTGGCATACATCCTTAGGCTAAATTTTGAGGGGCTGTGGAGTTAATCAGAATTCTTCTGATTAAGCTTTGGAACACAGTGATGGACTTTACTTCCTCATATATTCAATAACATGCTGTGTAAACAATTATTCAAAGGTAAGCGCCAAATATGTTTTAGCTGGTAAGCTTGTAAGGGACATTGTGGGCTAAAAGGGTTTCTGCAGTTCACAAAAAGTTGCTGTGGCCATTTTGACAAATAAAGAATTGTTAAGATCACAGAAAAAGAATATCATACTTTGCTCAGTGACAAATGTCTAAAAAATCAGTGTGTCCATCCCGTTGTCTGCAGATAGGAGTATTGTATTTTCATCTGGCAGAAGGTGGTCTAGCTGATTTTTAAAAAAACTCTACTTATTTTGCAACCACTGTAAATATGTGTCACTGAACATTATGTAGCCTGAATCTTCCTTGCGCTATTACACCTCCTCCTCACTCCCTCTTGTCCTATCCACTACTGCCGCCACAAACAGGTTGCTTTCTGCCCTCTGGAGCAGCCTGGTACATACCCAACGACTTTCCAGGACCCCTTTAATCTTCTTATCTTTGAGCTAAATATGCTGGATTCTTTAAATTTTTCCTCAAAAGTCAACTTTTCAGACGGTTGATTGCGCTTTCTTCTCTGCCTTGGACTTCCTAAAGGGGATGCATCTTACTTACAGTATACCTTCTCAGGGTTTACTAGGGATGAAGAGAGCAGCGGTTCCTTCACAGGATTTACCATTTATAGTCCTGATTCTGTATTTCAGTGGGCCATTAGGTTCAGTTGTGATGCACTGTATTTCTTGAGTCTTTTCTGCAGCAGGACTATAAGGACTATAAGTTGCTTCCCACCCTGGATTTGTGCAGTTGTAACTCTTCCTACCTAAATGTAGTACCCTGCGCCTGTCTTTCTTGAGCAGCATGCTGTTTTGCCCAGGCCAGCATTGAGATCATGCAATGTTATCCTGGCTTTGGTTTTCAGTGCAAATATCTCAAGTGCCATTTCAGTTTCCACAAAAGTGAAATTTCTGTGTACCCTCAGTATTCATAAATTCGTTATTCAAATTCTATGCACGTAAAGTGAACATACAGTGTCTACATGTTCACATTGTTAGGAGGAAGCTTATTATGCTTTTCAGCTGGTAGTAGGTCAGACAAAATTACTTTTACTAAGGAATACAATTTTTTTCTTAATGAGCATTTGAAAGGCCTACAGATTACACAGTAATTTTTTTCTTTCATGTCTTTCTCTTTTACCTACTACCTTCCTCCCACATATTCTAGACTTCTATTTGATTCTATTAGATTGTTTTCTATTTTCAAGTTCTTCTCCTTGATTATTTCAAAATATGGGTTTTTTTGAGTAGGATTGCAATTATATTCTGCTCATCATGAGCTATTTATTGTTCTAAAGGTGGTTTTCCCTACTGGGTAAAGTGTATGAGAAAAGCAAAGCACTCAAGCCATTTCTACTGTACCTTTTCTCTGGTCCCAAGCAGAAGACATGGGAATCTTTTCTATGAAGAACATATTATAAATTTGCAAGGTACATTTTATAATAAAATTTCATTTTATTTTTCCTAACTTAAATAGAAACTGTCACTGTCTTCAATGGGTACCATATCAGTGCAGAAATGGAATTTAGATTCAGTTTCTCTCCATGTTATATTTCCAGAACATCAATTGTTGTGAAACAGAGGCACTAAAAGGCAGTGAAGGAAGTGGTCTGTGGAACTATAAATGGGCTTTGCTTTCACTATAGTAATGAGAAGTTATTTTTTTGAATGTATTTCTATTTATCTTCCTCCTGGCTATCTTTTGTGGCCTAGTAAGCTAGAAAATAAATGAGCAGAGAAGCCAGTCTTTAAGGTAACCTAGTGCTTTCGATTCTTCAAAAAGGAAGGAATAGCTTCAAATTGAATCCAGGGCAAATGCAAAGATACCCAAATATATAAAACACTGACATAGTATGTTCACGGTCATGAACATACCTAGAAGTATACCTAGAAAGCCTTAGAAAACCTGCCCACTTAGAAAGGCTGGCTGCCATGTGTTTGTTAACTTTGTAGTTAACTTTGACGAACAGTTCAGCAGAGAGCAGTCAGTCAAGCAGTTATGGAATACACTAACTACTGTGGCCTTCAGGCTTCAGAAGAAGACATTATTCTCATCCAGCTGTGGGGTGCTTGAAGTCTAACCACAGTACTAAAAGGCATCATGAATGGAGATTTTGCATGAAGTCCCCCAAATTTCTTGAGAGACTTCCTCCTTCCTCTCCCCTTCTTTGTGCTCCCATCCTGTGCCCTTCCTCTGAGAGATGTGTAACTGTATCTCCTCTTTGCAGGCATAACAAGGAAATCAAATATATTCTGAACAGACTGTGTGTAGACTGAAATAAGCTCTGTGCAGCCAGAACTGGCAGCTGACGTGTTTGAGCCTCTGGAGAGCTGTACTTGCTGGAGCACTGCAGGAGGACACATCCTTTGCCCATTCATATTCCCAGGGAACAATATTGTAAGGCAGGGCACTGTTCTCTCATGCAAAACTGCATGCATGGAGCTAATGCATGCCGATAACACTCGTGGTGCTAGAAAATGCCTGGCTCTATCCACCTCTTGTGCAATTCAGTTATATTTCATTAGCTTTAGCGAATAATTGTTATCTCCATATAGCATGTTCAAGTTGACTTGGTTTTGTTTGAGGCAGGAGGGTAGAAATAATGCCAAGATATTATCTCAGATCGTTCCAGAACTATTGAGAAATTTCTCTTCTTTAATTTTTCACTTCATTGTACTTACATACAAAATGTATGTGACAAAATGTAATGTTGTCACTTACATTTGTACAAAATAGCGGTAAAATTCTGCTGCTAAGCTCCTGATCTGCACATATCTACATCCCCTTGCAGTATTCCTCTAACAGGAATTGCCATCATCTTTATTTGTTTAAGGCAGAGTTGGGCCCACTGTTCTTTACTGGAATTCAGAGAGCAGCCAAGATGACAGTCAGAAGAAAATTAGGCAGTGCATTTCCATAACCCTTTTCTTTCTGTTCAGAGAAAATAACTATTTAATTTGCATGGACAGATTCACTTAGTTTTTGGAAAGACAGCAAATCAACTATGCTAGCAAAAAGGCATGGTAGACAGGAACTGACAGTTCTCTCCTCATTTTCTTTTGCTCCTTTGGGAACTCTGGGAGCACTCCTGTCCCTGTGGTTTGTAACTGTTTTTGCAAAGTCTACACACATACCCAGAGTCCGATACACAAAAAAAATTCATATGTTTTCATTTTATGCCAGAATCCAGCATTCATCCTGAGCAGTACAGAGTATTACCACCCTTAGATCAGTCCTGGAGACTCTTTCCAGGGTGGTAAAAATGTCATTCTTCTCAAGAAAATTTGGGACCAGCTATTCCCACCCTGCTCTCTTTGTGGTTGTTTTTGCTCTCCTCCTCCCTGCAGTATGATGCTCATGCATAAGCTATTTTTGACCATGCACTCTGATTAAATCACTGTGACCAAAGCAGGGAATAGACTTGCTCAACTTGCAGCATGGCAGCGTTTCTGTCTTTGGAGGTGAGCAGAGCTGGCTGTGAGACATGGTTTTTGGATCCAGTGAGGCACTCAGATCAGATTTTAATCAAAATCTCTATTGGGAATAATGTAGGAGCTGAAACTATGAAATTTGGGATAGAAAATTCCTTCAGTTTTCAGCTCTCTGCTTAGCTTTGGCTTTGTTTCCACCTACATGGTGGTATTTCCGCTGACAAATCATTAAATTTCCTAGTCCTTCATACCTGTTTCCTTACATGGATTTCCCTGCATCTCCCTGTAGATTAGGTTTGCACCAGGCTAAAGAAAAAATCTTGAGAGAGCCGCTTATCAAGGAAACAGCAAGACCAGAGTGATCAGCTGTGTCAGAGCTCTTTAAGGAGAAGTATCATGGGGAGAGGAAGAAGTCATTTGTAGTGCTGGAAAACATGGTTTCAGCCAAGCGGAGAGGACAGAAGCCAGGTTAGGGGCATCAAGAATAGAGCTGAACTGAGGAGATGGCACTTGGAGATCCTTGAGAGGAAAGAAATAGGTCATCGGCTGAAGAGTTGGTGTCACAGAGAGCGTTTTGGTTTTGGAGCCAAAAAATGCAAGCAGTATGATTTCACTACTGCGCAAATACAACAGCAGAAAATAAAACCACCTCAAAGCATGAAAGCCGGAGCTAGTGTCAAGCTAGTTGATTTAGCTCTCCTTACCAAACAGGCCAGCCAGAGTAACTCCTGAGCTGCTGGTTTCAGCTTTCGGGCAGGTCTGGTTGCCCCACTGCAATATTTTCAGCAGATGTTCCTTACTGATCACAGTTAACCTGAAATTCTCATTTAAAGAGTACAGTAGGTCACTGAAAGCTCCTAAAATGTACTTGAGAGAGCAAAATGTGTTCTTTGATTAGGGAATATTTATGTGACACTGCATAGGTTTTTTTTGTTTTTTAAAATCATTAATGTTTGCAGCGTCATGAACAGGGACAACCTTTGGTCTCTTTATTTCTTCTATATCTAAATAGGATTTAAATGGGATATAGCTTGATTTTAAACTGTTGGATCTTTTTGGATCTCTTTCTTCCTTTAACCTACCAGAAAAAAACACTTATGCACAAGCTGTAAATTGAATGGCCTAAACTTTTATGAATCAGTCTTCTATCTTGGAATTTTCTTGTAACTGCGGTTCTTGAAGACTTTTGGAAAGGGCTTACTTTATTCGTCTATCTGCTTTGTAGCAGGGGCCTATTCTCCCTAAGTTACATTTGTTATTTGGTTATAAGCTTGTGACCTAAAGTTGTTTGCCAGCAAAGATTGGTATTCTTCTTTCTTCATCACTTTTTCTGCAGTTTTGTGAATCCATCACTATCCGACTGTGACTATATGAAGTAGCATAAGTTGTATGTAATAGTCACAGCAGAAAGAGAAATAACTTGAAGAGCTGGGAGGCTTTATTTCCATGCCATGAAAAAAACCTTAAATTATGTATCGCAGTATTTTGTATTAAAAAAAAAAAAAATCTGCTATTTAGGAAAAAAATAGAGAAGACAGACAGAAAGAGGAACATCACTCTGAGGAAAAAAACACCCAACCCACTTTTGTTTCATGTCTGAAATCCCATTCCATTGTTTAAGATTGTGCTGATTTTGGCTGGGATGGAGTTAATTTTCTTCACAGTAGCTCGTATGGGGCTGTGTTTTGGATTTGTGCTGAAAACAGTGTTGATAACACAGGGATGTTTTAGCTATTGCTGAGCAGTGCTTGCACAGAGTCAAGGCCTTTTCTGCCTCTCACCCCACCCCACCAGCGAGCAGGCTGGGGGTGCACAAGAAGTTGGGAGGGGACACAGCCGGGACAGCTGACCCCAGCTGACCACAGGGATATCCCACACCATATGACGTCATGCTCAGCATATAAAGCTGGGGGAAGAAGAAGGAAGGGGGGGACGTTCAGAGTGATGGTGATTGTCTTCCCAAGCCACCGTTACATGTGATGGAGCCTGGCTGTCCTGGAGATGGCTGAACACCTGCCTGCCGATGGGAAGCAGTGAATGAATTCCTTGTTTTGCTTTGCTTGCGTGTGCGGCTTTTGCTTTCCCTATGAAACTGTCTTTATCTCAACCCACAAGTTTTCTCACTTTTACCCTTCTGATCCTCTCCCCCATCGCACTGTGGGGGAGTGAGCGAGTGGCTGGGGGGTGCTTAGTTGCTGGCTGGGGTTGAACCATGACAAAGATAAATGTGTCAGAGGAATCAAACAGCTCCAGAAAGCATTTTAACTGTGCAGAAAGTGAGCCTTGCTCAGATAGGAGATTCGCTGATTACGTTCTCTGGCTGATTGTGCATTTGATTTGCATTTTCTCTCAATCAGTTAGCAAAATACATGTCTTAAAACACTTCAGGATATATAGAGGGATCCTGTCTGGAAAGAGCCTGTTTTGCTACTTAAAGTCAGTCCCTCTTCTGTTTTAAAGAGCTTTTCCCTTCCTCTGTTTATCTTCTAGAGCACATAGCCAGTGAGTCTTCAAGGCCCTAAAAACCACAATACTGTAACTTTTACGTTGGTGGCAAATAACAAGTCTGTGAAATGTAAAGTGTTCTCTCTTTTTCTAATGCAGGTTGGATTGCCATGCTGGGAGCCATTTGGCTGCTAGTGCTAGCAGACATCCATGATTTTGAGATTATATTGAACAGAGTTGAGTGGGCAACCCTCCTTTTCTTTGCAGCATTGTTTGTTCTCATGGAGGTAAGATTCTCTGATTTCTAAAGCCTGAAGAGTTACAACTGACTTAAAATGTGAATTATGTTCCTGGGCAGAGGCCTCCTGCAGATTCAATCCCACTGGAATATTGAAGATCGAGTGTAGTCATGGTAGTACAGAGAGAAATTGCAGAGTGGTGGAAGTTGGCTGGACCTCTGAGATTTAATTTTTCACTGTAAGCTTGGTCTTACTCTTTCTCCTTCTGCTGCAGTTGCTGAATGTATCTGACAATCATTTTCACATAAGTGGAATTTTAGTTTCCAGGTTTGTCGGTGGCCTATGTGTGCAGATAGTTTATATGTATTTATGTGTTTGTTTTGCAATTATTTAGACAAGTGATAGGAAAAATAAAAGAAGCAGAATAAACCAGAGTTGAAAAATGCTACTAATGCTGTCTGCTACACGCTGGCTACCAAATGGCCTAAGAGATTTCATGGGAGTATGGTTTGAAAGGATAATATCACTGAATTTCAGTTTGCAATTGTAATTTGAAAAGATATTCAGTATTTGAAATGTCTGGATATCTTGCTGTGTCGTTTCTTTGTGTTTGTCTGCTTGACTATTAGAAACAGTCCAGCCATGTTTGTATCCCATTTTATTTACTGTTTGATGCTTTTGTATAGCCCGAGACAGAATATGTTGTGTTAATTGATAATTAAGTAATAAGGCAGCAATGTCAACTGAATGTAACTCTGAGCTCTGGTTGCTGACAACTATGTGTTAAAAAGTTTATTTTAAAGTGTGAATGCAAAGCAATTGCAGAAAAAATATTACAGTTCATTAAAAATACTGCTTTTACATACATTTTAAAAGTCACTTTCATAACTTTTGAGTTGACAAAGCAATGCAGATAGCTTAGAATGAAAATGGTAATTTAAAATTACCAACAAGAATTCATTTCTTAGGAAACTTTTTCCTGGCAAGTTAAAGTAATGAAAAAATGACCATTTTTTTTTTAATGTGAGGGGTATGTGTATGTATTTAAAAGTCTTATCACTTGTTTTCTGCGTGCTGCGTCTCTGAATGTAGATATACCTTTTCTTGTGCAATGCATTGTTAAAAGGAAATACAGTTTCTGGGCCAAATTTAATATGTGGTCATACCCAAACCGCTAGCGTTCATCTGCTGCCTGAACGAGCTGCAGGTACAGGAATTGCCGGTCTGAATGACAGCCCCTTTGTCACTGACATTACTGTGTCTTATACCACACCACTCGGTGCCTTTTAGGATCTTTGTCCATTTCTGTCATGGAATTTGACAGCGTGTGAGTTGAATGGTATTTTTCCACTGATGTCTCTGAAGGGCTCTGCCTGACTGCCAGATGTGCGGCTTATACGGAGTTGTGTTGTGTGAATACTGACTTCTGCGGCTTTGTGTGAGAATGGAGTCAGTAAGTGGGGCATCACGGCTGACTGATTCTTTGTCATGGCAAAAAAAAAAAGAAAGCAAGCCAACCAGCTTGGTCCAGACTGAACCAAAAATGGTGATTTTGTCTCCTGAGAAACTGAAAAGTCATAAAATAGATATACCCCATTCAACCTGAAAATAGTACTTCATTCTGGACACTTGTAAGGAAAGAAAACAAAACCAAAGTGAATTAAAGGGTAGCTCTCATGAGTTAAAATTCCCCTTTTACCTTGTAGTTTGAGGGAATAGATCATTCTCCAAGGGTGTGAATACTCAGTTTATATTCTCCTGTCTGCCCAAGGAGAGATCAGAGCCATCACCACTAGGCTGGGGTCTTGCTATGTCTTTTTATCCGTGGTAGTAACCATGGTTGTATGGGATGCTATCTGAGTATCCTGTACAAATGGGAATGGCTCTCACAGGGAGGACAGAGCACTCTGGTTCAGGCTACCCCAGGCCCAATGCTTACAGGGCTCGCCTCCTCAGTTCGGGTGCCTGACATGGGGATCGGAGAGCTGGTTTTCCTGCCTTTCAGGTGCTGCTGCCTCTGTGCCAATTTCTGTTCACCCAAGATCTCTGGCCTGGTTTTAGCAGACGGGTACTGTTGGTTTTTTTTATGGGTCTGAGAAAGACGTTTAACAGAAACATGTATTTTGCTTTCTCTTGTCTTCATCTGAGACTGAGCACAAGATGTCTGATTTCATCTGACCTTTTAAACACATGATATACTTTTATCTATATTGTGGTTTTGGGGAAGCTGGTTTAAAATCAGTTGTGTTCAGGTATTCAGAAAACATATCCACTGAAGAATGTCATGTTTAAATTTCAGCCCTTCTCTGATGCCTGTGCTCCACACTCTTAAGTAATCCCACCAGTCATTCCAGCACAAACAACACACTTCTGCAAATACAGCTACCATTTCCTGCCGTGTCTTTTCTTTCTACCAATTGCAAAGTTGGTAGAAACTACATGAGATGAATATCAATATCTTGTGAATAGGAAGGAATTGTATTTGCTTACATCCACTGAAAAACTTGTAACTGCATCAGGTACTTCACTAGTTAATATCAATGGCTTCTTTTTTTAGGCTTTGGCTCATCTGCACTTAATAGACTATATAGGAGAGCAGACAGCTTTGTTAATAAAGGTATGTTTAAAATATTTACATTTTTTTAACAGGTAAGGAAAATAGTTTTAGTCCAATAGAATAATGAATAATACTTTCATTTTGAATTAAATGTTAACGACTGAATTCCTGCATCAGCAATATCAAGAAAGCATGTTATACTTTGGCGTGGGTGATATTTAATATGTATATACCTGTCCACAGCCAGAATAAACATAGCCATAAATGCAAATGGGAAGCCTTTTCTGTAGCCTAAAAACCCCAAGAAAATATAAAGATTAAAATGGGAAAATTTAGCGTTGCACAGTTTGTTTCTTGTGTGAAATGTAAGTATGACTATTAGAAATATCAGTCTTTGTATTTCTATTTGTTCAAATTTTCTTGGAAAAAGAACAATATTGTGTTACTAGATGCCAGGCTATTTTCTTTAAGATGCTTTTCCTGTCTCAGAGCCTGAAGGAATAATAAATGTTGATAGATTAAAACTGTGGAGAGCATGCAATTATGCCATCGGTGGGACAGAACAACACTGATCTCATCAAGGTTGTAATTTGACCTCTCTCAATTCCAGGTGGTTCCTGAGGACCAGCGCTTGGTGGTAGCCATCATTTTAGTGCTCTGGGTGTCTGCTTTGGCCTCCTCCGTGATCGACAATATCCCCTTCACAGCTACAATGGTAGGGGTCTGCGCAGCACTTGCACATCCTCCTTCTGGTGCTGGCAAGGGAGCTAAGCTTGCTGATTACAATTTGCTTTTTTTTTCACTTCTGCTGTGTTGTAGTTTACTTTATCCCCTAAGGTTGAATCATTATTACAAGCTTATTCACACCGTTTAGGCAGCCAGCCAGCCATTGTTGCCAGCAGTCGCAGTTTGCTGTGGAACTAGATCCACTGTTTCAGCTGTATTTTTGCACTTTCCCTTTGTGTTATATCCACATCCGTAGCTGAAAAGTAAAAAGTCACTAACCATCTGCTGCTATCAATATTTTCCCTCTATGCACTGCATAGTTATGCTAATGCTTTTTTAACACGTGAACCTTTTATTGCTACCTTACTTATGAAATTAGCTTAAAAACCAGCAAATAACATTAATCATAACAGATACATATCAGCAGCTCAGTTTTAATATCAGAAAAGTATCAAATTATAACAAATTAGGGCATGATCAGTTTTATTCAATCAAGTTCTCTGTTTAAAGTGCAATAATCCATTCATTATACTGTAGGAATGATTCATTGTTACAGCTTGTTCTCAGCTAAGTATGATTTTTTCTTCCATTGTTATTGGGTGGTCATGTCCACCCTTAACCTGTGTCAAGGTTTAAGACACTTTTAGGGCATATGATAGGTTGGACAGATTTGCAACTGCTCTATAATTATATGTTAACATGGTATTTTGGTTTGATTACCGTGGTGTTTCCTGTGGAATTATATTGATTTAACAACAGACTGCAAGCAATAGGCATGAAGGGAAAGATTGGTTCAGGATGAGTCACCTCCCAGCAAACACTTGAGGACTATTAAGCAATAACGCAGAAATCTTAGCTTCAAAGGTTTTGCCTCACATCCAGCTAGTCTGTGAAAATTGGTTTGGAGCAATACCAAGAGACACCTGCCCACACATTGTCCAGAGGGTCTTTTACAGGTTTTGAAAGGAACCCTCTTTTAAAGGAGTATGTTTTGGGGAATGGGACTGAAACACAAGAATCTTTTGGGATGCCTGAAGACCACTTCTTTTGTATCTTTGTGGGAGTGAAGTACAGATGGACAGGAAAGGGTTCCTTCCAAGATTTTAGACATTTCAAATGTATATCTTTTTCATCCTGTTCTGGGCTGAACCTAAGAGACTGCTACAATTTTTTTTCTTTAAAAATAGGTGGAGAGAGGAGGGAGGAAGAAAGAAAAAGGCAGGCATATTCTCACCTGTGCAAGAGCAGTCATTAGCTGAGGTGTTAAGACATTAACGTGTTATACAGCAGACTAAAGTCAAGACCTAGCATCATCTAACTCAATGAATGGGCTTGAACTTTGGTCTTTGTCAATCTACATTAGAAAATACTTAGAGAAAATTCCTAATTAACTAAGTCCCAAGCTCTTATGTAAGATTGTATAAACTTCCATTTAAAATTCTTTTTGTTTCTTTGGCACTGGGTTCCTACTGCCAAAACAAGCAATATTTGGTTTTGGAAGGCTATTTATTACTATGTATGTCAAAGTTATGAACTCCTGATGAGGGGTATTACATATATTGAACCCAGTTCTTTTGTAGAATAGCTTTTCGCTAATCGGCGACTGAGTGTGTGTGCGTCTGATAAACACAGAGTGCAACAGGTATTTCTTAGATCTCTGTTTATTTATTGACTTGCTATTTACAGAATCAAGCTATAATTATTAATAGCAGAAAACCATCCACACAGCAAATTCACTTATTCAGCCACATAGTTCACTCACACATTCACACAGTTACACAGCTGACATGCTTCTATATATGAGTTTGGTTTCATATGCCTTAGTGATATTGGAGTATAGGGCACCTGCTATGGTGTAGCCATGAATGATCCTGTCCTTTCACTCTGAAGTAATGAAAACAGATATGGAAAATGGTTTTCTAGAAGAAAATCTAAGCATTTTACAGAATTGCTAAGTATCTACATAGACAAATTAGGATTCTTGTTTATCCCAAAACATAAACACCACACATTATCTGCAGTCTTAAGAACAAAACCTAAATATTTTCAGTTATTTTAAGATGGAAATGTTTTAAGGTGCAAAATATTCATGTGTTTAAACATTTTGAACACATTGATGTTTTTCAGCAGCCTTCAGCACCAGCATCGTGGAGAAGAATTCTCCCTTACTAAAACATTCTGAAATTACAGAAATCAGATTAGTTAGTATTTGAAGCTTCTTACCCTGAAAATACCTTTTCAGTGCAACACCATTGTTGGTCAGATTCTTCTTTGCTCTAGACAAGAGTAAATCTGGTATAACCTCACCATCAAAAATGTCAGTACCGTATGGAATTAATGTACAGAGGTTGCTAAACTGAAATCTCTGCAAAGATCTCAGAACACAGCAAGTATTTTATGCTACAGAGGATGCTGTAGAAAGATAGTTGTGTACATGAAACAGTGGAATGAGTTTCTGAGGGCACTTAGCTCATCATAGGTTGATTACTTTTACTGTTTCTGTCTTAGTGAAATTCTGTTTGTGTTAAACTAAAATAAAGCATTGGAGCTGCACAAAGACAAAACAGTCTTCAGAGTATCTTCCAGTTGCTTGTTTCACGTAATTTGTCCTGAATGCAAAGATCATGAACTGCGCCAAAACAAGATGAGACTGAAAGTTGCTTGATTAACTGTAATCCCAAGACTTTTCCCTTCTCTTTAAGCATTGGAGAGTGAAGATCCAGCTCCCTAATTAAATAGATGTTTATATGAGTGTTTATTGCACTTCATTGCATAAGCATGCCTGGCAATTGTGATAGGAAAATCAATCATTTTTTTGCCAATATGTAAAAAATGTACTATAGCAAAATATTTTGAGTTTGAGATATACTTTGTGGGAAACTCCATGAACTCTGACTGTAAGCGGAAGACTATGTTGCCAGCAGCAAATCTAATATATATAGATATATCTGGGAGTTACTTAAAAAACACCCACAAAATGTTCTGTGCATAAAAAATTAATAAACCAGGAGCTTAGTTATTAAGTCTCACACATTTTAATTCTTGAATGGCAAGGGTTTTTTTCACGTTGGATATCCAGCTTTCTTTGTCTGAAGAATAAATGTGGTGAATCATGTAGTGATGCTCTATGTGTCATTCTATTAATCCTCTGATATTTTTCCTCCTTTTTCAACAGGCTAAACTCACAATGACATTCCTTGACAGGCAGACTTACTCGTTTTTAAGGCCTGCATTTTCCCAGTATTGTCATTTAAATAGCCATGGATTTCTGCCCTTAGAATGTTAGGTGACATGATTTTATTACCAGTATGCTCTTTAGTTTAATTGACATGTTTTATCAGCCACTTATGCTGGAGCCATCTGTTTATATTTTTCTTTTATTACCAGAACTAAAAATATAGCCATAGTAAATCCTTGTTTTAGCTGCGTTTAAATACTATTTCCTTAATATAGTGTAACAAACAATTTCCATTAACCACCTGGCTGGCAAGGTGACTTAATCTCTGACAGGTCTTTGTTAGAAACCAGATGATTTTTGGCCCACTATTTATTGCCTCTAAAACTATCAGAGGCTTTTCATTTGCAGTACTGAATATTTTGTATGTACCTCAAGTTCTTAGTGCCAGTTTTATTTTCAGATCTTCTTTGCCTTCTGCCCTACCAGAGTTTTCTATGCACTGCATTTCACAGAATCATAGAGTCCTAGAATAGTTTGGGTTGGAAGGGACATCTAAAGGTCACCTAGTCCAACCCCCCTGCCGTGGGCAGGGACATCTTCAACTAGATCAGCTTGCTCAGAGCCCCGTCCAACCTGACCTGGAATGTTCCCAGGGATGGGGCATCCACCACCCTTCTGGGTCAACCTCTTCCAGTGTTTCACCACCCTCAGCGTAAAAAATTTCTTCCTTGTATCTAGTCTCAATCTACCTTCTTATAATTTAAAGCCATTCCCCCTTGTCCTGTCGCAACAGGCCCTGCTAAAGAGTTTGCCGCCATCTTTTTTATAAGCTCCCTTTAAGCACTGATAGGCTGCAATAAGGTCTCCCCAAAGCCTTCTCTTCTCTAGGCTGAACAACCCCAACTCTCTCAGCCTTTCCTCATAGGAGAGGTGTTCCATCCCCCTG
>NW_008795487.1:1420183-1433226 GCF_000699145.1 Aptenodytes forsteri | reverse complement strand
CATACAGGTGGCCTCGGCCCATCGATCCAGCCTGTCCAGGTCCCTCTGCAGAGCCTTCCTACCCTCGAGCAGATCAACACTCCGGCCCAACTTGGTGTCATCTGCAAACTTACTGAGGGTGCACTCGATCCCCTCATCCAGATCATTGATAAAGATAGTGAACAAGACCAGCCCCAAAACTGAGCCCTGGGGAACACCACTCATGACCGGCCACCAACTGGATGTAACTCCATTCACCACAACTCTCTGGGCCTGGCCATCCAGCCAGTTTTTCACCCAGCGAAGGGTACACCTGTCTAAGCCATGAGCCGCCATGAATAATATAAATAAATGTGAAAGCAAAATGTTCAAGGCTCTCCATTGCACTTTCATACAAACAGGACTGGAAGGAACAAGGCTTGGGAGGTGTCAAGTAGACCCCCTCTGTCAAGTAGACAACAGAATTGAGATGTGCAAACATGACTACCAGTCTCTTTTAACAAAAAGGGACTGCATACTACAATATAAATGCAGGGATTGTTAGGAGAAAACTAACGGTATGAAATTTAGCTTAGTAGTAATTGGTGTATATAATTCTAGTCTAAAATCTCTCCATTTTCTCCTTTTCAAATCCTTCATTTAAAGTAAAAATTGAGCTTCCTTTCTTTTTGATTGTTTCATCTGGCTTAAATTTTGAGGATGTTCATGAGCTGAGTAGGATGAGAAGAAATATGCTGTCCTGAAGAATCATATTGTTAAAGTCTGAATTAATTTCTTATTAATTGTCGATAGATGACGCTTTCTAGGGAAGGTGGATAATTTATAACAGTAATAAAATCCTATTCCATTTTTAAAAGCTTGCAAAACTGGTTCAAGATTAAAAACAGTGTGAAAGGTGAAAATATATACATTTCCATTTTTCTTCTTTTTATATTTGTAACATATCCTATGTACTTCCACAGTATATGTTATAAGCAAATATTTTCTTTGCAAGGATTGATTTCGATTAGGATAGTTATATAGACAAATGTGCCAACATCTGTAGACACTCGCATTGTTCTTTGTGCATCAGCTTACATCCTATATCTATAATTTGTATAACACCCTGTATAGAATAAAGATTAATGGCTAGCTCTTTTCTGTATCAAGTCTTTGAGGACATTCTCCTTTTTCCAGGTACAATCATTATTTCCTACAATTGTGTTTTCTGTTTTATTGGAGGCAGATAGTCTTACAGTGGTGGTAGGTGAGAGGGATTTGGCTTTGCTCTGTTGAGCTACATCACTCATTTTATCTGAATCCTGCCAATCAAGCAACAATGTGGGGTGGTTCAATATCAAACTTTCCAGCAAAATTAGCAACTTTTCTAGAAGCTAGTCAAAAGATTTATCCTGGTAAGGTTGTTGAAATAAAGGGTATAAGAAATGAAAGCTATTTTCCTGATAAGACATTATTATGCTCCTTCTAATATTGATAAGGGTGCTGTTTACATAATCTGAAGAAGGAATAATGAAGGAAACATGAGGCTTCATAAGCTTTAACTTTTGCTTTTTTCTCTGTTGAGGGGCAGCACTTCATAAAACTATGAAAAAAAATCTCCATTCCAAATACGTTAAATCAATATGACAAAGGTATTCGTACAATACGTATCCCAGGCAACTATATCTCAGTTTGCAAAGTATCCTAACTTGGAGTGCTTTTGATGCTATTGTAAGTGCCTATGGCTTGAATCAGAGAGAGTTGTAGAACCAATTCAGTTTTTAAAAAACATTGAAAACTACAGTGAAAAGTTTCCTTCTAACCCTTTTATGTTTTGCATTTCTGTTTTTAGCGCTCAGGTTAACTATAAAAGTAGATAAAGCTGAGTTTTGAGGTATTGATAGTGCAAGAATGTTGCCTCACACATATGCATGAATGAATGTGGCAAAAAGTGTTAAAGGTGATTTTGGGGGAAAACAGGTCCTTTGTAACGGACCCTGTACATAATCCTTATCTATTTAAAGTACAAATGCTCAGGCAATGAAAAATATCCATTGACTTTAACTGATTTGCAACATCTCTTCAAGAGTTCTTGCTGATGATCAAGTTTCTTAATTCTCCATTGTTTTTGGAGCAGTAAAGTTCTTAGGATGGAAATTAGAACAATCTGTTTGTCTTATGCTTACTTTTAGATCAAAAGAATTAGATGCTAGTGACTTTTGGAGACTGTGGCATGCAGTTGCCACACAGGATAGCCCATAACGTTTGCAAAAAATTTGGTGTGCTTTATGGATCAACTAAATATTTCTATCTGAAACACTAGAAATTTAACTGAACGTTTTGCATTCATCTTTCATGTGGTTATTCAAAATTGAAACTTATGGTGCAGCATTCCTTGTTAGAAATACCTCTTCTTTACAAGGGATATAAGCATGTTAAATCTAACTTCAAGCATGTGTCAGAGGTCCGTAGGACTTCCATTCCCTTTCTGACTTGTAACTGTTATTCTTTGGCAGAGATGAATTCCTTTAAATAGGGAAAACACCCAAATTTAAGTATACACCAATATGTATTGCAAGGCATGTTTCAATGTTTGTTCCTTGCTGCAAAACCAGGCATTTATGGGAGCAGAGATTCCTGATCTAGCCCTACTGCCTGTTAATGCACTTAGGAGCATGACATCGCTGATGATAATTTTAACATAGATAATTAATTATTATGAATCCTTTTAAAAAGAATTCACAGTATTTCTAAGTGGAAGAAAAGCAATGTTATGTCAAGGAGATAACAATAACACCGGTGGGGTCGAGTGTGTATTTGGGCTCCTAAAATATTTTTTTGGGTTTAAAAAAGTAAGGAACGGAGATTCAAGCACATTACACAATTGCACCTTCTCTTGATACATTACAATGTATCTTTGTGTTTAAAAGAAGACACAGTGAGTTGAAACCTTTGTTCAGTGACTTTCTTCTAGGGGGTTTCTGTGTCTTCAATCAGTAGAGATTTACAGGACACTCAGAGCTCCTGATGCTGAGCTCCTTCACTAAACAGAGAACCAAATTTTCTGGTGGGAGTATTATGCGTATGTGGCTGCAAATACCAAGCAGAGAGTTACCTCATGGACTTTCTGTCTGGGATCTCTATTTTGCTTCTCGCTTCCCCTGTCCTTCACAGTGCCGTAATTAGGGAGGGGGCTCCTGGAGTGCCATAGGGCTCTGCTTTCCGCAGGGTTCCCACCAGTGGCGTGTGAAAATGGCATTACTTCCTCTGCACTTGGGAGCTGGGTGGCAACAGCTTTAGGACTGACTTCAACAGAAAGAAAATAGGATAATCATTTTAATCCACTCTGCCTACCCACCTTCTCTGTGCTGGGCAGGGCATGCACAAGGAGGAGTCTAATTTAAAAAGGTGTTGCTAGTCTGCATAGTTCAGGATTGTGTCCTGCAACAAGCAAGTTACTGTAGTACATCAGGATACTTGCAAATAATTCTGAGGAACTAAATAATCAGTTTTGGTTCTCTGGTCAAAATTATATAGTATGAAAAAATGCTTTATTTACATTTAGTAAGAAGGCTTATCCCATGATTTCAGTATTTGTGTTTAAATTTTGTTTTATGTTGAAACACAACATTGTTTTGAAATAAATATAGAATAGAATCATAGAATCATTTAGGTTGGAAAAGACCTTTAAGATCATCAAGTCCAACCACAAACCTAACACTACCAAGTCCACCACTAAACCATGTCCCTAAGCACCACGTCTACACTTAAACTGCCTGGGAAGATCCAGGTTCATAAAAATAACTATAGTCATCACCACTATCAGTGGATCTTTGCTACTTCATTTTTAGAGATCCTGCTTCCAAAACATCCCTTAAGATGCACGAGTGGTTTCTTTTCCTGCATATGTTAGTGCTTGCTGTAGTTTTGACATCAGGGATGGGCTAATTGCAGATCATAGATTCATAGAATAATTTAGGTTGGAAAAGACTTTTTAAGATCATCGAGTCCAACCGTTAACCTAGCACTGCCAAGTCCACCACTAAACCACGTCCCTAAGTGCCACATCTACACGTCTTTTAAATACCTCCAGCGATGGCAACTCAACCACTTCCCTGGGCAGCCTGTTCCAGTGCTTGACAACCCTTTCGGTGAAGAAAATGTTCCTAATATCCAGTCTAAACCTCTCTTGGCACAACTTGAGGCCTTTTCCTCTCATCCTATCACTTGTTACTTGGGAGGAGAGACCGACACCCACCTCGCTACAACCTCCTTTCAGGTAGTTGTAGAAAACGATAAGGTCTCCCCTCAGCCTCCTTTTCTCCAATTTGAATTGCATATCGTGTTCTGGCAGTGATGGTTTGAGAGAAACAATGTTTGTGGGGAGAAATGCAATCTTTCATGACTGTTTCATGGAAAACAAAAAGACAAGATGTTGGGCATGCTGTCTCTTCTTCAGGCCTTAAAATAGAAATAGACATCTTCAGGCAGTGTACAATTACAAGAATAATTGTTTAGACATTAACTTATTGAGGTTAATCAATTAGAGGATTTAAGAGGGATGATGAGCACCACTGGCAGGAGGGAGGGGTAAAGGGTTGTAATTCTTCACAAAGCTTATATATTGCTCCATACCAAAAGAACACACACAGTCAATAAAGGTGAGCATCACTCATCCATCAAAGTGAAAACATTTTTCAGGAAGCAGCTGCTCCATCTCTGAGATCATACCCCTTGAGGGGGACCTGTGAAATACATTCAAATGACAACTTAGAGGATTAAAAGTCATAACTCCATTCACTACTGAAAATCCTGGACTCTGAGAAAGCATTAATTTTAAGGCATATCACAGTTATTTCCACAAATCCCTTCCTGCTTGATCTCTCTCTGTTCCACGTTTGCTTATTCTTTCTCTTTCCCTTTCAGTCCCATAAACCTCCGTGCACATTAAAAACAGGTTAATAACATTATCACCTCTCCCCTTGCTAATGACCGTCTCTCTACAGGTACTGATTACACCTTTCTTTCAAACCAAGTGGTTACACAATTAAGTTGAACTCAGACCAGTTTTTCCCAACTAAGGTGAAAGTTGTTTAGCTTTGAAGGGTGTTACTGACTGAGATCTGGTGCTACTAGAAAGCCTGCCTGCTGTATTTTTGGGCTCTATACCAATTGCCTAATGAAGTCTATTATGTCTCCCTACAAGCCTCGCTTGACTTTTCAGGGTTTTATTTTATTTTATTTGCTAAAATGATTAAATGAAATTCATAAAACTTGCAAATATTTCCCAGTGAACTAAATCTACATTATCTGGTAAATATAATGTTAGAATAAAAAGTAAAATAACTCAGCTCTGCTTATGAATTCAGAAGCCTGCCACATTGAACTTTCTCAATTTTTCCCTAACAGATCAGACAATTTTATTTATAACAAGGATTCAGGAATTTTTTAGTTACTGACACATGATCTACAGCCATCTTGATTGTGAAGGTCTGGACATCTCTTACAGCTGTTTCCAGCAAGAAGAGGGGATATAGCTCTGTCCTTTAGGTTTCAAGAAATGGAGCAGGAATTGATTTATAGTCACTGTCAGTTCCCTGTTGAACTAGAAGGATCTAATGGGAGGCACTCATAACCTTAAGAGATCCTCAGTTTTGCCAGCAGTATCTGTGTCAGGCTTGGCCTAACGTGGCTGATACCTTCTCTTTGGCTTGTGAGACTAGCACAGTCAGTGGGGAAAAGTGAGCAGAGAACAAGAATATGATGCAAAGATACTAATTAAAAAAAAAAAAAAAAAGAAATATTACCCAAGTTATTCTTCGGACTTACTGGTGTTTTAAGTTGTTTGTTTGAATAAATTTTACTTATACCATGCTGATGGTGGGCTAATGTCTCCTGAATCTCTCTCTCTTTTCTTCTTAAACCACAGATTCCTGTGCTTCTCAACCTCAGTAAAGATCCTGATGTTAACTTGCCTATGAAACCATTAATCTTCTCGTTAGCCATGGGTGCGTGCCTTGGAGGTAAGAGTTTATGTGAGAAAGCTGACATAAGGTAACAGCTATGCAATTATGGCTTGTATAAACTGGCACAATAGGTTCAATGATTTTATTATGCAAAGCATAAGGAGGGCCTGATCCAGCCTCTTTTGACTTCAGAGGACTCCTGGATAAGCATCCCAGTCACTCTCTGTTGCTACAATAGGATTTTTGCAGTCCGTGTTTGAAGACCATATCTGCATAAAGTACAGACGCACAAAGAAGCAGTCCAGATGGTACTTATGGGGTTCTGATCTTTTGTGAGAGAAAATACAAAGATACATTTAGCTTTCAGAACAGAGACCCATCATTGCTCATTGAAAAGATGCAGAAAATATATAATAGCTGAGATCTGAAGGCTTGATTCAAAGTCTGCTGAAGTCACTGGGAGATTTTCTGGCTGGATCACAGAAATGGTTTGAGTATCCATTTGCTGACCTATTTAGCACTCCTCACTCTAAGGAAAGACTTTTTGAAGTCTTTGGGAAATGTACCTCTAATAATGAAAGCTAATAGCCATTCTCCTAGTGCCCATCTTGGCGTTAACTAGGATTTCTTGTATTGTCAGTGCATTAGCACAAAACAAGCAGATGGTTTCATTACTTTTTTCTTTTTTTAATTGAAAATGTACCATGTATGTAATGTAGGCCCAGGATTTCCTCTCTATTTGTTATAACAATAAAGGAGAATAGCCATCCGGTAGTTTTTAAATTAATCTTTATAGTTGATTACTTTTTTTTTTACACTCTGCAAATGGCTTATGAAGGTGTTACAACACGATTCCAAATAGCAAGTGTCCTAAGTGCAATTAAAGTGTGTAAATTTTTAATGAGAAATAAAGTTAGTATTACTTTTTTACTACTGAGAATTTTAATGCTAATTACATTGTATTGGGCTGTATTTTGATCCCTAAATATTTAGGTAGTTAGTATAAATAAAGTTAAAATACATAAAATGGTGTTCTGCAATGAATCCACCCCTTCTCCCCCTCCATACCACTCCAGATAGTTTCCTTGGCTTTACAGAGATTAAAACTAAAACCAGTTTTGTGTGTAATACAAGTTCTGGTTTGTTTATTTAGCTAAGTGATTGCTAGTACAAGTGACCTTAATACCTGACAAAGATTATAGTGATGTAATTTACAGATTGAATTTTAAGAGCATGTTGCAAAGGCAGGACACTTTATACCAAACAACAGTTATTCATGTGAGGAATATATTTTTGTACTCATCATTACTCATCAAAAGATTGTGACTTTAATCTGTTCCTCTTTAAAACCAGTGATTTGAATAATCAGCGTAACTTTATATAAATGTTTGCTATAAAAATATTATCTTTCCTCACAATTTGCTAATCGCCAAACATACTCTGATTTCATTAAACTTTCAGATTAAAAAAAAAAAAAAGCATAAGGAATATAAAGTTGGCCAGATTACGCTGACATATTCTGAGTGGGAGGCACTTCACCAGCCTTGGAGCCTTTACAAATCTCAGCTGATTTTCCTAAAGTATCAGTTATCATTTTAACCCAAATTCTTTTAATTTGATTTGTTGAAGGGCTGCTGGGATTTTAACAGAGACTTCTGTACGTATGCAGTATGAGACAAAAGTAAAAATATAAACAGTACCATGGGAATTATTTGAATTAAAATCACTAGAGACCCTATTAATTCTTGTATGTCTGGGCATTAATGGTCAGGCTGACTAATTGGTAGCTAGAAAAATTGTATTGCTCATGGTTTTTTTTATGTACTATCTACCAGTATTTCAATTATGTTTTGACCATGAAGGAAAAGAAAACAGGAAAGTTAAAAGGTACTAAAGGAAATAAACAAGGAAGTAACTTCTCTTGTTTTCTGCGGTGTTCTGACGAATCTGCGTCCATCTTTCTTTTGCAGGAGAGGACATTGAATAAAGTGTCGTTGAATAAAGCATTCATTAATGCTTCCTATTCTAGTACATGATGAAATTATGGTACCTCTTGAGACTGAGTTGTATGTAGACCTTCCAATAGTGTCTAGGGAATGCTGCCCTGAAATTTTGGAGGGCAAATGAAGATTGCTAGCTCCAGCAATTTCAGAACAAGAGGAGTTTTAATTGCACTGATTCTATTGGCTCATAAGTTTTAACATAACTTGAAACATGGATTCAACTCAATTTGAGTAAGTGCACAGTCAGAAATCCACCTGTTAAGACTGTTCAATTGTGTAGAACTAGATTCTTTACTGAGCTGAAGAGGTTATAGCTAAGGTATTTTTAAAAGGGTTTTTGTACATTTGACATTTAAAGAGCTGGCATTTGTTTGTCTTTTTATCTCTTTCTTTTTTCATGATTTATAAAAAGAATGTTTTTGAAAAAAAGAAAAAAAAAGGGAGTGACTGAATTCGTATTTGGAAGTCCCTACCTTTTGAGTTCTCGGTTGCTAGCATAGAAAAGTGCAAAAAGTATTTCTTTGCTGCAGTGACTATTGCTGTGGTCCAAAGGGGACATTTTTTGCAGTTTATAGTTTTGCACTGTTTTTCTTTGCTCTATGTTTTCCTGGAGAACAACAGCTGAAAGTCATCATTGCCACAATTCTGCAGAAAGAGGTAACCTCTAGGATGCATACAGCTGTGTTATTCCGGCCATGCAATCTCGGCTGTAGCCTCTACTTGGACAAGAAAGGAGGCAGGAGGAGGGGGCTGCTGGCACTTTTCTTCTAACCTTACAGGGTTAAAACCCAGGTGTGAATAAAATCCATTGTCCACAGGACATTGTGCTAATTACAGCTGTTAAAGGAGTGCAACCCACAGTGTAGTTAAACAGTGAGTTTTCTCTCAGTGGTCCAGTGCTATAGCTATTCTGTCCCCTGGCACCCCTCCTTCGGTCCCTGATGCTGATGGGGCCTTGCACAGTGGAGTATCACTGATTTATTATTCCTGCTGATTCTGCTCAACAAAATCCTAAACTAGTTTTAAAGTGTCAGACACACTGAAGGTATAAACCTAGAAATACTGCTTATATTCCTAAACCAACCCTCCTTCTTTGCAATATGAGGGAAAAGTGACAGCCTTCAATAAAACATAAAATGTATTAAAAAATATAATAATTAATATTATGAAAAAAGCACAACTGTAGATCCTTTGAAGTTCTTTTATAGTTACAATAGATCAAATTTGTATAACACTTTTCTATTTGAAAGAATCTAGAAATACTGCTTATATTCCTAAACCAACCCTCCTTCTTTGCAATATGAGGGAAAAGTGACAGCCTTCAATAAAACATAAAATGTATTAAAAAATATAATAATTAATATTATGAAAAAAGCACAACTGTAGATCCTTTGAAGTTCTTTTATAGTTACAATAGATCAAATTTGTATAACACTTTTCTATTTGAAAGAATCGAAAAGTCTATCAAGAACCTAATATATGGCATAACAATATAGCGGTTATTTAAGAGGAGCACTATTCAGCTTTGTTTTTGAACTTAATTGTTGTATACAATGTGTAATTGAAACTCTAGGAAAATTTTTTAGTGGAGAGAATATACCTAACTGAGTTTGATTTTAACCAGGACACTGATATTGAGAGTTCCTATTGTTTCTAAAGGAGTCGTTTAATGATGAGAAATCCTGGGGCTCAGTTTTATGTCTTGTGGGTGAGGCAGCCCTGATTTAGATAAGTATTTTGTCTATGGATGTAAAAATGATAATCCAAATCAAAGGGTGGTATTGTAGCGAATGAGAATGACTTGAGATCTTTCAAAAGGAAAAGGATGTTGCTGCTTTTGACTTTGAAAGGCAGGCAAAACAAATAAGGAAATTTAGGAAATGTCTCTCAGTTTTTCTTTAAAGACCTCAGTGCAGTCTTTAGCACTGCCTCTAAATTGTACAGATCTAGAAGCAAAATACAGCAGGTATTTTGTATGTCTTGCACTAATATCTAATTTACTTTCTGAGTATACTTTGCATTGTTTCTATGATGTTTGCAATGATGGAAATGAGTAACATGGACATAAGCTGTGATTGCTGTCTATTAAATGGCAGTACTACTTGCTTGTTCTTAATGAAGAACTCATTCAGGTGTTAACTGAAAATTTTGAGTTTTGTTGTAGCATAAAGAATAGCATCATCAGGTATAAGCACAAGGAATCTTTTCTCTCTATTGATATTTGAGTGCCCAAACTGTCCTCTTGCTCTTTTCTGGAACAGCCAGAATTTGTAACCTTCTATAAAAACCCAGCTGCTGTTTTCCTTAGCTCTTTCATGACATTCAAACTCCAGGCCATCTTCACGCTTTTTCAGTATCAAGTTCTTAAAGTCCAGCAGTGCTGTAAAATCCTTGGTGTGAGAGCCAGGCTCATTACCAGAGTCCCTGCAGAGAAAGGAGATTCTCTAATTTTTAAGATTACTGAAGATAATCCTCTGTGGCATGGAAGATATACAGAAGAAAGATATGAATGTAAAATGTAAAAACAGCTAAAACCGAGTGTGTACATTTGACAGACGTACCTTTGTCTGTATTAAGGCAGTATCAGAGGCCTGCTTGGCTTTAAGACACTGAGTTAACATGGAAACAAAACCTATATTGAACCTAGTCAATTTTTCTCAGCAATGCCATTTTTCTAAGCTTGAAAAGAGTTATCTTGGCAGACATGCATATATACATGTATGTATGTTATTAAGGGTGAAATGTGAAGTATATGTGGTAAAGGATGCCATTTCAGCTGTACTGATGAGGATTTATAGTTTGGATGAATGTTAGATTTTAGAATGGAAGAGAGCTATGTGTAATATGTAGAATTCTATTCTATTTTACATTGATTTAGAAAAAGAATTTATACCAAACATGAAGCTCACTTGCTTGCATTACTGATGAATTTGAAATGCTTGTATTAATGGTTTTCAATCTGTGTAAAATAACTGCATGCTATAAAGTTCTGCAAATTAGAGATAGGATAATGATCAGAGATGACATCGGAGACTCCTACAAAATGTATGTGGAGTTTTGTTTAATTTTATTTACTTTCTTTGTGCATTTGTTTATCATAAATTACAGAAGGTTCTTTCTAGAAGCCTTGGCCACTTCTATTTTCAGAATAATATGGAATATTCAAACTCATTATGTTGTATAGGTGAGCTGCTGCAATACAAGAATACAGACTCTGCATAGCTGTCATCAGAAGAGGTACATTCAGTTAGAAGGTAGCATTAGGACTATCAGACAGAACAAGACAAGGAAGCTATAGCAGGCTTCAAAACACTTAAGTGCAGAATGTAATACTGGCTTATCTACTTTCCTTCCTCTGCAGACACTTTCCAGCTAATACCCTCTTTTCTACACCTTGAGTGGTGCAGCAGAGAGGAGGACAAAATACCCTCAATCTGCAATATTCTTATTGATTCATATTAATGAATCAGACCCTCTGTATGATGCAGAAGAAAGTTATAATCATGCCCTAGATATTATTTATACATATATTAATAAATATATAATTTAGTACAGTTGCAGTTAGTGCACCTAACGAAAGAGGGCACTAGCAGGAGTTATGGAAGCGTGTTTTGAAAAAGACACTTAGACCATAGCAAAATGTAACAGGTAGGCTTCAATTGAAAGTCAATTTGAGTTAAGTTGGAATCTGAATTTAAAGCAACTGGATATTCTAAAATAACTTAATGGAGGGACACATTTTTTTTTTAGTAATATCTTGTTCTGCTCAACTTCAAAGTAAGTTGTGATAAAGTTGAATAATGTATTTTTATGCCAGGTGTCTATACATGGAACTATTTTTCAATATTTGGTCCCTAATAGTGCCACATGTAGAGAAGCTGTGAAATGGAGCTGACATAGTTTTAGCCTCTGAATCTAAAAATCAGAGAGAAAAAAGTGTGTAAGCTCGGGCTTGCATGCAGCATTAAAGGCTTTAAATGGAACCTACCTGAATATGTGTTTCAGGGCAGGAGGGAATGGCGTGTCAGAGTACATTGCTGACACTATCCCTCGTTATATTAGTTTATTTTACCCTTGTATTGGGTAACTTGACTTCGAGGAGAGAGAGGACCTTAGTGATCACCTCAGGTTTTATGTCTCTCTTACAGATGTCTGGATTTGAAAGAAGCTTATGGATTTCTTTATGTTGTTAAAGTAACAAGTGCAGGATGTTCAGCAACCTGCCTTATTTCACACTTCTGGTAGAAACGTAACGAACTTAAATTTCACCTTTTCCTCTCATAGCAAAAAGAAAGAAATGAGCATTGAATAGTGCAATACTTACAGTAACTGTCCTGCTGGTGGTATAGTACTGGTGATAAAATGGTAAATTTCACCTGATTAAAAGTGTTGGATTGAATGCAGTTCAATGAACTTTTTGGATAAGTTAACTCAAAACTTTGATTTAAAGCATTTTTTTTTCTTTTTCCTATAAACTCCATGTGTATGTAGTTGTGCAGAAACATCCCATTCAAAATGTTTTCAAATGGGTAAAATTAAAAAATGTTGATATCATATGACTGCAATCTATAACATATGACAATGTTGAATGAGTTCATGCATGCCTTTTCCCCCTTACTGCCTATGACTTGAAGTTCCTTGTTATTTTAGGGGCTGTTAATGGTTTAATTTCTGATAAGCTATGAAGGCTGTCTCCTGTAAGGCTAATCATAGAATCGTAGAATCATTAAGGTTGGAAAAGACCTCTAAGATCATCGAGTCCAACCGTCAACCCAACACCACCATGCCCACTAAACCATGTCCCTAAGCGCCTCATCTACTCATCTTTTTAATACCTCCAGGGATGGGGACTCAACCACTTCCCTGGGCAGCCTGTTCCAATGTTTCACCACTCTTTCAGTAAAGACATTTTTCCTCACGTCCAATCTAAACCTCCCCTGGCGCAACTTGAGGCCATTTCCTCTCGTCCTATCGCTTGTTACTTGGGAGAAGAGACCGACACCCACCTCGCTACAACCTCCTTTCAGGTAGTTGTAGAGAGCGATGAGGTCTCCCCTCAGCCTCCTCTTCTCCAGGCTAAACAGTCCCAGTTCCCTCAGCTGCTCCTCATAAGACT
>NW_008795487.1:1416036-1418862 GCF_000699145.1 Aptenodytes forsteri | reverse complement strand
TGGACTTGTGAGCATCCAGGTGGCGTAGCAGCGCGTTGACTGCTTCCTCTTGGATTATGGGGGGTTCATCCTCCTCGCCGTCCGTCTTCCAGCTCGGGGGGCCGAGTACCCTGAGGATAACTGGTCTGCCTGTTATGAGATCCCTGTACTCGTTATCAAAACCATAACTATTCATTGTTCACTTCTGCAGCCAGATTTGTTACATTTGCTCAGTTTGTGCTTTAAGTAGAGAAATGGAATATGCTATGGAAAGGAAGCCGCACATGTCAGTCTACCTATATCTAACGATGTGAAGCATATGGGTGACTGCACAGAGTTTGCTTTTGAAAATGGATGGGAAGCAAAGAGCTGGCTTCCATCAATAAGTTTTGCTTTGACACTATAACGGGATGGTTGGATTACAGCAAAAAGCAGGGCTGAGAATCCTCACCCTAAAATTATTCATGATTCTGTAGCAAACTCCTGGTTTTAGAGTGAGAGCCCTTGTCTGGGACAAAGCAGTGCAAACGGCTGTGTCTGTGTCAAACTGGGCCTTGCACAGGTGTTTGTCCAAAGTCAGGGAAAAGCTGTTCTAAGGGCTTGTGTTGACATGAAAACAGGGTAGACTTTCTGCTTCTGCATTAGCTAACCAGAGATACAGAGAAGAGAAAAATGCAGAAAGTCTATCAGTTAAGCACAGGTGTAGCTTGTTATCCACTGTCAGAGCACGTGGAGAGGAAGTGGTCTGTGATGCTCACAACAAAGAAAGACTTTTCTGTAAGCAACCCACTCAAGTTTGCTGTTGCACGAGGTACTATCTCCTTTATATTTGAGAAAGTTACTATTTATAAAGGCTGCTCATGCTAGGCCAAATAGCTTTATTAGTGATAATCCCTTCCTCTTGATTTCTCAGAGCTTTGAGTAATAAACACTAATCCTGCCGGGCACTTTGAGGTGATTCTTCAGGCAAACATATTAATGCAGCAAACCGAAGGGTTAGGCTTGCTCTTGAGGGGGGAATACCAAAGAGACACCTGCGAACTAATGTTATTTAGATATAATAGATGTGCTGCTGACAAGTAAAAATTAGCAGCTGAGAAGGAGGCTTAAAGTGAGAGGAAACATGTTATTGATGCAAACTCTCTCCCTTTTTTTGTTTTGATTCTTCCCCAATTTCCCAGCCCGTTCCTTTAGTAAGCTTAATCCATTCTCCCAGCATTGATTTTCAGTGCATTGCAGATTATAGCCACCCGGGCAAACTCTGTTTACTGAGGGAGAGGCTGTCTGAACCCAAGGGAGGTGCATTATGTGTGGTGTGCAGGTTCTGGGTTTGAATTTGACAGTCTCTGAAGGAGCGATGTAGCATAGGGTGATAACTGAACACTGGGTTTAGAAGAAGTAGCTACAAATGGAAGCAGAAGGCTGGAAGAAGCAGGGCTGGTGAATACTGCGGGTATCAAATCAGGCTTAACAAACCTTCTAAACGTCTTCCTGCTTGTAGCTTGTAGCTGGAGATGCAAAGGCACCTTTTAATATGTGAGTTTTGGATCTTTCTTGATAGATTTATTCTTATTAACCACAACTATTGAATACTTTCTTATACTCTTATACTTTGAGTTGATTTCACATTCCCTAAAGATATTAAAAGTAATTTGCCTTGAGAAATATCAGAAAGATACTTTAATGTCACCTTTTCTGGACAGAAACAATAGAAGACCTTCTACTGTGCTTCTGCAATGATTGTGCAAAGCCAGGGCAAGTCCATGGAAAAATGAGTATGATCCATGAAGATTCCTCTGTCATTTTCTTTGTAGCCTAGGCAGCAGCAGCTCTTTAAGTGACATGTCTGTATCTTCCTATGATCACGCTTCAAAGTGAGAATTTTTTTTTGCATTAAGAAAAAGGCCTTTCTTGATTTCATGCTCATGAATTATTAAGCGTAGTTAGTATTGACAATAATGCCTGTAGTCTACCAAGAATAAAAGGCAGAATAGATATGCAGGATAAAATGTATGGCTTATCTCATACATATCACATACTGTTGATATTAGAAATATAATATTTAATTCATTGTAATGAATCCAGTTTCTTAATAACCATCTGCCTTGTGATAAAGGATGAGTTACAGTAGGAGTCATCAAAACAGGTTGCTTATTACAATGTTATTCTTTGATACAGTTCACCTGTGTGTTATTACATTTTGAGCATACAAACAAGCAAGTAAGAATCTTTGCTATGCTTTTTAAGCTTAATTATTTTTAAGATTGAAGATGATGTGAAGATGAAGTCAAGATTGGGTGAAGTCCTAGAAAATGCTTATTCTTCATTTGCATCAACTGGAATGAATTTAACATGTGTAGGTTTCCATATACATTAACCTAGTCTCGAGTTTTCCATGATTCAGAGGTCACAGTGTTGCTGTTTCACTACTGACTTAAACATCTGCAGTGGAGACAGATGTTCCTGGGAGGAGAAACAAAAGTTTACCTCTTTCATTAATTTCAGCATAGGCTTTTTGAAGCCTGCTGAGCCAATACCTAATTAAACCTCACACATGCTCCAAACAAATGAAAAAGAAATGCTGCTTCTTTCACATAACGTTTAAGGTGACAATTTCTCCTCAAGTGAAATTTACTTGGGGAAATCAATTCATTGCTGAAGCAGAAACCCTTTCCATAATACTTCATTATGTGAAGGCATTACTATAGCCCATGTACAGTATAGGACAGCGCATGCTGTTTGGAGATCTCGACTGTAGAATCATAGAATCATAGAATCATTAAGGTTGGAAAAGACCTCTAAGATCATCGAGTCCAACCGTTGACCCAACACCACCATGCCCACTAA
>NW_008795487.1:1405572-1415080 GCF_000699145.1 Aptenodytes forsteri | reverse complement strand
CACCCCCAGGTCCTTCTCTGCTGGGCAGCTTTCCAGCCACTCTTCCCCAAGCCTGTAGCGCTACATGGGGTTGTTGTGGCCGGAGTGCAGGACCTGGCACTTGGCCTTGTTGAACCTCATACAATTGGTCTGGGCCCATCGATCCAGCCTGTCCAGGTCCCTCTGCAGAGCCTTCCTACCCTCGAGCAGATCAACACTCCCGCCCAACTTGGTGTCGTCTGCAAACTGACTGAGGGTGCACTCGATCCCCTCATCCAGATCATTGATAAAGATATTGAACAAGACCGGCCCCAGTACTGAGCCCTGGGGAACACCGCTCGTGACCGGCCGCCAACTGGATGTAACTCCATTCACCACAACTCTCTGGGCCCGGCCGTCCAGCCAGTTTTTGATGCAGCGCAGAGTACACCTGTCTAAGCCGTGAGCCGCCAGCTTCTCTAGGAGAATGGTGTGGGAGTATCTAGTCACAGCCATGGGACAAGTGCAGTTTAAGTCCTGTTTCTTTAATTTGAAGGCAGAGTTATATTCTTTGTCTACACTATTTTCATTCTGATGGTGAAGTCTGATTGTGCTACACGTAGAGCAGAAACCTCTTATGAAATGTTTGGAGGCTGTAGACTACTGATTAGTTTTGGAATTTAAAATTCCTTAAGTGTTCCTGCCTGACTCCTTTAATAACATCAGCTGTATTCATTTGTTCTGTTTTTGCATTAAGCCACACGTTTTGCGTCTTGGCTTTCGCATGTCAGAGCCTGTCAGGAATGCTGATGTTCCAAGTTCAATTTCATATCTTTAAACATGCATTAAAGTAACTAAAATATGCTTTGGGGCAAAGACAGGGGAAGGGAAATGAGCTGTGCAGTTCCTAATGACCAGTGCTAGCCTAGACACCATTTTTTAAAGGTTTCTGGCCCTCTGGTAAGGTTAGTCATCTTTTCTCTCCACACCTGAAGCACATGGCTGGGTACGTGATTCACTGAGTATGACAAGAAGCCTAGGTCACAAATAGCCCTTGGTGTCTCACGAGAATGCTCCACGATGTTTTTATGGTCCGTAGGGATACCCTTCTATTGATGTGCAGTTCCACTAACATCAGCAGAGCTCCTCATAGACAGAGAGGACCTCTGCACCCAGCTCCAGCTCCTTTGCAAGGTCAAAGCCTTAAAAACAGAGCAAGTAGGAAGTAGCTCACCTAGCATAGCAGAGCATCCTGGGGTGAATAAGAATCATGCTTTCTCTTTGAACTCAATTGGAAAATCTTAACTTGCCCACACAAGGGCTTTTTCTTGGAAAGGTTTGGCTTCCATGAAATCAACTTAAAAAAAAAAGTTCTGAGTGACTTTTTGGGGTTTAGTTGTTTCTCAAAGTTGTTGCTCTGTCCCTAGAAGGACCAGTCAAAAACCTGTATCTCGGTATCCACTGACTCTGGTATGACTTTTAATCCAAACTAGGATCAAAATTATCACAATCAAGCTCTTTCTGCTTCCCTTTTTTTAATTAAAAGAGGAAGATCTTCCTTCCTCCAATGTTTCCACATCACATCTTTTCTCTCCTTTTCCTTACTTCTGAACTCTGTCACTTCAGTTTATCTGAATTTAAGAGTGTTCTATTATTTTTTAAGAATATTTTTAGAAGTCTGCTTATTTTGTGTGCACTTTCAGGTGCAGAAGGCCATATGGGTACCATGTGTGAATACTTAGGGGAATAATCCTTCTCCCTTTATTCTGACCTTTTCTTTGGTAAATTGATCTCTGGGTGACCTGAAACATTTACTAAGTCTAAGCAATTAACTGGAGCATTAATTGCCTTCTGATCTGTTTCCCTCAGAGTCAGTCCAGAAGACTGGTCTCCACTGAGCAGTAATGTTTAACAGGGCCAAAATGAGAAGAGTGACTATATGCCAATGGGAGCAAAGGAAGACTTGTGCTTAGAATAATGGATTGTTAATGTAATGATGTATGACAAAAGAGATTACTTGCCATAGCATACAAAAATTTTCCCCTAGATCGCTACCTCTTTTGTTCAAAATTTCAGTTAAGGAACAGAATGTAGGAGTCACTGTCACTTCCTGAGTCGTGCTTAAGATCAGAAATATTTGCTGAAGACATCTGCTTTTTCAAGTCAAATATACAACACTTCTTAAGTCTGAAGTATGACTCATGGGAAAGCTATAGAAAATGGGTCAGTCTTTCTGAGCTCTGAATACCTGACTTCTTTACATTGCCACATTGTTGAAAGTTTAGAGAAAACGCAGGAATAAATTAGTTACTGGAAAAGGCTTAGGCGAAAAGAGAAGTATGTAGTTCTTCCAAGAGGATAGATACACATTATAAACATGGCATATTATTTTCCTTTGGTGTGTTCCTCTCTTTAGGGGACCTGTATAATGTAATTTGGTGAAGTTCACTGAATAAAGTTATGTTCTTTTATGAATTAAAGAACCATAGTGGTTTAGTAAGCAAACTTTGTATCTGTGGTGATCCTTTTCCCTTAGCAGAGAGATGTGAAACAGATCCATTCCCCTCCATTGTCCCACTTATTGTGTTTTAAATTTCTGTTAAAAAAAAGTCTTAGCAATTAGTTACCCTCTGTATAAAAAAGACACTAATTTGTCAATGTCAAGTTTGTGTAAGGAAAAAAGGCACCCTCAAACTATCTCATCCTTTGTTTTCAGACCATCTGATGGCACCTTCCTGTATGTAAAACCAAAATCATCAAGTTTATCTGAATGCAAGTCTCTGGTGTCATTTTGACAACTGCTAGATCGGTGTTATGTTCCTTCCCTATTTTTCTGGCATATGTAGAATCAGAGAACGGTACCAGGCTTATCTTTCAAAGCGTGAAGCTATTTATAGGATGTGGAGATACTGTCTGTATGTTTCTTTTCAAGCCTATGCAACAGAAATTGATTTTTCTTTTCTAACTAGTACAACTTAGGACTTCAGCACAGAATAAACAGAGGAAGGGTAAGAAACAGAGCACAACTATAAACTGGTATTTGTTTTCTGAACTGCAGGTAATGGTACATTGATTGGAGCATCTGCGAACGTTGTTTGTGCAGGAATTGCTGAACAGCATGGTTATGGCTTCTCTTTCATGGAGTTTTTCAGGTACAATTTTGAACTTCTCAACTTAAACCTGTCATTTTTTTTTTTCTCTAGGCAAATAATGGATCTTCCAAGGAGAAGATCTGGAGAAAGGGTCTATAAAACAGACCTGTGTTCCTAATTTACTTTTAGCAACTGAAATGTGGGTGGAGGGCAGATCACTTTATTTTTGCGTACAGTGGATAGAATGCATAAAGGTGGTGGGAGCACAGTTTATCTTTAGTTCTGTAGTGATACTAAATTGTTGCTTTGTTGGTAAATGCAGTTTAAATGTAGTTTATCACCTGCACATTTTCACAGACAGTCTGTCGCCAGGAGAAAGTGGGATGTCCCAGTTTAGACTGAGTAGAACTTTACTCCATGATCCAATGAGTAAACCTATTTCTCTAGAAGCAATTACTTCTTTTGACCAGCTGCTTAGCAGCTATGAGTGAAAGTGTGATGTGCAGCTAGTAACAGCTCAAGTTGTTGTTTAATAATTGTTTAATTAATAATTAATAATTCTTGTTTAATAATGGAAGTTCCTCTGCAGGTCATTCATCAGCAGGTTTTTAAGGGACAAGATGTACTTAATGTACTTAATGCATAAAACAGTTTAATATTTTTCCAAACACCTCCAGTTTTTGAGACTGTGGTTGCAAGGTCTAAATGAAAACTGGCAAATAGAGACTTAGACATGAAGTTAAAGTTTAAAGTGTAGTTGATTTAACTAAAACATAATTCCTTGCTTATTTTTCTGCATATTTAGGGCAAAGGATACTGTTAAGTTCACACCAACATTTTTTTCTCTTTTTTCTTTACATTGTTTATTTTAGTTTCTTAGCTCTATCAACTTTACTTTATATTGTTTACCTCAAAGCCTTCAAACCTGTGTAATTAATGTGATTAATTATACGGGAGTGTCTGGAGCAGAGCCTATGATAACCCGAAAAAGAAAGATGATCTGAACTGTTCTTTCTAAAATTCTTGCTATGAGCACATGCTGCTCATAGCACAGTTTCTCTCTTCACCCATAGTCTTCTGATGATATGTTTTAGAAAGACAGAATGCCTATCAAATCAAAGTCTTGGTTGTCAGGACCTTTGAGACTGCAGTACAGTCTTACGTAGTATACAGTGATAGCTAACAGACTTCTTGGAAGTCAAGCCCTTGTACAAAAAAGATGGCGATACAGCAATAATGGGCTTGTGGATTGTTCTGTCCATGTTTCGCAGGTGTTCAGCTTGTCATTTGGGGATTTAACTTGTATTTAGCATTAACAATGTTTCTTCTATGTAGATTTTGTAATGGAAACTTCTTAAAGCTTCCATGACACTGACTGAGTATCTAAGCAGAAACAAGGATGCAAAGCCTGACTAGTGTCTTCAGCAGTGTTCACTGGAATGTGTTCTGTGGGAAGATTGAAGACAATACACAGATGTTCTGAAATTACCTTCCATACGTGTGCTTTCAGTGGAAACGATTACTGGGGAAGGCTGTGGCCACTGTGAGCAAAGATGTGAGAACTGAATCCAGAGTGGTCACAGGAAGATAGCAATGGATATTAATTAGCAGAAAGAAAATAAAAGCCGGCTTTTGCTGGTTTCTTCTCAATCACCGAGCAGGTAGATCATGAGCTCCTTTATAATTTGTCTTAGGAAAATATTTGTTTCAGTCGAATGTGCCCCAATTAAATATTTTCTGAGGCTTCTCCTGGCATTAAGAGGTATTATATGTATCCCTTGAGGATTTTGATCTTGCTTACTTTTATTTATGAAGGTTGTTTCAAAGCATGAAGTGATTTTTCTGCATTTCTTCCCTGTTTGCCCAGGATCACTCATTAGGTTTCACATCCCTATTCAGGGTCCTCTGTGGTGCTTCTACCAGTATAGACACAGATTGTTACTCTCTCATCTTGCAAACCCTGTGAGTCACCAGGGAAAAATCATGGATACCATGTATGGGGAGATGATGGCCCTGTGCTGCCTGGCTTTTGCTAAGTTTTATTCAGTGCAACTTGGGCTGGTATTGCTTTGTCCTTCTCAAGTGTCTCTGTGCAGGAAACCCATGACATGTCTGTCCTGGGTGGCATCTGGGGTCATAGAGCACAGTATGCTACTTCCCATACCCTTCCTCACTACCTGCATGCTAAACCAAAATTATGCAACTATGATTAATGTGGGCCTTTGCTAGAAGCAGCTTGTTTTGCAAAACATGTTTTGACATGGTGGTCTGAGGAGGAACTCTGGGCAGGGTTGCTAAGCATGTCTGGTGAGTACACCTTGACACAGCAGGGGCGGAGAGGCTCTGGAGGCTGTGGGTGCCTAGTGGTGAGAGGCATCATGATGACTCTGTGTAGAGAGAGAATGGAAAAGGCAAGAACAAGGCTCTGTGCCCTGTAAGAGGGCTGATGGGCTCATGACCTTTCCCATGTGTGTCTTAGCGCAGTGGTACTTGGTGCGGTTCGAGGTTCCTCTTCTCTTTTTTAAGAGGGGAGCAGTGGCAGCCCAGCTGGTGAGTTGTACAATGCTATTCTGCTGCCCAGCCAGAGCCAGAGGTCACCAGGTGTGATAACTTGCCTCGAATGCTGTGGTCTGACCAGCTCGATGTGCTTCTATCTATCTGGAGTGCCTTCAGCAGAAGAAATCCTGTGCCAGGGGGGTGCATGCCTGAATGACCATGAATACTATAGTCTGTCAGAAACCTAACATCCTGGGGAAAGTCCTCCTTCAAAGCCACATCTAATTGCTTCCTTCCTTGGATCAAGAGTCCTACCTCCCCAAGGACCTGGGGGCACTCATCTCCTTCCAGATTGCTGGACATAGCTGGATGTAAGGGGAAGACAGCCAGCCTTGGTGTCCCATCCTCACCATCCAAGCAACTCAGGCCCATGTGCTGGAAGTGCTGTGCCTGTAAGGAGGTCCCAGTAGGATGGCATTTAGGTGGGAAAAATTATACTGACAAAGGAGGGAGGAAGGCATAGGTCCTCCCTCCCTATGGTGAAGCACTTTAAAGCAGCCTGGTGTCCAGAGACAGGTTGAGGTTGGTTGAGGAGATACCAGGTCCCAACCATACATGCCTGGCTGCGCGTGTGCTGGCCAGTGTCACCAACTATCTTACCCAGAACGCATTTAGGTTTTGTTCCCTTCTCCCACATTACCCGTCAACACATGTAGAAACCAGTTCTGTCTGAACAGTGCTTACAGAGGGAAGAGCAAGATTGCCTGTGAGAAAAGATCCCTCGGTTGCTATGAATTCAACTTGTTGTTTCTGGCTCTTGTGAGCTTTTCTTGATACTTCATTATGTTCCATTGAAATCAGAAGGTCCCCATGTCCCTTAGAATATACAAATGCGGTAATAAACTTACTTTATCACCATGAAAGTATTTTTGCCTTTGAATCTGTTATAAATGGTGGTAGGGCAACAAAAAGGGGCTTCTACTGGTATATCAGCAGCAAAAGGAAGATTAGGGGACATGTGAGCCTGCCACTGAATGGGAAAATGACCTGCTGACAAAGGACATGGAGAAGGCAGAGGTTCTCAGCACTGTGATCAGCAGCACAAAGTCCAGCTGGAGGTCTCACTCCCCAGGGTGCTTGTGAAGCCCAGTGGTGCCTTCCAAGCTCAGCCATTCTGGGATTCAGCTTTTAACCAGCCCCAGAAATCTGAAGCCAAATAATGAATAACTGCCACTGGGTGATTCATTTGGACCACCTCAAATTCAAAGGAAAGGAAGCAATGTTAAGACAAAAAGAAAATTGAAAGTCCTAGGAAGATCAAGCTCAGAAGTAGCAATTTGCTTAAAGATGCCCTTGCATTTTTGGAATCAGTCCAGCCAAATTACACTCCTTTTCCACCTTGGAAACTTCCTCATCAAACTGTATTTATGTGTTTTAATCTCTCCTTCTGAAAAAATCTTATATGTACCCTAATTATTCATTATCCTTCTAGTAATTCAGAAGGCAGAGCTGAACACAATATTCCAGGCACAGTCCTCTTATTTTTTCCCATTTTACAAAGGTAAGATTAAATACAAAATACGGAGCTATTTGCCTTTTCATTGTTAATCTAGGCCATTTCAAATTCCTGTTTAATTTACTATTCACTGTTAAATCCAAGTCTCTTTCAGCTTTCATGTTACTTACTTGAGTGTGAGTATATTTGTTTCCCCGCGCCCCTAGTTCTTATACTTTTCCTACATTATGTTTCTAATTAACATATCATCAATGGGCAGAGATAAAAGGGAATTCGTGTGCTATGTGATCTAGTAAGTGAATTGAAGGACAGACATAAAGACAAATATTTAAGTGGTAAAAATAGAAATAATTGTGAGCCAGTGGGGTTTGGAAAAGGAGATAGAGAGCAGTGGGATATTTGCTGTACATGGTCAAGGGTAAGCATCAGAACAAACAAATGAGCATTGTGCCTCTGGAGAGAAGAGCAATTTTTCTGGTAGTCTTGACCCTGTAGAAAGCATCAGATGTGTTAATAATATGAAGGCAACTGCTCAGGGACAGCATATATGAGTAAGCAGAAGGCAGGAAAAGATAATATGCGTATTATGATTTTTAGTCTAGCTATCAGAGAAACATTAGATCATAAATAAGAGCTTAACATAAAGGAAAACCCCAAATGTAGGACAATACTATTTCTCTTGGCAAATGGTCAGATAAGGACAGTATAGTCTTGTTGCCTGAATGATTTCCAGAGGTTAAGATAGTGATTTTATATCCATTAAGACTGTAGAATAATCAAGAGAGCTTTGTTTTTATCGAGGAATAAGATAAAAGAAATAGCATTGCAAATGTCTCTTCTAATCTAGATTCTTTATTTTCATGTTGTTTTTTTAATTTTTACTAATATATGTCTGAGTTTGTTTGTTGCAATATAGCATTCCACTAGCTCAGTCCACCCTATGGAATATGAAAACGACTCACAGAAATCTTTTTGTTACCAATGAAAAATTTGGTTCCAGCTTCATTTCGTAAGAAGTTCTCATTGCTGTAGGGGCTTTAATTATCTGTTTCTACTTGCTAATAAAATTGCCAGCTTGATTTTAATTTTCTCTTTAAGGGAGTCATTTATAACCTTATAAAGATACATAGTATTTCAAACATAAAATAAGTCATGTTCCTTCATCCTGTTGTAATTCAATAGCAATCACCCCTGTGTGTCTGTGATACATGATGTGATAAAAAAGAGAATCACAGATAAATGCTGAACCTATTTGACACAAAAAGAAAGTGGGTATTATGGGAAATACTCTAATTTTATTTCAAAGCAGATTTTGGCTGACTGTGAATATATCATGGTGCGGGATATATAGATAAGAGAAGAATGGATTGGATAACTTTATGTAATGGGATAATAATATGAGAGGGATGATTTGATACATGATTAAATCAGTCTGCCCAGAGGAACAGGGTACGAGCCTAAGGACCTAATTTAGATTACAGTGGTAAGGTTAGCTGGGACTGATCCTGAAAGCATTGTGCATTTTCAGGTTTTGCATTTTTCTGTCATTGTTCTCCCTTTCTATGTCATCTGAAGAGCTGAATTAATATTCTCTGTCTTCTCTGGGAGTAACAATAATTTGGAAGTGTCAAAAAATATTGGTTTCTGATATCTTAGGAAAGAATTTGTTTTCATCATAGGATTTGTCTTGGGAGATATTCACAGCAAAAATATTTACAGTAGGATATCCCATTTATCCCTGTTTGAGAGCACTCACCCATAAAGACTGTGAAACAGTGCTTCCTGTGAGAACTGTCATGTGGGAGGACAAATGTGATGTTCTTTGCTACTGCCTGTGTATCCTATTTACACAACTTATTGAAAATAACTGTTTTAAAAAACCATTGGGCTCTGTGAAGCCATATAAATGTCTCTACTTATTACATGTTAGACAGCTGTAGTCCTTTTCATTCCTGTTAATTTAGCGTCATTTTTCCCTATTTTCTTGCTATTAACACCACTCTATGCCAAACACTGTTGCTGTTTTAAGGCTGGTTCTGATCAGAATAAAACCAGCCCTACTATTTTGGGTGTGAATTTTGGTGATGGAGACTTCACTTGAGCAATGTGGTATCCAAACACCTGAGCACAATTCACCTGTGGACTTTCTGATCAACTGTGCAGCTCCAGAAGATGGAATTTTGGGGTGTTCAAAGTATCTAACGGAGATTCAATGAACTGTTGAGTAAAGGTTTAATGATGTCGTGGTTTAACCTCAGCTGGCAACTGAGCACCACACAGCTGCTTGCTCACTCTCCCCCCCACCCCGGTGGGATGGGGGAGAGAATCAGAATAGTAAAAGTGAGAAAACTCATGGGTTGAGATAAGAACAGTTTAATAATTGAAATAAAATTAATAATAATAATAATAATAATAATAATAATATTGTAATGAAAAAGAAAAAAAC
>NW_008795487.1:1401947-1405251 GCF_000699145.1 Aptenodytes forsteri | reverse complement strand
TGCCCCCTCCCAGCTTCCTGTGCACCTCCAGCCTTCTCAGTTGGCAGAGCATGGGAAGCTGAAAAGTCCTTGACTAGTGTAAGCACTGCTTAGCAACAACTAAAACATCAGTGTGTTATCAACGTTATTCTCCTCCTAAATCCAAAACACAGCACTGTACCAGCTACTAGGAAGAAAATTAACTCTATCCCAGCCGAAACCAGGACAAATGATTATGATACACAAGTTAGCTCAATCTCATTTCCCACTGCTCTTCTGATCAGTAAGGAAGAGTTGTTGGTCATGGGTTAAATGTTGATATTTGACATGATAACAGATTTCTTCCGTTCAAATAAGTGCAAATGCAACACGTGAGCAAAGCCCTCTCAACAAACACGTTAATGTACAATTCCAATTTGGGCAAGTTTTAACTTTTCACAACTTTTGCTTCATAAAATTTCTATCTTTAAAAATCCAGATCTTGTAGGTTTACTATGTTAGCTTATTTTCATCTTTATCTTGATTTCCTTACATGTGTAAGGAAAAGTTCAAATAAGTGCAAATGCAACACGTGAGCAAAGCCCTCTCAACAAACACGTTAATGTACAATTCCAATTTGGGCAAGTTTTAACTTTTCACAACTTTTGCTTCATAAAATTTCTATCTTTAAAAATCCAGATCTTGTAGGTTTACTATGTTAGCTTATTTTCATCTTTATCTTGATTTCCTTATATGTGTAAGGAAAATATGAGAAGTGTTTTTTTTTTAATAGCTCATTTTAATAATAAATTTCAAATCCAGTTACATATGAAAATCTTTATTTATTAATAATCAGACTTAGGGAACCGAGTTTAACAAATGTAATTTAGATTTTAACATCCTATTCACTATTATGCTAGTAAGGGCAAAGCTATAGACAATTTTAATTTTCAGCTGGTCACTCAACAAAGTAGAAAGGTAGTTCAGCATGTATTCATCTTTCAATATTAGGTTCTAGGCTGTGTTTGTTAAGAAGAATGCCAGTTTTCTTTCAGCTATCCAGGAACAATCATTACAAGATTTTAAATTGTCAATGTTGATCTAATGACTGCTCTCAAACAAACAAATGTTACATTGACATCTGTGGCAGTGCAATGAAGTGAATGCTGCTTATTTTAAACAGTTGCATAGCTTACGTCAAACCCCATGAAAGTAAGTATTCCTGCAATAGTGCAATAGTTTGCAGGTGCAAACCATTTTAAGAATAATTCTGAAGTTATGGGTGGGGTTTTTTTTAATGTTTCTTTTGATTTTATTTAAGGTCAAGAAACACTGTAAGTGGAAATATAAATGACTGTGGTTTATTGTGTTTATTTTTAGGAAAAAGGGGGAAAAATACTATTTTGAGCCCTTAAATATGAGGATATTTCCTTTTCCGACTTGAAATAGGCTTTATCTGTATCATGTGAAGTTTTTCATGGAGCTTAAAATGCTCCTATGTCTTTTAAGTAGAGCCAATATCTTTGAAATGTTTGGCCTGTGGACATACAAGTATTGCTTTTTTCTTCTCTTATTGCCGTGAAGTCTTTTGGATTAGTAAACTAGTTTCCAGTAAAGGTAGATGGGATTTAAATACTCATCATCTTACTCAGCTTAAAATAAGGTTATGTGATTCCAGTATTAAAATTTTATTATGGTTTATCTTTTAAAGTCTATGAAATGTGTGTGTTTCGTCCTCTAAGTTTTTGAAAACTGACATTTAAAATGCAATTGCGATGATTCAGTGTTTCATTGGGCTCCATAGGAAGCACCGATCCTCCAGACACATAGACATCACTTTAATATTATGGGGTAACCTCATGAAAGTAGTATCTAATCATAGGATCATAGAAAAATCATAGAAAAATTCAGGTTGGAAGGGACCTTAGGAGGTCCAGCCTTAGGCTCAAAGCAGGGTCAGCTATGGGCTGCATAGAAACAGCACAGCCTCTTAGGGCAACCTGCGCCACTGCCTGGCTGTCTCTATGGGGAAAATGTTTCTCCTCTCTTGTTTCAACTTGTGGCAGTTTTCTCTCACCATCCTGCCATGCACCACCGTAAGGAGCTCAGCTTGTAGGTGCTGGGCGCAATGCTAGTGCCCCTGAAGCTGTCTCTTCTCCAGGCTGACCCAGTCCAGCTCCCCCAGACTCTCCTCAAGGGGCAAATGCTCTCCCAGGGCCTTGGGGACCCTATGTGAGGTCCCTCCGGTTTGTCCGTGTCTTTCCTGTGTTGGAGGACCCAAAACTGAATGCAGTGTTTAGATATGGTCTAACGAGCACTATGTAGAAGGGAACAATCCCTTCCCTAGATCTAAGGCCCATTCCCCTTTTCATACAGCCAAGGAGGCTGTTGGCTGCCTTTACTGCCGGGGTTACCGCAGGCTCATGTGCAGATCACCACTCCAGGGCCTTTCTTGCAGAGCTGCTCCCCAGTCGCTCTGTCTCCAGATGGTGGTGTTGCAGGGGCTTTTCTGTCCCCCTGGACAGGACTTGGCATTTGCCCTTGTTGAATTTTATAAGGTTCTGGTCTTCCCGTTCCTCCAGTTTGTCCAAGTCCTGCTGGATGGTGGCCCTGCCTTCCACCTTTTCAACCAATGTAAGATTATAGTCTAGTATTTCCAGTGCAACTTTGCGCAACTGTTGTGGTATGCAATGATATCCAATATAAGTATTCAAAATGGTGCCAATATAAGAAAGAAACTGTTTGCAAGTATCTGTTTGTGTTGAAATAGGAATTTTGATTCAGCCTTACATGTAACTTTTCTTGTTTGGTCTTCTGTGTTGATCTTATTTAAATTATTTGAATAGTTTAAAAAAGACCCCTAAATAGGCCCCAAATAGCTTTCAAATAATAGATCTGACTACAAAACATCAACATTGGTTAATTAGGTGAGGTTTTCGAGCAAGGAAACAAATAATAGTAAAATGTGATATATGCAACAAATTTATATAGCTTAAGGTATAAATTACAAAAATGTGCAATGTTCAATTTGTATGCTTCCCGTTCAAAACATTATTAACTGAAGAATGCCTCGTAAAATCCTCAGTTTCAAGACTTTCATGCTGAAGGTTCCCAGAATGGCTTAAAAGTGATTATAAATTGTATAGTCCGTGCATATATGTATACATAAAACACATGAAGAAATTGAATTAAACTTATATTGACATAAATTTTGAGTATGGGTCAGTAGTAGCCAAGCATGAATACTGGTACCTCAAGTGAGTAAAATCATTGTAACCCCATATCGTCAAGATACTTGACTGTGGAATGACTATCAGATACAAAAATTCTTTTTTTTTTTTTTTTT
>NW_008795487.1:1382471-1401495 GCF_000699145.1 Aptenodytes forsteri | reverse complement strand
TTTTTTTTTTTTTTTTTTTTTTTTGTGTGTGGGGGGAGCAAGCTGAATAATAAACCCAAACAGTATCAAGATAAGAGCCGGATCAACTTTTTTCATTCTCCAAAATATTCTTGTTTTAAATTCTGAAGTGTTGCACACCATTTAGGAGGTCTGATATATAATCTCTGAATTGCCTTATAGGACTTCAGGATATCTTTCCCTTCCACTAGTGTAAAGCTACTGTTTCTAGCCTCATATGACTACAGCATATTAGCCATGAAATCCAGACTATCTCCTGATATAAATGGTTATGAAAAAATAAAGAGAAAAGTCCAAGCCACCTCTTGCATTCCAAAGTCTGTTATTTGGCATGCATACTGACTCTCCAAAATCAAAAGTTCTCTATTGAACTTTGCTTGCGTGTGTTTCAAGAAGGTGTAGATTGGGGGAAGGTCTGCACCAAATGGGACAGTAACAATCTGTGGAAAAGTTTGTGTTTTTTTGCAAATCAGTGGTTCTTTGGAACTCAGAATCTTTGAGGTGTTCAGAAATTCATAAATTTGAAAGGTTAAATTCAGGAAGATTACAAGACAAGGTCTAAAGAATATTGGTCTGTCATGCAAATGAGTAATGAATATAATTCTAAAAGCTCTTCCCTAAATGTTGCATAGATGCAAACTCCTCACATTTCTGGTGTATTTGCAGGTATACCTTTTTTCCCCTTGTGCAATATTATATGTATACATAATATGCATAAAGTTATCCATTCAGTTCTTGCAGATATTTTTAGTTTACTGACATTACATATCACTAAAGTAAGGAAAACAAATACACATATAAAAATAGAGCATAGAGAGAAAGACTGTTTTGGATCACACTAAAACCAGCTGAGAATTTAATTTTTATTGTTAGCTGAAATGCAGGATACTGGTCCTGGTTTATTCTGAAAAACATAATTGTCGCATCCAGTATGGATGGAAGAATTAGGTTTGTTACTAGAGAATTTATGATCACAATAGTGCTCCTACTAGAGGGACAGGTTATAGGAGTGATCATGTTTATAGAGTATTCTATTAGAAATTGCATGCAGTGGATGTTGTAAGTTACAAACAATATAAAGTAATTTAATGCTTTAAAACCAATCAATGAACAGTGAGGAGGGTGCTAAATGTAACGTATATCTATATTTTTGTAACATTGACCATAACCCATTCTTGGTCACTTTTTCTAAATACAGGCTACCAACTGAATCAATACCTAATAACTTCCCAACAGCACTTGGAATGAAAATAATTTTAACAGTAATGATTTCTAGATATTTTTGGCAGTGTCAGAGAGTGGGTTTGTACAGTTCTACTCCTATATAAACTATTTTATGCAAAAGTTTTGACGATGTCTTGGATTGTGTCTTCCTTTATGGAAGAAGAGACATAAAACTCTCCCCCAATGCATCTGTACTAGTTATGTCATTAGGCTGATACAACCTGTTGGGATAGGAGTCATCTTTCAAGACTTTATATTCGTCTATAGTATTCTACAGTGTTAATCTACATTAAACAAATTTGCCCAAGCACACCTGGATAGCATTACATTCCAAGCTTTGTACTTAAAGTACATGGGATGGATTTTTCTCTGTGTACATACTTATAGCTGTACTGAGTACAGAGGGAGTTTAGAAATCCTACACAGGTAAAGTCTGGCAAGATGAAGCCCTTTCTTGTCTGTTACAACCAACATTTTCTAATTTTACTTCATGTTCAGTATGGATGGCAAGGGGAAGCTAGAGAGTAGGAAGGGAAAAGTTAGATTAAAGAAACCGGGAGCTATGCTGAGGCATTCTGGAAATGTGAAGGGACAGTTTTCGTGCAGTCCAGCATGAAAATACTAGTCCCTTTTTCCTGAGAGTGGAAAAGGCAAGGACATAACAGCAATGTCTTTTGGCTTCTCGTAACAGACACTTTTGTAAAGTATTTTGAAGAAATGATATCACATTTTTAATAATAGAACAATATATTCATCTGCTTAGCTAACCTCTGGCCAATATTGCCAACTTTTAAACATGTATAGGCTTTCTTTAACTTCCAATACAGCTAATGACTACTTTCTTCTTGTGCTATCTTCTCCACTACTCTGTGGTACTCCTGTTACCAGAACCCATCACCAGGATCCATGCAAATAGAAAAAGATGCATTCCTATTGTGAACTTTGGCTTGTGTCTGCTTATAGCAAACAAAAATGTTAAATTGCATTCATAGAAAACGTCATACTTGCCTGGCTCATATTTTGAAATGATAGGCCAGCTGCAAAACTAGGAAGAACAAAATTGTAATTTTTTGAGTTCTAGAGAAAAACTTGACTGTACTTGAAGTGACTTAAAGGTGCATGGTGCAGATGTGAGGTACCATGGTCCATCATCCCTGGGTCCTTGTCCCTGAATCTTCCAGTTTGATAAATGGGTTGGAATGTGCTGCATTTCCAATCTGGCATTCCTATTTGCATTTCCTTCCTATAGAAACTGGGGGGGAGGATGGGGGTAGGAGGAGAAGAGGTGAAAAGAGAGAAGGAAGGATGAGGAAGGCCGTTGTGCACCCAGGTCTCACTTCAGGCTGGAGTTGGTACATGGCTAGAACATAGCCCATTTAGAGACTCACACTGCTCATGTTCTTGGAGCAAGGCTTCTTGTACTGCAATTAACACCTAGCTTCTTACTCTTCACCCGTATGTGTCTTGGCCATCTTCTCTACCACCATTGTGTTGAATTGTTAAATTTAATGAGTTTTGACATACAGATGAATATTGAAACACATGAACTAAATCAGATGTGCATCAGGATGGAATGATTCCTGTAGCTAACCCACAGTTAGCTTGCTCTAGGGGTTTGTATTTTTAACTTATACATAAGAAATCACATTTCTTGCCTTTTTGTTAAAGCAGTCCTGAATAAAAAAATGATCTCTTCTAAAATGGGGATTTAAACAATATCTGTGAAAGAGAAGTTCATTCTTGCCTTGGCTTGGCATTTGTGAAAGATTCAAAATCTTGTCTGTCTTTAGACTCTAGTTTAATGCTGTTGTTTCCATAGCTGACTTTTTGCATACAACAAGACTGTAAAAATTTTCTGAATGAATTCCTCTTTCACGTTACAGAGCTATGATGGTTGTGACATAAGTGAATATTGCAGTAAGAAAGATATTATTTATTGGCAGACTTTGTTGAGACTACTCAAATGTTTTTGCATATCTTTTTCTAATGATCTGTAAAGGAAGCTGAAGAGAAGTCTTACTACATTTAGGTGGGTGAGATAGATAGGTTTTGGGAGGTGCTTTGTGAAACTTTCACAACATAATTATTTTTTTTTTTAAATTAACAGAATCATATTTTTATGAAAAGGTTCTTGAAGTATCTCCAAAGCCCAGGATTTTAGTAGCAGATTATGATTTGTTGTGAAAAGTGGATTTGAAAATCAGAATGTCTGCTCCAAAGAACAGTGTAGTGCTTCTTCAGTGTCTCTTTAAATAGCAGTCATGTAAATACTTAAAAAATGAATTACTAGAAAAATCTGCAGAGAACAATTTTTCACTGGTAGGTGATGGAGTTTAAATGAAAACTCTTCCTTTGCTGACATGTCTGGCCATGAGGATTCATATTTTACTGCTACTAATATGGACTGAAATCAGCTGAGAATATTCACCTTTCTAGCAAGCTTTTATAAGGCAAGTAAATTACCTAATTTTTCATTTCACTGAGTTTGATTTCCACCAGATCCTCTAAAACTAATTTGAGTGGTACTGTATCTAAATGTACAGAATTCCATGGTTAGATATAAGATATAATTAAAACAGGTGTTATCCACTTTTACGGGCATCTGGAGTGAAAATGGAAAGACTCTGTAGTTGATTAAACTTCTACAGCATCAAGGCAGGAGTTAATTTGCAGCGTTTCTGCTTTTGCATTGAGGTAAATATGTTTTTGTTAAATGCTAAAAGGCACAAAATGAAGGTCATATGTACCATTATGCTGTTAGGCTTGTCATGATGTGATTTAAAAATTAAAAAAAAACCTGGAACCTATTAAATCAGAGAGATTTTCTGTAATTGAAAGAGGTCAATGCATTATTTTCCTAGATAATTCATCAATGTCAGTAGTGCTAATGAGGATGTGGGCCATGTGTCAAGAGTTAGTGTGTCCATGTCTCTGCTACTGTTGTGGTCTAGCACTTGTGTTGCATTGCAGATCATTAAATGAAAGGTTTGCTAGTGCCTTACAAGCCATGAGTAGGTCCATGTGAGAAGAGAGAGCGTCTACAGTGTCTTCTGAGTGACTCCACTCACTGACGATCATGCCCACCTCATATTGCCAGCTTGTTTTGCTAGCTAAGATTAGAGGAATATTTCTGGCAAGAAGAGAAGTAGGACTGAAATAGTCTTTGCTGCTTTCCCCCACCATGTCTTGGAGCTAACAACTGGATTGAATTTCTTCTTGTTACCATCTCAGTTCATGTAACGCATGGAAAAGGAATGGGTCTGCTTTTGATAGATCTGGTGCCCAATTGACCTGTGTGCTATGTAGTGGTAAAAGAGCTGTATGTTATATAAGGGGAAAAAATCTAATAATGCAAAATCTTAATCTTAGTTAATTTGGTATAGAAAATATTTATAAAAAGGAGATATTTGCCACAAATGTGGGAAGCCTTTGGTGTATTTTAAACTACAGTGGTAAAATATGATAAGAAATGGAACAGAAACCGTAAAAAAAGAGCAAGTCCATGCTGTTACAAGTATAGTTTTCTGAAATGTGCAGATTACTTCCAAAATCACATCAGCTATTGTGCCCACTCCCCCTCTCCCTGTGACCATCAGGGTTCAACTAATCCAGACTGGCTTTATTTTTCACTGGAAACTCCTATTCTCTCTTTAGGCAGGAGATAATCTTGTTACTCCCTTAATTAGGGTACAAGTTGTTTTCCTTCCATGGTATCTGTTATTTTAGGAGTCACCCATCTCCAGTGCTTGATGCAACAGTAAGTAAGTGTTTCAGTGAGGTACAAAGCCCTTTCCTCTCCCTCTGACTTTCTGGGAGGGAACCCATCTTTATTGGGGCCTTATAGTCAATACTATCCTGTAGGTTAAAACGTATGTTCACAGACAACTAAACAATTTGACTGTTTGTGGCTTGTTACTTGCTCTTGAGTGACACCTGGTCCAAAAGTAGTTAATCATATTGAGGTTAGCTTTGGGGTTGGCATGGCTGAACCCAAGGCTCTCTCTGTTATGCAAAACGTAAAAGCTGTGTTTTCCGTTATTCAGGTGGTCAGATCAGATCCTGCCTTTGGGCAGCCGTGTGTTATGGCCATTCAGGCCAGTGCAAATAGCCCACCCGTAAAGAATGAAAAATGAGCTAATAATAATCCTCCTAAATATTCCAAGTTCTCTGTGTGTAGACTTGTGTATGGAACAGGACTTGTTGGAAGCTTTTTTGTCTTTTTATGCTGGTTTCACAGCCATGTGTATTTCATGACTTTTATATGTTTAAGGTTTTTTTCATCTCTTTTCCTATTTCTCTGTCAGAAAGACAGTGGCTACAGCATATGCTTCTCTTGATTTTACCATTTTTGTTTTATTCCTGCAGTGTCTTTTGGGGAGGTTCTAAATTGCTGCCTTGTACCTAAATTCTTACCTTTTGAAAAGCAAATGCAGAAGCTGTACTGAAACAATGTTATTTAGTTTGTTAAATAGCTGTGAAAATTTGCCTTACCCAGGTGCTGGCTGGACTGTTTGAAAAAATTAATTTGATTGCTGCTCAGATGCTGTCCCCACTATTCATGGGAACCTTGTTTACTGATTTGTTTCATTGTGACTGAGACTTCATGTGTCTTGAAGGGGATTCACTTTGAAATAGACCGAATTATATTTTTACTTCTCCCAGTGTAATGAGGAGCTTTTTAAGTCTGAAAAGTGTGCTTTTCTCAGCAAGAGCAGGAGTTTTGTCTGTAGTGATAGTGATAAATCAAATGTTAAAAGAAAGAAGGTGAGCAGTATAGCTATGAATAATCAAACCAGGGAGAGAGAAAACAAAATTAAGACCATTCCAAAACAGCCAAAACCCAGCAAAATTAAAAAAAAAATAAATTCTGTTGTATTTCTTAAATGTAACATATCGATGAAGGCTGTTTATAGGAAAGGCTATTTACAGTGACGGGGAGAACAGTCAAATATAGGTTTATTGTTTATGGAGTCCTCTGCTTTTGCTGTTTGAGTGAGAACTCATTGTAATCAGTGGTCATTTATTTAAATTCAGAAGACTTTGGATTGTTGTTGATAGTGATATTTCCATTGACTATTGCAGCCAGCAGGTGGTCATTAGTATGTTAATAAAATATAATATTTTTTATATTAAACAGTTAAACTGTATGAGAATAAAGGCAGCTTAAATTATGTCTCATTTTTAGACCTATCACTATACAGATTATTTGGCCTAGTGGCTAATATGATGAGAAACATGGCAGTATTCCTGTATAGTACACAGTCTGTCACATTTTATTACTTAAATGTAATATTTAAAAGAAAAAAAAAATTGCTCTTATCTGTCACAGACATGGGAGCAAAGTAGGGTCTTTGGGATCTCTGGGCTTTAATTTTGAAGTTAAAGCCTGCTATCTACAAATTGCGCCTGTTTGACAAGAAAGATTTTCTTTTTGAAGGTTTTACAGGAATATCTTTTTGACAGATTGATTGTGTAAGTCTTCGTGTTGCTCTAATAACTCTTTTTTAATGGGAGAAGTTTAATTGATGTCAAACTCAAAAGTTCAGTGACAGACAATGTGTCTTCTCTTATTTTAGAGGTTAAAAATAATTGACACTTTTGTATGCACAGAATAAACTGCCATAAAAATATTAATTTCTATGACTATTCAGATAGGAAGAGATAGAAACAAATTCAAAATGAGTGGTCAGCTTTTCCTTAAGTTTTGAGACAGTGAATATGACTTTATTAATAAATACAATCAACAACCATTATTGAAATAATTAAGAAAAGCGTGATAAGCCAGCGCTTGTCGTCATTACTGTTGTAGATGGAGTAGAATTACAGGTTTTGAATTTTTTAAGTTTTCTGATTATGTAGAAATTTCAAAAATACTTTTCAGGAAAGCAGCTCATTTCTGAACTATTGTAGTATAGAAAAAAGATTAAATTTCTTTTTTAATGCAGATGACTTAAAAAAATCCACCATTTGCTAAAACACACTGCTGTCTCATGTGCAACATGGTTTTCTGACATTGAGAACATCTGGGTGGAGGAGACCCGGAGCGGGGTGAAATGGGATCCTGGGCCATGAGCTCTGGGGAGCTCCGGGGAAGTTGCGCAGGGACAATGTGGTCTGTGGGTACCCTCGGGGCCATGGCAGCTTCGCAGTGTAATTGAAAATCAGATGATTTACCAACATGAGCAGTGTCTGCAGGCTGTTCTGTCTGGTGTATGTTGAGTAGTAAGACACAGCACAAAAAACTGCATACCTAAACTCATGAGTATGAATTATATGATATTATTTTAAAAGAAGTTTAGCCTGGTTAGTGACTTTTCAGGTCACCTTTTGGGTGAACCTTCACCTCACAGAAGTTACAGATTTTCCCTATGGCTGTGTTACTCCAGAATTTTCTGCATTTTCTTTGTAAACAACAAGACAACTGTTAGAAATAGGATACTTGACTTGAAATGTGACTCATCACACCTGAGTTCATCCATTTAATTCAGCCTATTCATTTATATTCCTTCTGCAGTCAGTGGAGAGGAAAAGGGAGGACTTGTCCTGACATCTTAAAAGGATATCCTGAGATGGGAAGAATTACCTTCTTGAAGTCCCTTTCTTTCAGCTGACTAAAAATAACCCTATACTGTTGTGTCTTAAAGCTAAATAATGCAAACTGTACCTTAGATAAACCATATATATAGTTAATTTTTAGCAACTGCTAAAACTATAACTGCTGCACTATAGCACATATACAAGAGAAATACTGATACATAACACATTACTTTTACTAATTCCTGATTCATGGGAGCTAAAGGGTAAAACTATTAATTTATCCTGACAATTTTTAGTGGAATTTATGTATGAATGTGGGTATGTCTATGAAACTGAGTACTGCATAGTAACTGAGAGTAATTCTACATTAATATAGTGTATTTAATTAAAAGTTAATATTTCAATTTTTTAATTAACACTTCAATTGAAAAACAAGTAGATCAAACCCACATCAATCTTGAAATAATTTAGTCTTCAAACCATTCTAATGCAATCTTCAAATATTATTGACCAATGCAAGCACTAAATTTTCTGGGTTATTTTTGTTCCAGAAAAGTGTAGAACAAAAAAAAGAATGAATGCACTATTTTAATACAATGTTTATTCTGGTTAATCTTCATGTAACAAAAGTATCTCGATTCTCAAGACAATCGCTACCTGAAGATGGGATTCAGCTTCAATTAAAATACCTGATCTGATAAGAGCTAATCATCTAAGCTCCCATTGGAGCTCCCAGTGGGGATGTAAGGCTTTATTCACTTGCCTAAACACACCTATTTATCTAGTCCTATATCCAGGACATCTTCATGGGTCTGATAGATATGACATAAGATACGTGGACCCATGCCATCCTCAAGTGGCAGCTGGAAGCTGAGTGGGACAGTCTTCACATCTCCAAGGGCACTGCATACCTTCATTTAAGGAAACTGATTTGAGCATCTCACAATAGACTCAAAGGAATCTAATGTGCGATTTGTCTCATCCTGCAGTAGACACATCTATTCTACACACTGCTTACTCTGTTGACTAGATTTCCCACTGTCTACCGTGGGAACTGAGAAAAAAAATAACCTTCAGATATAGTTCCCATCTGTATGTGCCTGAATCTGGAGCTGAATCCCGGCATAGTTTCTTATTATGCATACACTGACATTGTCCAAAAATTCTTCAAATGAAATGCAAAAGAGAAAAATAAGCAATAACCAAGACAGAAACATATTAACGTAGAAATTATGTACACTGAAAAAATATATACACTGAAAATTTAAGATACTGCAACACATTCGTCTGTGTTCATTTTGCTCTCTACTCTCTACTCCTTCTCCTTCTCCCTTACTGTCCCTCTACGCGTATCTCTTCCCTTGTTATTTCCTGACCAGTAGCAGGTAGTGTTTTCTTCTCCCATAGAGATGTGTGAGAACAATGAGAAAGGCAGAGATAAAGACCTAGTGCTTCCCAAGCTCCTGAGCGGCTATTAGATCAATGGTCAGGACTTTTCAGCAGGATCTGGCTGAGTCGGCTTCAAATCTGTATTACATCTGGCTAAATAAATGAAAGGGACTTTAAATGGTAACCTCGTTCTTTAGCCAACCACCTGCTATTTTGGGGCTGATGATGGTCTTGTTACGATTTTTGCATTTAAGACGCTGGGTCGCTGGGCCCGGTTCACTGGTGAGCAGAGGACAGCGGGGAAGGCCTTGTTCTTGGGGCAGGAGGGTGAGGCTGAGACAGGACCTCAGCTTCAGCAGGACTGGGCGGCTCTCCTTCCTTTGTATTACTTTCTCTCCCCAAACACTGGAATGACCATAAAAGGGCAGTTCACAGGGGAGTGCAGCCATATGCTGACCAAGGTCTGATTCCTTGGGAACACGGGGACTTGAAAGGGATTCTACTGTGACTTATTGGTGCGGTCTTGGTGAAGATTGTGCATGGATGGTGGCCAGTCACAGTTGTTGTATTTCACTTTACATAAAAAATACATGTGCAGCAAGCAGGCATCATTTGTCCAGTGTATTTAGGAGGTAAAAATGGAAGGACACTGACTTGTTTTTGCGTTCCCAAATGTAAAGTATATTTAGTTAACAACCTACAATTCTTTACCAGTCAGCCATTTAGTATGTAGGAAATAACCCTTTTGTTATGTTTGCTTCACCTTAAAATTCTCATCCCAGGGAAAATTTTGAATATATTTTCATGCTTCTGTTGTCACGTACCATATTTTTATTTAAGTTCTGCATTTATCAGATTTAGACCAGAATATATTAAAATAAAAAGCTCATGATGCATACCTACTGCAAATTTCAGACTCGATGAGAATAACTTCTGTAAGAATCATGCATTCTTGATAGACATAATCTGTATAATTTTCAAGTCTGATCATGCATAAAATGGGGACCTTAAAGTTTTATTGGCTAGTGGGAATTTTTGCTGCACAAGAAATGCAAGATTATCTGTTTATGTGTGTAGCTCATGGAGACACCTGTGGTCCCAGAAGAATTCTTCTCTGTGAGACTCATAATAACTTTTTACCTTTTACCCTGACTGTCCTTTTTAATGGTTCTTTGCCTGGCTTCCTACGTCCCTCGTTAAATTCCTAAAGAAGTGGATTATTATTTTTCCTTAGATGAGGATCATCTAGTCAGTCAAACCCCAGGTATGAACCTAATGTTTGCAGACTTCACCATTAAATAGGAATATTTATGTATAACTTCTTATTTCATTGAAAGCAGCTGACATTTTTCCATTATCAGAAATAAATTCCTGTTGAAAATGATACAGTATTTTGAAACAAAAGTATTCTCATTGCGATGTATGTGCTGATACTTGTCATAAATCACAGAATTCATAGAAGCATGATGTTTGTTAAAAGGGAACACTTTTTGTCTTTATACACATACAGATATGTATTCCAATGGCAAAGCTGTTAGGGATTTAATTGACATTTAACATTAGAATTATCAAGAACTTCCTGGTGCAAGAACAGTAAATTGAATACTGTCTGGTTATTTCCTGGGGTCTTCATTACGTAAACTGTGATCTTTCTTTACTTTTACCATTGCCAGGACATGTTACAGATAGTTCAGGATCACAAGAGTCATTCTAGGTTGTGACTACAATGAAGATTGCTTTTATTAAACCCAGGATAACTAGAGATATTTCCATTAGATTTTAAAAATTGATGAAAACAATGACTGAAGCACAAATTGGAAGAATTTGAAATTAAGAGCAAGTCCACTCAACACAAGCTCTGCTGAAAGTCAAAAGTAAATCTGAAATTAATGTTTTCTTCTGTTCTCATGAGCTTAGTCATATAGATTGCATGACATCATTTGTCTTCATAACTCAAATTCATACTGATGCACAAAAATAAGAAAAGTTCCAGATCGCATGGTTGCCCACTAATATGCCTAATTCTAAGCATAGGAATAGTCCATTAAAATTAAAAGGATACAGGTGGTTTAAGTACTTTGCTAAACTGGGGCCAAAAATATAAATTGGGAAATACATGGGATTTTAAAAATGTTTTTCCCTACATGGTGTGCTAGCCACATCAGTGAAATGTTTCGTTTGGTGGGTTTTGCATAAAAATTGTTTAATGATTCCTTCAGTAATATTTTAGCTTTGTGACCTCCTCAAATAGCCTCCTAAAATGCTCCACATAACAAGAAAACTGTTAGTCAGTAAGAGGAGAAATTTTTTTTCCTCAGTAGTTTCCTTATAATCCTTTCTATATCATTATTGCAGTTGCTAGTGCTGACTCTTAATAAAGTAAATCTTGCATTGGCAATTTAACATGTATAATTTATGATGTTTGCCCGTTCAGCCAGTTTTGTTTTTTAAAAATTTCCTTAAAATTTGCTTCAGCTGGGAAGGTTTCCACATACTAGTGTCCATAAAGTAAGTTTTGCTATATAGGTGCTGTGCTATTTTGGGTTATAAAAATGATAATCTGGAATGAAATCATCTGTTCTTTCTAGAATTTCTGGTCAGGATTTATCAAAAAAAAAAAAAGAAGATTTCATTTTTATTTTCCATGAACATTTGATGCAGGAAGTGTAATGCCAAAGTGGTTAATATTAGAACTACCTTTCCATTTAACAGCTGATTTTTCTAACTGCACTAACATAGGCGTGCTTACTCGAATTGGCCTAGAACATGCTACTTTTTATGAAGATACAGTTAATTCAGCATCCCCGTGAAAATTTGCCAGAAAATCTTTGGTCCTCATGCAATTCCAGTGCCCCGTATGTGTGTCACAGAAAATCAGGAAGTATGTAGTTCACAGTAAACACAAGAAACCCCCTGAAAATCCCTGAAATGTAGTTACAAAATGAAGGCATCCTTGCTTTAAAAGAAGCTCAAATATCCAAGTTTAAACAGGTTTAAAAAGTTGTTTACTACGCTACGGGTGAGTGATGAGTGGGATTGCTTTGCCAGTAAGTCTTAGATAATAGTAGGGGCACTTGAATGTGGTGACAGTGGGAGAGAATGCAGTGGTCTGGCTTATCTTTTAATTTCACTGCCATAAAAGGTGGCTTTTTATAAAGAGATAGCCTGTGCTTTATGCATCTTTATGCAAACTCATAGTGGAAGGAGGGCGTGATTTGACAATAGAAAAATAGGGAAAGGTGACATAAATACCTCCAAATTTAACTTTGTCAGTCTGTTTAAACAATAAAAAAAAAAAGAAAATCTCTTTCTCCTCAGACTGCCTGTAATAAGCTCATCATCTTACAAAATACAGGTAGCAAAGCAGGATGAGATGGACACCTCTGCAGTTTCCATTTGCTGTATTGGCTGTGTCTCCACTGACTGCAGTGAGAACTTAGCCGACTCCCATGTAGATGTCTACATAGTAGGCACCTGAGTTTAGGTGGCTGAGTCTGGAGCTGAATCCCACAGTCCAGGACAGGTCAGGTGACTTCAGTGTAATGCAGGTGTTCCTGACCTTGATCAGCTGTAGCAGTGTAATCACAATTACACGGCTAATGAAGTGCAATGCAATGAGCTCCATGATGCTGGGACTCGACTGCTGCTGGTACCTCTGCAGATGTAATGCTAGCTCAGCCCTGTCCACACTGTCTACGTTGTGATACGATCTTTGGTGTAACTGTGGTGACATACACCCCAAGAAAGATATTTTGCTGTAAAAGAAAATCCTGCCTTTAATGGCAGCCAGGGCAGAATGTGGAAAACCAACAACCCTGTGTTTTCATGCCAAAGGAATGATTTGATTCATTTTCGTAGAGGGCACGTGCATCAACAGGTGTACATCCAGGGACGAGCGCCTTGGAGCCAAACACTGAAAAACCCAAACTGGCAGTTTCTACACCCTGCAAGCACCTTCAGAGACAATGCCAGAAATCCTCAGACTGGCAGGATACCTGGTTTTTCAGGAGCCCTCAGTGTGGGAGATGGTTGGGTTTAGTATTTTATGGCAACAGCTGTTACCACTGTCCAGTAAGCCTCAGGCTCTAAGTGTGCTGATGAACCAGGGGAGCTAGGGCCCATGAGCTGGACTGGCTGAAGCACAGAGAAGATGGAACATGTGCTCTGGATAAGGGAGTTCCATTTCATTCATTGTGCTGAGGTCTATGTCACACACCATTGCTCTTAACCTTTTTTCTGAGATAGATGGAAAAATCAGAGACTGAATTGGTTTTGGCTTTGTTTTGTTGTTGTTTTTGCCAAGGCTGATACTGTCTCATTTTTAAAAACAAAACAGTGAGGACTGTGATTGCTGAAAGTATACATTGGTGGTCTAATATGTCTCATTTGAAGTTAATGGGCATTCTTCAGTGAGTCTGGGGGAGGGCAGAACTAGGCCAGACCATGCCCTTTTGAAAAACTCAGCTGTTGCTTATGCCTCTTTAAGGGTTAGGCATTTATGGAGCAAATAGGAGTCCTGCTAATTATAGTGTTGAACAAGAAAAAATATTTTCCTTGTGGTTTAATGATATTTCCAGAATCTCTTGTACATTTGTTTTACCTCTTCCTGTGAAAGAGCACGTTTTTTTCTTAATGCAAGCATTTAGACTGTGTGCTGTCACTGTAGGCACTGTTGGATTATATACAGAGTTTATAAGATGGTTCAGTAATGTAGCGTAAGCCAGGAGGTGATACAAGAAATCTAATGCAAGAAATTTTCTTCTGCCAGGTGGAGCTGTACCTTGCTGATAGGTGATTACAAGGCTGCTTATAAAACAGCAAACGGCTCTTGGGCCATTTGTCTAACTTTGGGATCAAAATGACCTGGTTAATCTAGCAATATCTGCATCTGTTAGTTGCTGATACCACCTTTTTTTCTTCCAGTGCTTGCTTAATTTAAATGTAATTCACAGAAACAAACATTACCAAATAAGATGCAGGTATATAAATTCACGTAACAGAAGTTCACTTCCCCAGGCTGTAGGAGTTACCTCTAAGTTCCTGAGGCTAGCATAATGTTTGGTAACTAAATGGCTCTTGATTTCCAGGATTGTGAACTGAAACAGTCAAGGCAAAATCTTTTGGTATTGCAGAATATTTCGTTGTTCTTTTGATATCAACTGAGTTTGTGGAGACCACTGTGTTTCTTCTGGTAAGTGCTTCTTTTGGCTTCCTTTAGAAACATATTGTGCTTCCGATTTACGTTGTGCTAGTACAAGGTGGGGTTACTGAGCAGGCAGGTTCATGAGGATTGCATTCAGGTGCATGTTCTCAACCCAGAGCTGCCTACTCCACCTGGGTTTGTTGTGCAGCTGCTGTTACCACAGAGCCAAGTTCTTGCCAAGGTCCAGCACAGTAAAAAGGCGGGGCGCTGTAAAAGGGCTGATCAAAAACATGGTACCTGTCCAGCCAACTTGTAATCTGAGAAAGATTGTTCAATAGTAATGAATACAAGGAGTAGGATTCATCTCACCTAATTTAGGATGCTAAAGTGAGGTGTTTAATCTGCCCTGTACCTCCTGTGTAGTCAATATAAACAGATTAGATGTCATATTGTGTCTGCATGGATGTTAGCTTAGCACTAGAATATCAGTAACTGTATCAAATTGGAAGGTTGGAACAGAAAACACATCTCCTTGGAACTGTAATTTGTTTAGCCCAGTTATATAGTAAAAGATAATACGCTACAAATGATTATGGAGATGTGGCAGTAAAACTTTGTGAATGGCAAACAGAAGAACAAATCTCTTTCTCTACCAAAGGTGAGGAAGGACCTGCTACAGACAGGTAGTGGCATTGGTCGGATGTGGGGGATCCTGTGCTGGGGAAATTTTCTTTCTGCTCTTCATTTGCTATCACTCGTATTGGAGCTGTAGCTCTTTTTATACCTTCTTCTTACCTCCTTTGCATTTTAACCATATGTATGGTGTTTTACATATACTGGATACATCTTCTTTGCTCACTTTATTATGCCCTGAAACCAGTTCTGCCTGGCCCTGAAGGCGGTTTCCCTTCAGCCATGAATAATTGACCTTTTGTTATGTGTTTTTGTACATGTGGGACCTCTGTTGTCATCCTGTGCTTGTACTCTTGGGAGACCTTGCTACATGTTTTGGGGACATAGCAAGCACAAGGTTTGTAGAAAGAAGTAACCTCTTTTATCAGACTTACTAAGGATAGTTGGAAAAAACGTGCAAGTTTCTGTCACTGACTGAAGAAAAAAAGAGAAATAGATTGAGGGCCAAGCTGAGGTCCAAAATGAAATCTGCACTTGACTGTGGTAGTTTATAGCTTAGTTGAGGAAAATCCTTTTTTTCAATACATATATATACACTAACACGGAGGAGAGCTACACGACCTGCATTAGAGTGTAAAGCTGACCCCACCAGATGCTGTGAAAATTGCACAAGATTTATGCCCTTTACAAGGAGAAACAGGCAGCAGGCAATGTATATCTTTCTCGTTGCCCCTGCAGGGCTTTTTTTCTTACAGGGTAAACTAATTTCCTTTCCCTGCCATAAATGCATGTACATGCATACCAGGGAAAAGAAGCTTTATGTCTGGTACACTGACATTCAAAAAGCCATTGGTTAAATCTGCAATTGCTTCATATGTTTACATGGACTTTGATGTTCTGTCATTGTACTAGTCAGACTGCGGAATAAGTATCTCCTCACTTAAATGGTTACTAAGATCATCCCATGTTTTGAATATTGTACAGAAAAAATCTAGTGAGTATATTCTTCTGACACAAAGTATGTTTAGTCAGTGTATATTTTGAAGTGCTAGCAATTAGTATGTCAATGCATAGAAGAATTTGAAATACTAAGTATGTGCTGAAGCTTATTATTACATAAATTACTTCAGTGACACTTGTGCAAGTTGTTTATTTCCATTGTAACTACCAGAGCACGGTATATTTGGTGTGAACTAATGATGTAGTTGCATTTAGAAAAAAACCTCAAACACATTTTTCATGTTTAATAATTTCAACCCAGACATACAAGCAGCTCACTTGTTCTTTGTATTTTGGCAGATATTATTCTTCGTCATAAGAATAATTTGACTTTTCAGTTATGAGGTACACCACTGGAATATTAATTTTTGGCTTTGTGAGATTTCTGAACAGTATTCAGAACATGTAACTATTCAGAATACAAACTGCATGCAGAAGTATTATCACTTTGAGCAATAATGATAAATTATTCCCTACTTCAGCAATGTTTTCATGTTCAGTAGGTGTACATCTGAGTAGAAAACTGATTAAAATGCCCCTTTTATTTGAACTTTGTTAGAGATCATTTATTAAGTCATACAGCTGTTTTAAAATATTTTGGTAAATGGAACTTCACTTTTATATTTCTTATTGAAGTCTGAGATATATACTGTGAGAGCATCAGCAGCAGCACACTAGTTAAGATCGCCTTGAAATTTACAATTAATTGTGATGATAATTTTCTTTTTTATAACTTAATAACTGAATTTTAGTTTTTATATTTAACTTAACAATTCCTTAAAGATTGCATGACATTTCAAATCAAAATGTATGCTAATTCATGTAGACTTTTAACTTCACATTTCTTTCTCTTCCCCGTTACCTTCCCACGCTTATAAGCATTCGGACAATAAGTTGGAGACTAGAACTATATAATGTAAGCACATGCAAAGCTAGATCCCTTTCTCTAATCATTCTTGAGTTATATCAAGGTAAGTCTTTGGCACATCTCAAGACCAGTTAGCTACCTGTAACAAGTAAGTTTCAAAAAAAAAGAATGTTTTTGAAAAGCTTTTTGTTCCTCTCTTTCCATCAGAGCCTAACTTTTCATCTGGTTTCCTGTGCAATCATACTGCTGTGAATGTGTCTCTGTGTTTCCCACCTAATAACTTCTGAATGTGCTTATTAAACACTTTTGACAGGGGAGAGGACGGTGGGGAAAGGGGGCTTGATTTCTCAAATATAATTAAAATCCCTGAAATTTCATCAAAGTCGATGGCTTGGAAGAGGAAAAAAAACCCTATTAGTATTCCCACTGAGGGAAAGTGCAGTCTGAGCCCACACTTTACACACTGAAAAAATCCATACAGGTGAGCGTCATTATAAGTTATGGAAGAAAGATTCAGTTGGAGCTTTCTACTTAGACAGAAAGTCAATCAAACTTAAGACACAAATTGGTAGGAAATAAGGTTTCATTATTTTCCAGTGTTCACAGAGGTGCCTGTCAGTAAAGGAAAGATTCATCTCACCTCACTTTTCCATTCTACAGCGTTGATATCTTTATTTCCACACCCAGCTCTCATCGTAGTCAATGGAGAGAAATAACTTTTAGAGGGTGATTCATCATCCTAACACAAACAGCTAATTGAAGTCAAAGAAATTCTGTCCTAGAAAGGCCAGTAGCTCAGATGTAGACTTGTACAGGTGTGTCCCACAACATATATTCTTTTCTCAAATATGTATGAATTGCCTTTGTAAGGATAGCTGTGGTGAAACAGACAGGAGAGGGTGTGGAGTGGTCTTTATTAGAGGTAGCATCAAAAGGCAAAACAAAAATAATTGGGCAACAGCAGGCAGCAAAGCAGAGGTGTCACTCAGCTTTAGGGAGATGCAGGGAGGAATGATTAACGTGGAGGGACTGTGGCCAAGAGCTTCTATATAAAGAAACTGATGCCATTGCAATGATGATTTGGCTAGAGTGTTTTATTCAGCTGCTTATCGTTAATTAGAGTTAAACATAAATTGATCATTTGTGTCTTTGGATTTTAAAGAATCAAGTAGCTGGTCATTCACCCTACTAATCCTTGAAATGAGAACACAGTGATATGAGTCCAGGTGTGTCTCATGATTTTGAGACTGTACTGAAAATCTCACTTCAGTCTGGATGACATTCCCTAGCTGGAGAACCAAATCTTTAAATCCTCTTGAGGGTCCTGGCTGGTTATTGCCATCACTGGCCTTTCTGATTACTGGAAGATCAAGTATTTTATGGGACGGTGTGAGGCCACCACTGCCTTCAGTAAGGGGCAGAGAGTATGAGCTGTATGCCCAGGAACAACGAGGTTTGAGCTTGTAAACAGCTGGGTGGAACACAGTCCTGTTCTGACAAACTGTGCGTCTTAAGCTGGGGATAGTGAGTTGGTGGGAGAAGGGAGGAAGGGGAGATTGAGAAGGGAACAAGTTCAGTTAAGTAGAGATGATTGTAAGTAGAGAAGAATTAGTGAAGTGCTTGCTCATTTCCATGCTTTTTGTAATTTGACTTGGAGAGATAAAAAGCCAAACTGTCTTAACTCAGTTTCTGTTTTTATTCTACCTGGGAGTTGATATAAAATTCACATATGGTTGGTTGTACTGAGCAAGACATATTTGAATTCTCACATGTGTAATGTCATATGTGCTGGTATAAATAGTTTTTGTTATCCAAAAAAATCCTACTTTTTGCAGCTTCATATAGTTATTACATCAAGTGCCAAGTTTCCAGTTAATTACAACATGCTAAATTTGATTAGACAGTCACTATAGTTGCTGAACAAGAGTCTTATTCAAAGATTATTGAAATTAGAAAGTGATTTTCTAATTAAATGCGATACTTTAGCAATAACCAGAATTAGTCAGAAAGTGATGGATTGAGAATATTTGCTTGGAGATATTGATGAGGGGATCAAGTGCACCCTCAGTAAGTTTGCAGACGACACCAAGTTGGGCGGGAGTGTTGATCTGCTCGAGGGTAGGAAGGCTCTGCAGAGGGACCTGGACCTGTCGATCCTCGACAGGCTGGATCGATGGGCCAAGGCCAACTGGATGAGGTTCAACAAGGCCAAG
>NW_008795487.1:1380067-1381951 GCF_000699145.1 Aptenodytes forsteri | reverse complement strand
GACGTGAGGAAAAATTTCTTTACTGAAAGAGTGGTTAAACATTGGAACAGGCTGCCCAGGGAAGTGGTGGAGTCCCCATCCCTAGAATTATTAAAAAGACGAGTAGATGAGGCGCTTAGGGACATGGTTTAGTGGGCATGGTGGTGTTGGGTCAACAGTTGGACTCGATGATCTTAGAGGTCTTCTCCAACCTTAATGATTCTATGATTCTATAAATTCTGTATCTCTAAACATTGTTTTGAAAAACAATTTGCAAGAGATCCAAACACAAAGGTAACTTAAATGGCAGGAAGAGACATGAAGTCTGGGAAACTCAGAGAACACTGTCAGTATGAAGCTTATATACATTTGCCATATGAACCCTGACTAATAAGCCTTCTTAAAAGAGTATAGTAATTCTCCTCAGCTTGAGCCTGCTTTATCCTGTGCTTCATGTTTGTTTGCCAAAGCATGATACAGACATTCGGAATTACATCAGAATCATAGTTTTACATGGCATTTAATTTTTTCAAATAATTTGATATTTTTAATAGAACTAGCAAGGTGATTTTCCCTCTGTTACCAAATAATGTGTCAGAAAGACTATCCTGGTGTCTCCCAACATGATCAGAAGAAAGGAGGATTTAATATTTACATTATTTTCATTATAATGCATTTGAAGTTAGAACTACTCAAAGGAAGTAGTGCTTTTCATGGAATAGTAAATAGATTTTTATTTTCTTGTGTAAACTAGATGTTATTTCTCACACAAAAGGTGTGGTAGTATTTACTATATTCTTTCCTTTTTTATTGCTTGAACTTAGCAGTGATTTTTGATAACTTTTAAAAATTATTATCTTCCTGATTATATTTACACTCGGGGTATTACATTAATTTAAACAGAACTAATAAACCACGTGAATAACAACTTTCTGATCAACACTTGGAGTTGTTCAACCTCGGTGAGGGTTACTTAAATAGGAGTACTCTAAAGTTTAAGCACATATATAGCAGTTCAATAGGCTAAAATGGTAATAGTTATGTAATGACAGTTTTAAAATGATAGTGACTAAGTGCTGCTTTTCTGGGAGAAGGTACAAAACCTATTCCTGAAAAATAGATAAGGTTTTGCAGGTTCTTTTCTTTTATTAGGGATCCATTTCATTCTACTTGCCTTGAAAAAGTCTAGTAAAGAAAAAGGGAAGAATTCATCCTAGGAAAGTTTGAAAAGGAATTATGGTGGGTTTTTTTCCTTTGTAGTACTGTGTAACATATATTACTAAATAATTTTAAAAATATTTGTGGGTTTTTTTTCCTGAGTTTGTTTATTACTAAGCCTTTTCTTTACTCCTTGCTGATAATGAAGGTTGAACAAAAAACTGTTAGAGGCTCAAAACTAAGTGGCATCCATACAGGTAAATTGTTTTCCTAGTACTATGGAAATTATCTAAAGAATAGAATTTTTAAAGGTAAAATGGGAAAAAAAAACCCTAAATTATTCCAAACAGTCAAGAAATATTCGTATTCCATCTCTAGCACTGTAAGGATATTAATGTCAAGCTTTTGCTTAAGATTTTGTTTCATAATGCTACAGCTGAAATGCATCAGAATGCATCACTGTACCTTCTGTTTCTAAGACAGGAAATTCAAAAGTTTATTGACCTTAGCTGAAAAGGCCAAATTCAGAGAAATAAACTAAAATGAATCATAGAGTCATAGAATCATTTAAGTTGGAAAAGACCTTTAAGATCATCAAGTCCAACCTTTAACCTAGCACTGCCAAGTCCACCACCAAACCATGTCCCTAAGCACCACATCTACGTGTCTTTTAAATACCTCCATGGTGACTCCACTTCCCTGCTGGGCAGCCTGTTCCAATGCTTGACAACCCTTTTGGTGAAAAAA
>NW_008795487.1:1374891-1379918 GCF_000699145.1 Aptenodytes forsteri | reverse complement strand
TGTGCCTCCTTTTCTCCAGGCTAAACAACCAACCAGCAAGAGACGCAGCATTGCTCTCAGGGAGATGGGAGTGATTCTGCATTGTGCTCCACCCTCCAAAAAGTGCCCCAGTGTGCCGTGAGGGATCTGGGGATCAAACCGCGTAATGAGTTTGTCCAAGACCCATGAGGGTTTACACCAGTGCCTGAGGCCCTGCCCATGTGGTTTATCTGTGAGCCTCACACAGGCCCTGGATTTGTGTGGAATGAAAAAGTGTACTCATGCATACAGAGCCGGTGTTTCCAGCTCCCTCAGTGCTATCAACCCTTGGAAACAAACTTCTACAGCCCAGTTGATGTGGCCAGGTACTCAGGCCCAGCACTGCCCTCTTGCACCAGATGCAGATGTGGGGGACCCCAGTGTGGCTTGGGAGTTCCCCTGCACTGAGACCTCCAAGTCGGGCAGAGACGAGACCACCAGTGACATCCCCCTTGGTGTGGGGGTGAGCACAGGCAAGTCCTTATCTTCAGGACCCTGAAACACATCAGCTCCATGCAGGTTAACAGCATCTCTCCTTGCACCCAGAATACTCCCCTCCATTAAACACCAGGTCAGAGCATGCATATAAAATGACACTGGGAAGCTGGCTGGATTGTCACCCTCAGCCTCTCTGGGGAGGAGGCAGAGACAGCTTGGGGAAGGTGCCCTTGTGCCCACACACCCTGCTACTCCCTTGCCTTTTATCTTACAAGCAACATGATGTGGGCAGAACTTCCTGAAGCCCAGGGGAGGCTGGATACATCTCAGCAGAGTCACTACATCCAAGTGTTTGATCCTGTCCTTGGCAGATATGTCATAAACATATCTGAAACAATGATCCTGATGTTTTAGAAAGATAATGGTTTAGTGGGCCTGGTGGTGTTGGGTCGATGGTTGGACTCAATGATCTTAGAGGTCTTTTCCAACTTTAATGATTCTATGATTCTATAATTCTATGATAATATGTGATTCTTGTGGCGGGACTTAGGAATGGTTCAGAATCACTTGATGAGACTTAAACCAATCATTTGATTGTCCAAGCTGTTCAAAAGAAAATTAAAAAACTAAAACAATAAAGGAGGAAGACTAGGGTGCATGTAGCCTTGGTATAAATGGTTGGCCCAGACCACCTGGTCTCCTGCATAACTGACTTGCTGGGGAACTTCCTTGGGTCGATGGTTGGACTCGATGATCTTAGTGGTCTTTTCCAACTTTAATGATTCTATGATTCTATAATTCTATGATAATAATGTGATTCTGTGGCGGGACTTAGGAATGGTTCAGAATCACTTGATGAGACTTAAACCAATCATTTGATTGTCCAAGCTGTTCAAAAGAAAATTAAAAAACTAAAACAATAAAGGAGGAAGACTAGGGTGCATGTAGCCTTGGTATAAATGGTTGGCCCAGACCACCTGGTCTCCTGCATAACTGACTTGCTGGGGAACTTCCATGACACTCCTGTGTCATGTTATGAGCTAAGGATAGGCCCATGAAGCAATGCCCAGGTGGGTGGCTGGGGCACCCTTGCATTCCTGGAGCAGCAGTCCAGCTCTTCCACTGAAGAGAAGGAGATGGGAGGAGGGAGGCAGAAGTTTGTGAAGCAACCAGCTTAGTTTTCACCCACTTGTTGAAAATATGAAGATAGTAGAATGTCTTCATAATTTTAAAAAATCTAGTTATTTTATTCCTGTTTTCCCCTCATTTCAGTCACTCTGTAATCTTTATTGCCAATGCAGGCCTAAATAATGCTCATGGTGGTGTGTGTTACGTGACAACACTGGGACTAATGTGGTGTTTCTCAAAGGAACTTCTGAAAACTTAGTACATTCATTATTAGGAGTAGAGAACTGGAGTTTCTCAAGCTTTGAGCTTTCAGCTTGAAGCACCTTAAGGGTTATCTGTCATCTATAACAATTAGACAGTGAACCCCAGTTGATGTTTCTGATTGACTTGCAAGACCTGTGAACTGGTCATGTAGCTATCCCATGTTAAAACATCCTGCTAGTGGTACTTATCTGCCTCTCTATACTATACTTTTTCTATCTTGTCCATCTGTTAGGTCTCCTCTTTCATCTCGTAAGAAATGTTGGTATATATCTGTGACAGTCTGGAGGGATATATTTGTATAGTATTTATTTGTCTAATGCTTTGTATATGGGAGCTTTACCGTGCTGAGGAACTGATACACTTAGAGTAGGATTCACTTTATTTAACCTTAGTTTGCCAGTGCACTTAAAATTAGACCTGTGGTTAATAAATCTTTCCTTGTAGTGAGCACATAAGAGCTCAGATCTGTGGCTTCTCTGGGGTAGGAAGACTTGTACACTGCAGTGCACCATGATGGCAGAGAGGCCTTGGGAGATTCCAGCTGCCCCCTTATTTGCCTTTGGCTGGCATTTCATGGTGGGTTGGGGAGAAGCCTTCACCCTGCTGGAATGAAAATCTCCACTCTCTGCTCTTATCTTAGACTGGGTGGCCTAAAGCATAGGGTTTGTGGTGGAAAGTTTACTGACCTTACAACATCAACAACCTTTTATCAGGATTCATCTCCTGAGTTCATAATGAAAACTAATCATTAGTGCACAGGAAACATCCTTCTACTTTTTAATTCAAAATGCAATTACATTGCTCCTTTGTCCCAGTAAACTGCTTCACATGAGTTCTTTATCATCACATTATATGGCACATGAATGGGAATCTCAAAGTGGGTAGAAAGAGGAGAGGGGAATGGGGTGGAATATATTCTTTCTTATGTAGCATCTGGCTTTTTAGCAAAGTCCAGGGCTTTTAGAATAGTTGAGAGTGCTCTGTTGAAATTATTAAAGAATTGACTGATTAATCTCTACTGTAAAATGCCATTTTCATTTTATCTTGTGCTTTAATCAAAATAAAAGAGCACATTGGGGAAAAAAAGAAGAAACTAAGAAAAGTGCCCCAAGATACCATTTGTGAGGGTTGGGATTAAGGACATTCATGTAAATAACATTCAGGCAACTTCCATTCCTGAATCCTCATTGAGAAAAAGCAAGGTAATACAGAGTCAGTAAAGGTTATTTAATTTGAAACATTTTGGAACTAAAATAAATCACAGTTAATTTCTGCCATATCCATTATCGTTGATTTGTTTAGACCATGTAGAAAAATAACTTAGTCTAAAACTTTTTTGTAGATACATTTTGTTTCAAAAATAGACAAAACATTTTATTTTATGAGAAATTTCTATAGCAGAGATTTGCGCTATAAAAAAGTATTTTAACAAAAATGTGACTAAGCCTAAAATTTGCTTTTTGCAGAGCAAAAAGCATATAATCATCAAAAGTGAGTTTACAATATGTTAAATGTTTCATAAAATACAGACACACTAACTGTAAACATTTCTAAACCTATTTCAGCAGTCCTAACACATTCATTTTTTCACAGTAAATCTCACTAGTTTTGTTTAAATCTATCGCATTAGTAGAATGTTTGTATCAGAACCATTCAAACAATTCATGAGAACAGTTCACTACCAGGAATACTGAGATTTGTACTCAAAATCAGTACATGAGTCTCTTAAAGCACTGTCAGACATACTTCATTGGTTTTCTCTTCTAGTTGTCCATGATGATTTTAATCTTCTTAAGCTCAAACTCACAACTACACCTCATTACACAGATGTGTGGGAGAGGAATAAGTATGGCTTTCCCAAGGACCTGAATCAATTTCATATATTTGTGTTTCCTAGATTTTAGAATGGCGTGAAGCTTTTATAACAAAACCAGAAGCAACAAATTGAGGACTAGACTTCTTTTGGGGTCTGCCTGGAGGATGTGGAGAGCAAATATATTGCTAATATACAACGATAGATCCAAGGGTGTCATGAAGTTGTGATAAACCCAAAAAATCACTACCAGATCAACTTGAATCTTTATGCGACACTTTATCATGGCGTGTTCTACTTCTTTAGTAGGCAGGAATGGAACTTACCTGTCTATATAGAACATGTTCCCCTAATAATGAATGGAAAGTCTACTCTGCCTCTAGGATTTTCATATTAAAGCACCAAGTAATGGATTGTTAGGGACTATTTGGGGACTCAAATAGTCTTGGCAATAAAAAAATTTAATTTTGTCATTAATTCAGCAGAAACTCATGTGAATTGAAACTATTTCAACTAAATTTACGAGTAGAATTTGCCAGAAGGTGTGCAGATTTAAGTTTGCAGAATTTATCCCAGCTCTGGTGAATGTAGTGGTAAACAATTTGTCTAGCTGCACATTGGCACTAACAATAAACACTGTGTTTGCAATGCTTTGGTCTCTTTGGAGCACAAATGTTAGAAACAAAATCAAGTATGTTACATTACAAACCCGAGAAAAATCATCTGACTAAAGACAGAGCTAAAATTCAGTCTGTGACATATTCCGTTTTGCCAACATACAGCATATAAGATCACTTGTTTTCAAATAATCATAACAACACTGCCTGGCAAAGAATGGAGTTATTGCTTTGATGATAAACTTCTATTTACTTTTGACAGCTCACTTTGGAGCTTCAACATTGTATACGGTATGTTTCTTGGGAGTATCTGTTGATGGAAAAGAGAGACAATATACTCTTTTAAATGAACTATACAGAACAGAGCTGCTTCTGCTCTCTGTTTTCCTGGCTCTCACCTTGGCTGAAGGTTGGTTGGTGCAAGCCTTCTTGGGAAAAGGATTCATCCGACATGTTCAAACGTGGTTGGTTCGCTCTAGATATAGGTAGTCGGGTAGAAATCAAGCAGTGTTGTCTTGGGGCAATCTTGTGAGTTGCCTTGGGTAATTGTATCATTCACGTAAAGAGTAACTACATTTTTACTTGAAGCTGCAACTTATCTGTTGGAGACTCTGACAGCTGTTTCATGCAACCCCCCATAATCGAAGAGGAAACAGTCAATGACCTGCTACGCCACCTGGATGCTCACAAGTCTGTGGGGCTGGATGGGATCCACCCGAGAGTGCTGAGGGAGCTGGCGGAGGAGCTCG
>NW_008795487.1:1366794-1373686 GCF_000699145.1 Aptenodytes forsteri | reverse complement strand
TGAGGAAAAATTTCTTTACTGAAAGAGTGGTTAAACATTGGAACAGGCTTCCCAAGGAAGTGGTTGAGTCCCCATCCCTGGAGGTGTTTAAAGGACGTGTAGATGAGGCGCTTAGGGACATGGTTTAGTGGGCATGGTGGTGTTGGGTTGACGGTTGGACTCGATGATCTTAGAGGTCTTTTCCAACCTCAATGATTCTATGATTCTATGATTCTATGCCATAGGGCAGATAGATGGAGAAAAGCCAAAACTTCTATGGGTGAAGCAAAGATGGGTACACAGGAGTACCATACTGTCTTATCATTATATTGGTTTTCCTGCCTTTGGATATCTTCCAAAAGTGACTACAGATGAGATATGTGGGGTCTTGATTTGTCTGTTTGACTCCTGATCCAGCAAAACACTTAAATGTGTTTTCTAAGTTAGGATGCAATTATTCCCATGCTTAAACAAGTGATTTAAGTTTAAGATATTTTTCAGGCCATTGGCTTGTGCATGTCTCTCTCTATAATAGTATCCCACTGAGGCCTAATCTATAGAGCCAGGTAATCTGGATTTGAGCATGCTATATAAATTTAGTAAAATGCATCCCAACATGTGCAAAGGTCTGAATCTAGATTCTTTTACATTCAGTGACAGCAATGAGCTTGACTAAAGTCATTCTCTTTCTCATTTACATGTGGGGTATTTATGTTGGCCATGGGGCCCTGAAGGCTAAATGTGGAAAGTTACTGGTTTTTCCCCCTTTGTCACCTAGATACAAGGTTTTGAACACCTTGTGCACGTTGCCAAACTATTAATATGGATTTATTCATTTAAAGGGATATTAGAATCACAATGATAGTGGGAAAAATAACTTCCACAAATTTTTCAGTGTTACTGCTCTTCCCCAGTAAAATGTCACTGTTAGTTCTATCTGTGTTTTCAGGTTTGTTTCTGTACTTCAGCTCTGTTCTTTCCTGACCTCTGCAGGATTTCACCATTTCCTATTGGAACTGTATGTTTAGTTCTAAAAGAAACGTTAGATGCTGTTGTCATCTAATAACTAGTGCCTTGCTGATTTTTTAAATAATCAATTACAGTGCTTTTTTACTACAATTGATGTCTTTCAATTTTTTTTCATGATGTTTCATACAGGTTGCTAGCTTACCGTGTATGAATAGGTTTTGGATAGTTATCAGAGTCACTTGTTCTGACAGTCCTGTATTTCACCTGTTGTACCCCAGAGACCTAGACAGATACTGCAACAAATATTCTATGATAGTCATTTGAATCTGCCAGGTGGAGCTGGCAGACCAACTATTCTCTTACAATGAAAGTTTGCACTTTTTTCTTTAGATAATCAGAATTTTGGAAGGCTAAGGAAAGGCCCATTGCTCGTTCTGCATATAAAAGTGTTGAGGTTACAGGAAAACACCTTTAGAAGTATGTTCTAGACTGTGAGAGGCAAAACCTAAAACCTTTACATTTTCTCACTCCGCATCTGATTTTCCCTATCTGAGGTTCACTCCTGGCAGTGACTCTGTGGGAAATCTTGGCATAGACTCAAACCAGATAGAATATCATGAGAAATTATTATAATTTTCGCAATCAGAAGAAAATAGATTATGGGTTTTGTTCTGTGATTTAAATTACACAGTAACTCCTGTGTATGGTAACTAGTAGGTAACCACACTGTAATTTTTATGTAATTCCAGCCTATATGAAATTCACAGAAATTTAATGTTGAACTAATGATCACTTGCAGTTTTAGCCACCTGTTTTCTGAGCTACAACAAGTGTCCTTTAAGCTGTTAGTAAAGTCCACACTTCCCTTTCAGGTAAACTGAATGGGAATATGACATATATTGACATACTGATGTATGTCAAAGACTTGGAATGATGGAAAGATTGACACAACCAAAATGACAGCAGACTCATAAGGTAGTCTGCATTAAAAGAAAGAGAAAGAAGAAATAGGATGACAGGAAAGTGACCACAGATATAATAAGAACTGAGAAATTGACCAAGAGGAAAATTCCTAGTGGCTTTGAGAGTAAGGCAAACAACAAATTAAAAATCTTTCCTTTCAGTTTCCATTCCTTCCCAAAGCCAAAGGAAAAAGGTAGGGAACTAATCAATAGAGATAATAAAAATGGATTTTTTTTCCCCAAGGAATTCTGAGGTTTTCTTTTTTTAACAATTAATATGAAAAGTAAAAATAAACTTTTCAGAAAATCTCTCCATAGGAGAAGTGGGCAGCAAATAATCACAATGAAAATGAACTATATATCTAAGAATGTTAGTACAAATAATTTCTAGATTGTTTTGGATAAATCTGAAAAAATATGGAAAACTTCAGAAACTACAATATTCACAAACAAGTCTTACATTTATAAAGGTAATTTTATCTTCTCCCCTTTTTCCCCCAAAAAAGGATTTCACTCTGCTATGTAATCCTAGCTGAGGCACAGAAAAAGAACTTGCTCACAGAGCTGTACTGCATGAGACTATAACTTATGTAGACCTATATAACTTTTGTTACCTAGTTGAGTTCTGTTCTTTATCAAGGTAAAATTGTCCTATCTTCCATTAAAAAAACCACCCTTCTGGAGTTCAGTTCATGAGGGGTTATGATACATTCTTTTCATTAAGATCCATGAATATTGTGGTTATACCCTTTTGTTGAAAAGAAATATAAATGAGTTACTTTGCAAATCAAATTATGAAACTTCATTAAAAGATGTAACTGTCCTTTCATTCACAAATAACCTTATGTATTTACTAAGTGTATCTACACACAAGTCTCTTTTTTGAGGCTGTTTTCATAGGCATTTAGATGTTCTTTTAAAAATGATCTTGTGATTATCAAACTTCCAGAGCAAAGCATTGCATACGATGAGAGACTGTCCAAGAATGAGAAGAATTATCTGTCATCTGTCCTTTGTTAAATATTTTCTGATGACATGCCAGTCTTCAGGTGTGCAGATGATGCTTTCTTATCCTGTGTTGAATAACAGAGGAACAAGTAGGTGGGTGAGAATCACAGAATGGTTGAGGCTGGAATATTCACATCCATATATAATATAAATAAAATATTTATAATGTATAAATAATATTTTATTTTATAATAAAAATGGGATTTATTCCCAGAATAATCATACACCAGTTTCCTTTTCTTCTAAGTAAATACAGGGCCAGAAATCTTGCAGCAAGGCAGGATCAGAAATAACTAGGTCATTACCAATGAAAAGCTTCACTTTCCTTGCTGGTTTTGTGCCCACGTTTGACTTCTAATACGTACTTCACACTTACCTTCACAGAGTTTCATCTTGTTCATTTCAAATTCTCATTTTAATTTGTTAAGAACATGCTGAATTCTGTTCTCCACAGAGTCTGGCATCTCTCCTATGCTGGGGCGATTTGCAAGCTTTTCACTACTGGTTTGCTGAAGTTGTTAATAAGTAAAACTTTGTCCAAGACAAATCCCTGGGGCTCTCACTTGAAATGCTCTCACTATCTCGCACTGAACTAACATCTGCTTGTTGTGTGTATTTAAGCTGTGCGATATCATTTAGATCGCAATTTTACATGTAAGCTCCTAGTACGAAGAGGAGGAGGGAAGATTGGGGTGAGTGCCAGATCCTGTCATCCATCCTTTCCTTGTGTCTGACCCCGCTTCCTCTCTGCAGCGGTGAAAACTCCCTGAGCTGGCTGTGGGGAGTTGGGATGAAGCTTTTGTACCATGCAGTATGTGTGTATCTCCCTGTCCGCAGAGAGGGAGAGGGAAGAAAAGGCTGCCCAGTGCAGGATCCATCTGCCCTGTTCCCTTAGTTTGTGTATAAAAATGTCGCATCAGATGCTGTTACAAAATCGTGTAAAAATGTATTTTTATGCCAAAGATGCTAATTAGTGTTCCTTACGAATCTGAAGTTTTAGCGCAGGAAAGGGTTTTATGACTTCTAAACTCTGCTGATCCTTTTTCCTGGGCAGGAGCAACTGAATGACATGCTGCTTTTTGCCTCCAAAGAGTATGCTGAAAATGAATGTTACTGGAAGTCGTTTTTACATTATTTAAAATGCATTTTAGATTTGATATAACTAAAGAAAACATAGATACCTAAACGTTGTGTTGTATGTGGCCTGGGACAGGAGATGTATCTTGCTTTGGGGGAGAGCAATGGGTAGTGTAATAGCATAATAGGCCACTGAACCAACTCAAGTAATCGATTAACTCTGCAGTAACTAGTACTTACTGACTGAGCTTTATCTCCTTTCTCTCCGGTACACAAATTCCACATTGAATTTGATCCAATTACATTAGTGCTCAGGCCAGTGGGCCTGAAATTCAGGCCTCAAGTTGAAGGGTAATCGTCCATGCAGTGAGAATAATGGCTTCGTAGTTGTGCCCTATGTAAGCATCCACACTAAATGAAATGAGGTTCCTCCCCAGACTGGCTGTGTCTGACTCCAGCTACACATTTGACTGGCACTGTGATAGTGGGGGTATGCTTACAATTCCTGCATGTTTATATGTGGCCCTGTATAATTCATCCATTTTCTTGCACGGACCTCTTCCAAGCTGGAGCTAGCTTTTCTGTTCTCTTTTCAGTGGTTGAGTAGCCACTGAATCTTTTTGGATCCTCCCCTTGCCAGTCTTCATGAAGGCGTTATACTGCGATTCACTGCTCAGCTACTGTGCATCCTCCAGGGAGGTTTGTTAGGTTGCATTAGTACAGGTTAAGATCTGTGCTGTCCCCACTCCTCCCAGTACCAGCTCATTGTTTGCCAACTGTGAGGTCAATAAAATTCTGTTTTCTGTCAAACAGCAGCCGGTTTTCTTATGAGAGTTGTAGCAATCTCCGGTTTACCAGCTTGTCATGTGGATACAGCTGCAGGGAGCATTCATTAGATATACTGAAGGGTGTAGGAGGATTTTTTAGCCATGTTATTTTATTCCTACAGCCATTGCTGGTTTTGCTTTTTTGTCCTATCGGGACACTTTTATCTAAGTGAGATTAGGGAGGGCCAGAGATCAGATTTGCTGAGAGAAGGAAGGAAAGGTTCTGAGAAACAGTTGGCTAGCCATCAAATTAATTTCTTTTTCCTAAAATAATTCCAAGAGATGCTTTAGCTCTGCTATTTTGCAATATAATCAGCTTGATCATAGTTTAGTGACTAAATAATGATTCAGCTCTTTCAAGTAATGAGTCATTCAAAAGCAAGGATCTGACCAGTCAGTATAGAAAAGAAATAAAACATCTTCAGTATACTTATGCCTGTTCATATGAACAAAAAAAGAAAAATAAATCCTCCAAATGCACTTCAGACTTTTCAGGAAATATTTGAAAGCTGTGACAGCCCTATGACCCTTTCTAACAATTCTTCATACCTTTCACCACTTGGACATACCCAGTCCTTCTCTCTCCTCCTCTCCTTTCTCCTTTCTCAATTCCAAATACCAGCTGAACATTAATGCCTTTGATGCCAGAACAGTGATAATAACACCTGTTACCAGAATGGCAGAAGAGGCCAGCACACCAGGTCCTAAATCCCAGAAAGATGGAGAAGAAAGCCTCTGGAGCTGGGCATGGGAACTGTCCTTCTGGGGCAGATCTCACAGGCAATATTTGGTCATGGACACAGGGACATGCCAGCTTCTTCAGGGGGATGTCAAGGAGATAGAAATGAGATGATCTGTCAGCCCTTACAGTCTTGCCCTTTGTACATTTCCAGCCTTGCAAAGTTTCCTTTTGTTCTTGGTTTGCCTCTATTTCTATTGGTATGTGAGATGGGCTCGCTTTGATAATGGGTCAAGAGCAGCCACAAAGCAGGCATTATGGACAAGCTTGTTCTTCACTAAATAATTCCAATATTTTCTTTAGAGTGTTTGGGTTTTATTGGTTTCCTAGTTATTCTGTAAATTTTATAGGTCAGGGCTGTTTATTTTTGTATGTTTGCAGTGACCTTCATTCATGGTAAAATTCTCTTGACAGTAACTTGAAACAATGGCTGTTAAGGTGAAAGCACCTCTGTTTTGCTGGTCACATCTACGCCTCTCTCGGTCAGCTTTTCAACAAAACAGCAGTGAAAGGAACATGACTCATGAGGATCTCAAGGTATAGAGTAATGTTGCAGCTGCAGATAGAAAGAGCAGACTGCAGTGAGCCATTGAGAGGTTTAATTTTCATTTTATGCAAGTGGTTTCGTACCCTGAGGAAGTAGGGGCCAGACTTAATGGCCCAAGTTGTCCCTTGTAGCTGTAGCTTCCTAAAGAAAGTAGCTATTCATCCACCCAAACTCAGAGAATGGTGTCCTCCTGTCACCTACTAAATGGACATCTCTTCATCGGTGGTCTGATCAGCAATGACAGAGGGGAACAGGCTCGAGGAACCTTCCTGAGGGCTCCTAACAAGCAAGGCAAAAAGGCACAGCTAATGTACCCACATGTAATAAGCAGGTCTTACTTCAAGGAAGAGAATAAGTGAAATGCTTATTTCTCTCTGCTTTCAGAGAACATTGCCATGCTTTGATGAGGTTTACAGAAATTCTTGGCTGAACTTCACAAAAGAAAGTACGTAAGGAGGGTCATTTGTGGCATGATCATTTCTCCTCTCAGTTCTCCTTATGATTTTAGTAACATAAAACAAATGAGTGTGATCGCAGCAGTGATTCTTCACAGTCCTTCAGTATCATACAATAATACTTTTAAGTTTTAGAAAACTCCCTTCTTTTCACACATATGGAAGACCTACAAATCTAGCAGAGTAGAATTCGGCCAACTCCACAACATCCTGTATCGTTGCCTGTATACATTGCCTGTATCAGAAATAGTGTGGCCAGCAGGAGTAGGGAAGTGATCGTGCCCCTGTACTCGGCACTGGTGAGGCCGCACCTCGAATACTGTGTTCCG
>NW_008795487.1:1353035-1365919 GCF_000699145.1 Aptenodytes forsteri | reverse complement strand
ATCTTAGAGGTCTTTTCCAACCTCAATGATTCTATGATTCTATGATCCTGTCCAGTTGTCTGTCTCTGCTGCCTGTGTTTGTCAGTCTAAAGAAAGGTATAAAATCTGGGTGTTGTCTGAAAAGCTTAGTCTGCGGTGAAAAACAAATAGCTGTTTTGATAGAATAACAAAGTTTTAGCACTTTTACAGCTGCCTGGTGTTTATTTCCAACAGTCCGTTCAAGTCTGTTAAACCTGGTGAGAGGTACAGAAGAGGAATACTAGCTGTATGTAACTACAGATCAACAGGGAAACAATTTAATGAGTTTCAGCCATAGATGAAGTTATAAAGTGCCACACTGCAGTTACACACCTAATCTGAAATGATACACACTGGATAATCTATTCTAATGCTGCATACTTTGTAAGAATTGTTATTTTACCTGTATAATTGCATATTGCCTGGGGAAAAAAAAAACCAAAACAACAAGGCATGCCAGATTCTGTGACAAATTAAATGGGAAGAGAAGCCCTGAAACCAATGAAATTATGCCAATTTTGACCACCTATCTCTTAAGTAGGCCAGAAGCAGAAATGTGAGCTTGAATATTAGACTCCTAGACATTGTCATACTTGCAGTTCATCCATGCTTTTGGCACTGCTATAAGAATATTCAGGGCTTGGAATGAGTAGGATAACTTAAATTTCCTTTTCATAAATTGCTTGGAGAACAAACTATTGTATCCTTATTGATCTTTCCTTTATTTTATTGTTGTTTCAGGTTAGGTTTCCCCATGATGATTGTGTCCTGTACCATCGGGATGTGCTATCTTCTTGTTGCTCATGTCGTAGTAGGTTGGAACTCATAGTAATTTATACTTTCAAGACTCAAAGAAGCTTTCTGTTTCATTTAGTTTATGTATCAGAACACTAAGAACACATATAAAAGGAGAAAGATGTGTAAAACCCCAACATATGGTATCAATCAAAATGATTGTCAGCATCAGGTTTGGTCATTCTTAACCTTCTGTTTTGTGAACAATTTGCAGAACTAGACAATCAAAATTAAAAGAATCCATATATTTTATTATGAATACAATTATTGTGCAGGTGAAAAGGCACCATCACAAGGGAATATGTTGTGCCTGAAAGTTTGTATTGGCACAATCTGAATATAGTCACAGACGAAAAACTCATTCACAATAGCAGAAGTTCCGTAATTTCTTTTTAGGGCTTAATTTGTCTTTGTCAATGTATTTAGCTATTTGTATTAAAGTAACTAATACTCAAGTTGTAATAATAGACAGTTAAGCAGAAAGTCTGTACACTATGAAGGATGTATCATTATCTACATTTAAAAATAAACACATCTCCTGAAAATGTGCTGTGGAAGGAATTATTATTTTGGAACCGGGATTGTATTCTATGGAGGCTTCGTTTTTCATTTTTAAGCTCCTAATCAGCGTTAAGTGGCTTTTTTTCTTAAAATAAACTAATGCCCCTTTTCTTACGAAAGTATGGGCATAAAATGTGATAAAGCACCGGACATCTTCCATTTAATTATTAATTCACTTCTGTGATGGAGTACTCTAAATCTTTTAATAGGTTAATACACTATATGGAAGAATGAGATCATACTTTGGCTTTGATTTCCTTCTCTCTGATAATAATGTGTTAAACCACATATATTGTTTTGTATAATTGGCTGCCAGAACAGGTCAAACTTTCATTATGAATATTAAGCCCTGTGAGGCATTCAAGGTCTCAATCCCCATCTTCCAATACCTTTGTGGGATTGGTCTGAATTACTGGTGGGTCTGTTTTATCTTGAGTCAGAGAAGCTGGCAACCTGGGGAGTGCAACCCAAGTGAACAAGGCTGAATTACAGGGAGCTGGTAGAGATGATCAAACGTGGCTTTTATCTGTGTTTAGTCCTTGAGAGAACCTGGTAAGTGAGAGAGAAGCAGTATCTCTCCCACAGAGGGTGTGAGGTTAATCATACATCCCAGGTTGTATCCCTCATCTAGATGGCTTTTTTAAGTCTGAAATATGATATTAAGAGGCAAATGGAAATGAGTCACAGCACCCACTCAAAGCAAGGATGGCTCCCACCCCTCCTGGTAGATTCAGCGGTAGCAGAGGAAGCGTGAGGAGCAGGAGGAGAAGAGCTCTTTCCATTTCCCCAAAACCTCCCACCAAGACTTCCAGCCTCATCCATGCTCGGGCCCTCTGGATCAGTGAAGTCTTCTGCAGCGGGGGGGTTTCTCAGCACTGTTGAGAAACCTCAAGGCTGCTCTAACAGCGAGTAGCTGTAGATCATAGGATTTTCTCCCAAGAACCAGCATAACCTCCACTTCCTTTTATATTAAAAAAGTCCACCAAAACCAAAACCCTGCAAAAAGCCTGGATCAAAACAAAACAAAACAAAAAAACAGATAAGCCTGAAAGTCACTCCGGCGGACAATTTGTCTGAAACTGAATTTGGCCTGTCTTACTTTCAATGTGGACACTTTTTCTTTGTAAAAGCAGTTTGCTCTATAATAACTGGAATTCTGTTTCAATTAAAGAAACATTTATGCTAATCAGCTTGACATTGGTCCCTGGTTAAAAATATTCACAAAATATTTTATAGCTCTCAACAGTTCTCACATTGGAACAATCTTGGTGCAGTCACTGGTTGTGCAAGAACTGTTGTATTAAGCCCTAGAGAATGCAAAATCAGGCTCTGCTAAAACACATTTGTTTTTATCTGGTTTTGGAGGATCGAGGGTTTTTTCTTTTCTTTTTTTTCACTCATACTATTTAACATTTTATTTTCTTGCTATTTCATTAAAACACTGTTGGCATGTAGGAGTACAAAAATGAGACTATGGTCCCACAACACAACTTATGAATTCTTTTTTATTGTTCTTTTTAAGGGGTAAAAAGCCTAAATAAAACCTAATCCTGCTCCCGGGACCTTGATATCCTCCTGCCAACCCTAAGCAAACTCATGCTAATAATGTGATCACATTAGCTGACATGAAAATGTATGTCTGCATTTACAGTTTGCTGGAAGGAGGAAGATAGAAGTGCAGCAATTCATTTCCACTCACTCATCTTAACAAATACTCTGGAACACTTTGGAGTGAGAGAAATCTCGCTGGCTTCAGAAGTGATACATCAACAGGACTCAGATGAGATTTTCTTTCTCTTATGTTACTTGTCCTGTCAAAAGAAGGCAAGTAGTGCACAGGGAGTACAAAATCATATTGATCATGCTTTTAGGCAACCAAACTTAAGGCTAAATTCATTCTGCTTCTAGGAAATTTTTTTATGATATACTGTTTTCCTGAGGATTTCCTTCAAATAAACTAGCTTTCCTTCCTTAAACAACCTTGTTGCTTCATTTGCACAGCCAAGAAGAGCTCAGTGAGAGCTCATATGACAAAGCAAATTGTAAAAAGAAGATAAAGTTGTTTGTTTGCACAGGGCTTTACATGAGTGTAATCTAATGTTCAATAACCAGAGAAATAACAGTGATAAACATGTTTTTCAGGCCTCTTGCTGTTGTTTCTCACATTAGCAGACAATCTGCTAAAATGAAAATTACCCAGGTACTTCAGATCATTTCGAGGTAATGAAGTATATTTTTCATTGACTTCCATTATAGTTATCAATGCAATCTGCAAATCAGAAGGGCACAAGTTACAGTGACTACATCCTTGACAAAATTAATGTATAGGATCCCATAAAAATGGAGTGAATTTGAAGAGTGGGTGGAATTTATTTTTGCAGTGAAGTTCTCTCTAAAAGGCTGAACAAAATATTAGTTAATTAATAAATTATGTAGAAGTGTATCATCTTTAGTATGCTCATGGCTGATCTCAGAGGATGGGATTCTCATTTTCATTGACATCCCTTTAGGCTATTCGGTGATGTTTGTTTTAAGCCGTAGAATAATTATAAATGTATGACTACTCTGAGATCCATTTCCCCTTTCTGAATGGTGTGAAATGCGGTAAGACAGCAATATATGAATTATAGCACTACAGGGCAATGTAAGCAAAGCCCATTAAAAGAAACCGTCTCCAGTGATGAGCAGGGCAATTACTGAAAGCAAGGAAATAAACAGGGACATACTAGAACTTCACCAAATACTGAACTATCTAGCAAAGAATAGCATTGAGAATGGCCAAGGGTCTGCCCAGCCCAGCATCTGTCTCTGACAATGGGGCACAGTGGATGCGTGTGAAGAACACAAGAGTAGAACAAACATAAAATGATGTTTTCCCAGCATATCGTCCCAGATTTCAGAGATTTCTGTGACACAGAGACTTCTTGAATGAGAGGTGGCATCTTTATATTGCATTGCACCTGATGGATTGTCCTTCCACAAGCTTAGCCAACTCCTTGCTGAACCTGTGTAAATTCAACATTTGTCACAAGGAGTTTCACAGGTGAACTATACACCATGGGAAAAATATTCCAGCTGTTTGTTTTGAACCTGCCCTTTGCTAATTTAATTTCTATGACACCTCTCCCCCAACACCTTTCCCAAATCTTTTGGTTGTGAAGGGATAACGAATAGCCATCCTTTTTCTAAATCATGATTTTATAGATCTATTTCCAGTCTGGATATCACAGTCTATTTGCTCATTTTTTATGTGGAAATACTCTCATATCTTTGCTCATCCCTTTTTTCACCTTCTGAAGTTTCACCATAGCCTTTTCAAGTTGAAAGGATGAGAAGTATAAACACTAGCCAAGACACAAATACACCATGGATTTACACAGCAGCCTGCTGATTTCTTCTGCTTTTCCATTTTATTCCTAATACTTGTTAAGATCTAATTCAGTTCTTGAACTGTTATTGACAAATAAGCTGAGGAATATATTTTTATAGAAGAACATCTTACAGTAACAGGCTGCATTTCCTGAGTAATAATTACTAGCTCACATTGTTTGGTATGTAAAGTTAAGGTTATTTTTGCTCCTCTGTCTACATTACTTTACAACTGTCCACAGTGAATGTAACAGGCCCATTTTTCCCAGTCACTTGCTCTTGTAAGGGTTTTCTGTAATTCTTTACTATTAACCATTGGTTTTGCTACCCTGAATAACCCATAGACTTTCACATTTAACCTTTTACTTCAAAATCTAGACCATCGGAAAATATGTTGACCATCGCAGAGCCAGACCAACTCCCTCTAGAGCTTCATGGAAGGGGCCATACCCCTTATCCTGTGGTAGTTTAATTTCTTTAAGAGCTGTTCAGCTGGATATATTCACTCTCTATCTTAATTACAGATCAAACAGAAATTAGTGTAAAAACTGGAAATGTTTTCTTGTACTGCACAGTGAGCTTTGTGAACACCTTGCTATCAGATATTACTGAGGTATGATTGAAAAAATGTTTCTCATTTATATGAGAATATTTGAATTAAACTGTAGGATTTAGAAACACCCAACTATCTTGAAAAAGATATAATGATTTACTCTTTGGGGAATAAGCCAACTCCAGTTTATACCTATAAAAGGAAACTTGCCTAATTTAACGGATTGTTCCACAGCTACTCATAAAAGCTTATTTTAGACCATACTAAAGCTTCTTGTACCATGTCTTGGTTAACACAAAGTCTAGTCCTAGAAAGTAATTCTGGTTTTCTTAACAAAAATCAAAATAAAGCGTACTGTTTCTAAGAAACCAAATTTTAAAGGTACAATTAGAAATGAAAATTGCTTGAACACCCAGAAAGAGGAAGGTCTCGTCTAAGAAGTCAAATGTTATTTGCAAAGTATTTGCAAAAACTGTCTTCAGACAACTTGCACTGCAGAATTCCTCCAGTGGCTCAGAATTATTTTACGTTTAATATATGGGAATAGGTTCAGAAAGAAAAGGTTTCTATTTCCTGCTGTGTTGCTAGCTTTCTGTGTAACTTTTTATAGTCAATGGATTTGTTTATGTATTTGTTTCCTGATTTTACCCAAGTTTCTGAAGTACTTTAAAAAGGTACATTTTCTATATGGTTGCTTTGGGCTTTGTAAAAGAAATAAATACTGTTGATCAAATAGCAGGGAATTAGAGTTATATGCAAACACGATCTATTATTTTAAATATACTAATAAAAAAAGTGGAAACATCAGCATAACAGCTATCAGATGGTTACTCCCTACATTAACCACCATTAAAGAATTCATAGGTTCCAAATGGCAGAAAATCAGTGCCACCTGAAATAGACAGAAAATAAATATGCTGAGCATGAGCCTCTGTGTTTGTTGTAATGAGATGTTAAGAAAATGATTGGGAACCAAGCCAGAAAAAAATAATGAAATAGCTGAAGCATTAAATTAATATTTCTGAAGTGAATTTACAATAGGAAATCCTAGCAATTCAGAATAAGTGCTAACCACCTCAGATGAAGTCAGCATATGAAAATCTGAGTGATTATTAAGGACAACAGGAAATCAACAAGTGTTGGAGATTTATTGAGAGAAGGATTAAAATCTTCCTCCACAGATGCTCTAGAGGAAGAGGATGAGAGAAGAAACCTTTTCTCACGCATTTCTTATTAGGGAGAATATTATAGGATTAGCAATATCCTAGTGCTACTCAAAATAATAAAAAGCAAAAGGGGTTTTGCACTATGTTTAAAGATGATCACATGCTGTTTTTTCTTTTTTCAGGCTGCTGTTGCAACTTTGATAGGCAGCAGTGATTTATTAGCAGTAGTTTCAATTAGTGCTTTGCCTAATGAATCAGTAATGGAAAGAAAGCCCTCTCAAGATGTGGTCTTGGCCATCATTACTATTATCCTGGCTGGAATAAAAGACCTGCTGCTATTTTTAAGAAAATCAACACACATTGGTTTGTCCATGATATATGAGCTGCCCTAACTGTACAAGATAATAGGAGGAAGGGAGCTGCAGAGTGCTAGAAACAAGAGGTACAATCAGTGGGGAGTTACAGATTTTTCTCTTTTTCCTGCTTCCTCTCATGTCTCCCCCTTCCCTCTCGAATTTATTGTCCACTGGGTATTTTCCCTTTATAGACATCTGCTATTTTGAACCTTATTCCTTGTTCATTCACATTCTGTTCCTCCGGTCCACCAGCTGCCAAACAACACCCTAACTTGTCTGTTTTGTCTCCAGCCCCTTTCTCCAGATAGCCTTTGCCTACTTATCCTTAATGTGGTTGCGGGGGGGTGGGGGTGGGGGGGGGGGGCGGAACTCTCTTACTTAACAAACAATGTTAAGGAGAATAGGGAAAAGTGTTATTTTTTCCTAAATTTCCTAATGTTAGTGATGTGCATAGTTAGCAATGCAGTCTCCTTTTTTTTTTTTCATCCTTCTATTTAATATATTCACCTATTGCACTTTCCAACCTATAAACTCTCGTGCGCGTTTTATGCATTGGTTGTGAAAAGAGTTACAGACACCGATTTGAAGTAAAAAATTACAGCAAGTCTGGCAGTGCTGGGGCTCATGAACATAAATTGAAAACTTAAGATTCTCCTCAAATTGACTCAGGAGTGTTAATGCTTCAGGATGTTTTGTTTCTCATTTTCTTTCCTGCATTCACTTTTGAGCTCAGATGGCTACAGATTCTAGCCAGTGAATTCATTTATTAAGCTCCCAGAATGTCTGAGAAAAGGCAACCTGTGAAGTATAATTCTTTTTTTTTTTAGTTTTATAATTAAGGAGTAACTTACCTGCTAGATGGAAATATATCAAACTTTGTGCTACAAGTTTGGTTATAGCATGTAGGTTATTTCATTTTGATCCAGATTTTTAGTGGTGGTTAAAGCTGTGGGTAATGTAATCTATTTCATACATTCTCTGTCTTAAAGGTATGTGCATTTCCATAGGCAAATATCAGCCCATGATCTCAGGAAACACATGACTGAATATTTATTTATAAGAGCTGGTTGGAAAAACAATTTTGGGGGTTAATGTGGGCATATACTCTGACCTCTGAGCAAAATGTTTGCTTGTAGAACCACCAGCTCTAGGCCCAAGCAGTGTGACTTGACTGGCCAAAACGTATGTGAAGAAGATATTTTTCTGTCTTGACTGTGTGAAAATGGGAAGAAGTTTTAATGTGAGACCGAAGAAGAATATGAATAACACACTGAGGTTTTGTACCATACCAGCTGAAGTCAATGAAGAGTCCAAATGTAATTTGCTTGAGCTCAAAGACCTCTGTTAAACTACTACATACGACGTAAGGCATGCGTGTGCACAACATGCACAGTGAGTGCCAGCAAAATCTTGACGAGATACATTCCAGATAATAAATATTGTCATTACAGGCACAGTTTTCAGAGTTGCCAGTAAATAAGGCCACTTGACGGTTCAAGTTATTTGTCAAGAACAAGATTAAGGGAAGATGAATATTAAACACACTATCACACAATCCTTTCTGTTGAAGAGCTTTAATGCTCTCATGTTTGAGAGACAGATTTCAGGGTTTGAAATTTGTCAGAGACTGAGGTACTGTCACAGACATAGTTTTAGGTGTCCTATAAGAAAAATCCTCCAAGCTGACCTTGTCATAAGCCTTTCAAAAGTCTTACCTGCTGCTTAGGCTGGCAGTTAAACCTTTAAGACAGCATCTGCAGTGTATATACTGCATCTGGGAGCTGCTGGAGGCTGAGCAAGGCTTTCACCTGAGAATTTACTGCCTGATTTTTCTGACGTGCTGATTAGTCACAGTTGCAAATTGTAAACTCCAAGTTAGCAAACAGTTTTACTCTTAAACTTTCTTTGTCTCACTTCATCTATCCCACTGAAGGATTCTTGTGAAAATAAGTTGAGTGAGGTTTGTGAAATGCTACAAGGATGTCCGTGAGGAAATCTGCAATTCTGATTTGAGAAAGAAGCTCGAACGACATTCAATGAATGATGTGTGGCTGCATCATGAATTGATGTAAAGCAACATGCCAAACAGATACTCATAGCACTTGTCGACTAAAGATGGCTGTCTTTTTTCAGGAAAAAAATATGTAATCTGAAAGTGAAAACTGTGTGATAAAGTAGATGAATAAAGGAGCTGCCTTTAACTTGAATGTAAAACTTTTAATTTGGTATTTCTTGACTCTACAGTCTTCGCAAATTCTTTCTTGTTCCTGTGTGCAATAAAATACTTGCTGTAATCTTATTTCCACTGTCAGACTGGAAAAATAAGTAGGTGGTCAGATTTTCAGATTTTCTCCAATGCAGGTTAGATTTGGATATTTGTTTCAAAATAAGGACTCAAAATTAATATAAATATTCTACAGTACCAACAGAAACTGGAAATATTTTTTTATCAATTACTGTAAACAACTTTAGATAACAACGAAATCCAGAGAGCATATATTATACATTCTGCATATAAACAGACAGGAGATATTTAAGATTTAAATTTGTAGATATTTATATTTTAGATTTAGCATTTGTTATAAGTGTCTTTAAGCTTTTACTATAAGTTTCCCTTAACATAATTAAATTTTACATTACTTTTCTATGGGCCATATTAGACATGATTTTTTTTGTTGCCTTTGTAAAAGATTTATCAAACTTGGCACCTCTGCACTGGAACAATTTTAAGAATCAACCCATCAATGCATTTTTCTATTCATGGGATGGATATATGAATACAATAGGCATACTTGTTGCATACAAAAACATTAAAAGAGTTTGCAAGGCAAACACTCAGGAGCTGGAGAACACCAAAATAAAAGTTATACACCCAAGCTTAGGTTTGTTCCTTTGTGATTTACAGTTAAAAGAGAGCCCTGTGCACCACCTTTGTGATAGATGGCTGCATTTATTCTCTTTGTGTATTGTGGCCTGCAGCAGTCCTCCTTGGATTCCAAATATATGGTTTATGTTTTCTGTTATAATGATTAATAAAGATACCAGATTAAAAAAAAAGCTCAGGCAGTTTCTTGTGAAGCGGCTTCTCCCAACCTGATGTATTAAGCAGCTGTTCTTCAGAGAAAGTCCTTAATTCAGGAAAACATTTTTATTTATGAAATATTTAAATGCATATTTTGTTTTTAAAAAAGCTTCTGTGCTCTTCTTGAACGGTGAAAGACTTACTTAACTGCTTTCCTGAGCTGGGGCTTAGATTGAATATTTAAGATTATTTATCTTGGTACTATTACTTTGACCGTCAGCACTTGGAGAAAGGGAGTGAGTTTGTCCCTGAAAATGTGCTGACACACTGAAATGTGTATCTAACAACCCCGTTTGTACATGCAAATCTAAATTGGGAGGGTTACAAAATAATGTGTCCCCAAAGTACAAGCATTTAATAAAATAAACCTATCTGTCCTGAGAAGTGGGAAGAATAGCCATATCTATTGGTAGAGAAACCATCATAAAATCTTCGGAAACCCATGGGACTAGAGGCAGTGAGGACTGCGTGTAAGCAAAGTTTCAGGGTGTCTGAGAAAGTATGACTTCTCCAAAAAAAGTGCAGCTGAGGATAACAGGTTGTCTGAAGCAGACAGTATTCTTGTTATGTTAATGGGTTTCGTGCTAAAACAAAATCTGCATTAAAGTCCTGGATTTTGTAAACATGCTGTCAACAACACTTTTTATGTATTCACATTATGTTTTGGCTTATTGTTCTTAGTAAAATTGATGCCAACTTGCATTACATTTGATTGTGGAAAGATAAATACATCGCAGCTATAGAACATAAAGGGATTCATACAGTTTTCTCCTCTATAACACTTAAGGAAAGTAGCCTGCATACCATAAATACACATTTAGCTCTTCAATGTGCTTAAAAGGACAGCGTCTTGTAATCGCAGGAGGTAAGCGGCGGTGAAGACACTGTGTCTCGTTACAATTCAGAGGATGATAGAAGAAAGGGATGGCAAGAGGTTTGTTGCAGCAAACAAGAAATGTGTGCTCAATTTGCAATCTCCATGCCATTTAACAGGGCAGTTAGTCGGAGCTGCTCTCTTTTCTGCATTTCTAGTTGGTCTGTGCCTACCAGCTGGTTGTGAGCTTTTCGCTTCTATTAGCTTTATCGGGGAGATAAATTTATCAGAGCTGCTTCAAACAACACAGCAGTGACATTTGCTTTTGCAGCTGAAGGATGACAAAGCTCAAGGAGGGCAATGAAAGGAGAGAGGATTTCTTCAGTGTGGCTCACGAGCCAAACTAACCCTTCGAGACGGAGCCATCGATTCTGACATGAGACATGTTTGCACCTGCATTTTGCTGGGCTTTGTGGCTCCCCCTCACAGGAGACCTTATTTAGGACTCCGCAATGGATTCTCCCAGGCTGCAATGGAGCAAGAAGTAGGACTTTGCTGTCAGTGTGCTGCTCAGGAACCAGTTCTGACTGGTAGCATGAAAATACCACCCCCATTCCCCAAACAGTCCTGAGGGTCACAGGTCCCAGTGGCTCCTGATAGCAGCTTCATTTCACATGGAATTGTTCCATTTTGCTAGAACTTCATAGTTAGTCATTGCCTCCAGTGACAGCTCAAAACATCTGCTCAGGACAGCCAAGGGGGCCATTGCAGGACCAAAAGCAAACAGCAGCAAACACAAAAAAAGCTCCCTGGAGAAGGCTGATGCAAGAGAAGCACCAGTAAAGTTCTGGCTGCACAGCTCGCTCTGCTTCCTGGAAAGAAATGATTTGAATCATTTGGCCTGCTGGAAGGATCTGCTCTCTGTTGCAGAGGCTATGGGGGGTGGGATGAGGCTTTTTTGGTTTCTTGGTTGTAGCCACCTGCCAGCAATAGTGTCTCTTAAGGCAATTTCTCTCATGCTGCAACTGATATGGAAGGGAAAGGGTAACCGAGCCACAATCAAAAAGCCTGCAGGATACCCTAGCAGTTATATAGTTGTTTATGTCATTGCAAATGCATATGACATAAAACCCATAGGTGGGTTTTAATACTGATTTTGTGTGGGAATAAATGGTTATACAAAGGAGAAGAGAAGCCAATGAATTCCCTTGTCACCCATACAATCTTGTGCAGAATTGGCTCTCTTACTGTGCGTGCATCTAGGGATGGGCCAGTGTAAATGGTAAACAAAACCAAGGAACTGTGAAGGAAAAAGAAATTCCTGTGGTACAAGGATGGCTCATAGCCTATGCCCATCTCAAGTCCAGAAATAAGTCTAGCAAGTATAATATGCCCAAATGACTATGAGTTGGGTAAACAGCTTTGAGGCAGTACTTTAGCATGCACAGATCTTAGTGCAATCCATATCTCAGTGGCACTCTCTGTTTAGGAGATGTTTTGGTCCCTATTAATTCTAATTCTAACTATTCTGATCAAACTAGAGGGTTTTCTTTCTAAACAACTTTATGTCCTGACCTTTTAGACCTGGCTCAGCTAAGTATCTGAAGGCCTGAAGTGGTCCTGTTGAAAATTTTTGCTAAATGCTCATTTAGCTAGTAGCTTTGGAAATATTGTAGATTTGTGCTACTGTTAAATGAGATTATACTTAGAAACCTAAGCCATCAACTGGAATTGAAATTTAGTTTATTTTCTGGAAACCTAGGAGCTCTTCTGATGAGGTATGCAAGCCAATATACTAACATAAAGTGACTGACTGCACATACATCTATAGGCAACTCACAAGAGGGGTCAGAGAAAGTTGACACATAAAGGTCTGCTTAGATGTTACCTTTGTCACACTTGATGGCAACACTTTTGTGACTCAAAACGTAGAAGATCAGCCTGTATTTTCTGCCCAGAGAAATCCTGGCTGGCAAATCTATTGTACCTGTGTGTTGTGGTTTAACCTCAGTTGGCAACTGAGTACCACACAGCCACTCGCTCACTCCTCCCTGCTCCCCGGTGGGATGGGGGAGAGAATTGGAAGAGTAGAAGTGAGAAAAACTCGTGAGTTGAGATAAAAACAGTTTAGTAATTGAAATAAAATAATAATAGCAATAATAATAATAAT
>NW_008795487.1:1336525-1352792 GCF_000699145.1 Aptenodytes forsteri | reverse complement strand
CTAGTGTAAGCACTACCTAGCAACAACTAAAACATTGGTGTGTTATCAACCTTATTCTCCTCCTAAATCCAAAACACAGCACTGTACCAGCTACTAAGAAGGAAATTAACTCTATCCCTGCCGAAACCAGGACACTGTGTTGTAAAGAACCTGTCTTTTTGAGAGAAGGGGAATGAGACTTAACTCTCCTGCTATCCATATCTCTGAGACAATAGCTGGTTAGTAGCCTGATGGAGGAACAAATCTGCCTCTCCAATGGTACCTTTTATCTAATAATTATTAGCTTAGCTGTTACTGTGGTAACATGCACTTAGCTCTATGTGTAAGCTCACTTATTAATGAGTTCAACTCCATTGATTATGCTTCGTTATGGAAATTTCTGTAATATAGGAATGTCTCTGGGTCTGCTGGGCTGGGTTTATTAATACATAATGATGTGGTGAAGTGGAGCCCTGTTGCCTTTAAGACTGCCCTACCCAGGATCTCGCTCCAGCTCCCTGCATCAAGACAGGCTTCTGTGGTGATGTGCCTGCTCACACTAGAATTAAAACGGATGCTCTGTATTCACTCAGTGTGAAAAAGAATACAATAGTTACAACAGCTCTAACTCTGCTTTGCACTGGTTTGTTAAATGTGATAAATTGATATAAAAATCCCTTTTAGGCATGAATACACAGTAAAAGAAAACGAATTAATTAGAACTTGGATTAACTGAACATCAGTGTTTAGTGCAGAAGTGGTCCCTGCTGCTATATAGAAAGCCTTAGCCCTCAAGAGACTGTGACTAAAGGACACCAGACTGAATCACTTAAGTAGCCATGTTGTCAGTAGACATTAATGAAGGTTGCTTTTGCATACTAATAATAGAGACCCTCGTCTGTATCATGTGAATCTTTATTACCCTCTATCTAAGAAAGCAAACCAGCTGCAAAAATATTAATGGTAGAAAGGGATGAGCATAGCAGTAACTGCTGTTCATCTGTGCATGAATTATCTGGCTTATCACATCTACCAAGATGCCCTTGGCGCCCAGGCACTGGTTCAGTCAGCTGAAATCCACGGTGCCTCAAATGCAGTGTAATTGCTCTGAAACTCAAGAGAAAAGAGGATTGGTTTGTACGGCAATCTTGTTCTCTTTGATGTGATTCATAACTGCATTTGAAAATGTGTTCAAAATATATAAATATCGGGTTACCTCCCCAGAGTCAAGTAGACTGCAGTGGATCCCTGTGCAGTGTACGGCTATTCCTGCCATCTCCCTTCAGCGTTCAGTTTACATGCAGTGAAGAGGACCAAAGTTAGAAGCCCAAAACTTTAAGTCTTCCCCCAGAACCTCAACCATGTGTGCGGGGGGCAAACACGATTGCCTAAGCTGATGAGAATATTCTCTGCAAAGTAAATATACCAGAGAAAGTGTGCAGTCTAAGTCTGCATCTGAAGTATCTTGGCATGAGAGGGAACCATGGGAGGTTTGGAACCCTTCGTTTGAAAGCTGAATTTATTGTTTGATTGCAGAAGTGAAACCATTCTGCAATAAAACTTAAGAGGCACCATGAAAATGCTGCTCTGTTGTTACTGTTGAGTAGAATGTGCGACTCCTTACCTCTTTTTTCCAACCTGACCGTTGCTTTGCCTTTGCTGCTATTAGCTGTATTCCTGCCCCGCAGATTTTCCATTTCTTTTACGAACATGCTCTACTGATACAAACATATTTAGATCTACACTGCTGAGTCTATGCTCAGGAGGTTTTACTAGTGTAACTACATAGCATGACTAAAGCAATACGACTTTTGTGTCCTTATTCTTTCCCTGAGGCTGTTTTGTCTCAGATACACGATCATTCAGTCTCACTAGAATTCTCCTACTTTTCCTCCTTTTTATTTTTTTTTTTAATTTTCCCTTCTAAGATGTGTACATTTCCCATTTCTGCCTTCCATTTTTTCCTTCTTGTTTTATCTCCTAGACTTCTATTTTTGCTTAACTTCATCTAGCTCTTTTCCATTCTTTTTCCATCTGTTGCTTCACTTCTGTCTGGTAAAGTGAAGTCTCTTTCTGGCATTTATTCCCTTCTTCTCTTCTCCCATATATTTACAGTCTTCTTGAGAGTGGAAATTGGCCCATTTTGTTATTTGCTTACTCCTTGTCTTATTTTTTTTAATGTTTCTGGTATCTACTCAAGGTTAATTTTGTAAAAAGATATGCATATTTGATACCTCTGTTTCCTTTTGGGGGAGGGAAGGAAAAGGTGTTACTACTTTTACAAGTCATCTATCACCCTGCCATTTTTTCTATTTCTCTCCTAACTTTGAGGCAAAAGAAGATTTTGGCCACTTGTCTGGTATGGTCTGTTCAACTCTACGTTGTATGCATGGTACAGGCATAGCACAGACTTCTGTCCAAGAATTTCCCAGATCGAAAAATGAGGATGCTACATCTCACAAACCAGTGTGCCACGTTTTGTTGAGTGGTGACAGGTACGTTTATAACACCATTAATCACAATCCTCCCATTGTCTATAAAAGTGGATTTCGGACACCATTATTTTCATATGACTGCCACCTTCCTCCAAAGAGAGGCTTAAAAAGTAGAGAATCTATTTGTGGCAGGACATACATGGTGTAAACAACAAATGCAGCAGTACCCTATAAGCTGGAAATGATCCCAATGGCACTTAAAATAAGAAAACCTTTGTGTCTCACAGTAATACAGAATCAAAGAAGTGTCAGCAAAAAAAAATCTTGAGGATATGCGAACAATGCAACTGCAGTCCCAGCAGAGGTCTGTGTTGTCTATAAATTATAAATGCACTAATTAGGATATAATTAATATTAGCTTACTTTGAACCCAAATATAAGTGCTCTAAAACAGTGTGATCTACAAAAGCATATAAGTATTTTGTGACAATGTGATGGCAAGATACAATGTTTAAGAATTCTACAAAGGTGTGTGAGCAACTTGACCACTAAGGGACAAAGAAAAACTTGCGTAGTTACAGATAGGAGGCACAGGAAAACATGTGAGCAAATCCTTGTCACCAAATTGTAAGCAAAATAGCATTAGCAAGAGTTGTTAATAAATAAACTTGGTAGTGGTTTGTTTTAAAGTTTAATTCTGGACTGGTTTGTCAGTCTTCTAAACACAGCAATCTAATGAATTGTGTATGGATGCATATTTAGTTGCAATGCAATGTAGCATATTGTGAGATGGATCTAAATGGCTTCTCTGCCTCCAGTCTGAGGCCAGAACAAGCACCATGGAGGTACAGCGTCGAAGTTGCACTGGCTCTGCCAGCTGAGAGAGATGAGATTTGTTCTCCCTTGGCAGAGCTGCCATCCTCAGGGATATCAGAAATACCTCTGTGACCTTCAGCATCTTCTTGCTCTTCTAAGCTTGGCTCTTCTCAGAAGCCAAATGCCTTCAACAACATCTTGCAAAGGTACAGGGAGGAGAAAATATTCACTGTTTGCCTTCCCTGCCTGGGAGCTCTCGGCAAGGAAGAAGAGATTTTTTTTCTGTTCCATTTGCTGTAACTCCTGAATTTCATGTGAGCAGATGCTAAAGGCCCTGGCCCCCAGCTCCATGAGTATCTCCTTTCCGTAGTTGCCGATGTGGATAATTTTTAATATAGCAATGAATCCAAGAGTTTATTACTGTTTGACATCCAGCTGATCACGGGCCTTATAATCTTTCCAGCCAGGAACAGCAAATGTTGAGAGAGAACAGGGAAGAGGTGGCCCCTGGGGATGCAGCAGCCTTGGGGAGGTGGTGGTCACTGCACCTGGTCTGTGGTTCAGACCCCGGGAAAGGCAACCTGGGGCTGGGGTGGGAAGGAGGCCCATGATGTCCAAGAGGCTCCTTAGAAGTAACCAGCTGAGACCTGTGCAAGGACTCAGGGGTTAGGCAAAAAGACTTCATCTCAGGTGGAGGAGAAGGAAGGAAGGAGAAGGGAGAAAAAAGGTGAGTGTGGGAATTTGTCCTGAGTGACTATCATGTCTGTGAGGAAGGGACAGGATGTTTCTTCAGCCTCCCAGGGCAGGAAGGACAAAGGTAGGAAAGGTTGGGCCCTGCTAGGTAAAGGTTAACCACAGTTCCGAAGGCTTGTGCTGCGGCAAGGGTTTTCTAAGCCAGCAAAAATAAGAATGTGAAGCACAGATAACCTCACTTTGGTGGTTCTTGCATTTCCTTTGGAAACATTTATGTGTAGCTCTTGACGTCCAAGTATAAACCTTTTAAAAGTTTCCACTAATTCAGTCCAAAGAGGCATTCATGGATTCACGGTATTAAATTAAAAGGTGTAGGGTGTGTTTCAGCAATATGGTATTTGTGTACAAATATTCAGCAGTTATGATGAAAATTAGTTCCAGGATTAGATTAATCTACATATTCATCTTCAGTTGTGTTCAAAATGGAAAACAAGAACTCTTGAGAAGTAAAGTTAGATCAACTAGCAATGTATGAATATTCTGGGTTTCATTAACTGTTTTTAAGAGTACCATTTTTCTGCTGGAACAGAATCACCTCAGCACTGTTCCTCATATCTTGTATTTTATAGCAATGGTTGGCTTTCATGTGTCTCACTTGCTGCAGCTTGGGTTTTAAATTTGTACCTTATTCTCTCTTGACAGTATTTGTCTTTCTTTCTTGCCTCATTGGTTCCAGATAATTATTTATACCAATTTTACTTTCAGATTTTTGTAGCCTTGACAGCTTTGCCTACAGGGATGTTTTTCTGTTTTACCATATGGTTTCATAACCACCCGTCTGTTCTTTTGAGACCAGGTTCTTTAATAATTCTCCTACATTGACAGTAAGGGGTAACTCGTGGTCCTAGTCTGCATTTCGGGGTGCTGCCAGTCTTGAGTCCCTTACACTTCAGAAGTGGAAGAATTTTTTTACTGTCATGCTGCTGATGCTCTGTGGTGGAGGCCAGACTTGTTTAAGCACTGTGACACCGAAGTTTTAGCACCACAGTTTTGGTTTAAATTCTCTGTCGGGGAAGAAAGGAAGACTTTGGCTGCTTACTTAAACACTGCCATTACTATTTAAATGCTGCCATTGCTACTATAAGAGCTATAGCTCTGATCGCTTCTAATGCTTTGGTGACAAAGCTAGATGGCATTCAGGTCCCTATTCATATCAGCCCACTCTGTAATGAAGGTTTGGACTAGGGGACAGATGTCCATCTCCGCACAATGGGCAATTCTAAGAAATTATAAGCAAGTCAAAATAAGCTCTCCGGGAATTTTCTAGCCAAGCTGGAAAGTGCCTAAGGAGTTGCGGGACCTACAGAGGTCAGAGGACACTAAGGACAGAAATAATGTTTTCAACATGTTAATCCTACCCCTACCGCAAACATTTAAAGCATTTAAGTAGGGGGGAAAAAAAAATCATAGCTTTGTTTTCCTTTCTCTTCCAAGAAAGTGGCATTTTTTTATGTTGTCACAGGGATTTACCCAGGTGGACTGACTGCTTCATACAGTTTCATAAAACATGACTGAAACAGTCATTTTAAGCCTACTGTTTTGTAGCATAGTTTTGTAGAAGTGGCATAAAGGATAAAGAACAAACTGATCAGTACAGATAGATCTTTTCTGTGAGATAAATGATTCAGAGTAAATGTGACAATTTAATTCTCTAAGATATTCCAAAGTGCCCTTTTCCTCTCTCTTTTTTCTTGTTCTTTACTTTGTTTTTTTTTTTTTTCTTTGAGAAAAAGTAATGCTATTCTTTTTTATGAGAGAATTGAGTTTGGCAGACTGTGATTGCAGATGCTGGCAGAGAAAGGATGCATGGATGGTATTGGAGCCAGAAGCAGTCACCAACCGAAATTACAATTTCCACACATCCCAGTTCCTGTACAAGGGCAGAGAGGTCATGCAGGTGGGAGATTGCTGCTTCGTCTTTCATCCACCGCTGTGCTGAGACAGGCAGTGGGGGAATACTATAGACGTTGCTTTTTTAAAGGTGGTAAACCCTTAGCTCCATTACAAATAATGGAAGTTTTGCCACCAGATTTTAAAAAGCCACAGATCTGTTTTCTTTTAATTTTTGTGTTTTTCCAAAGATTTCTTTTGCAAATAGACGTTGCTACAGAATCTCATAGGACTGACAGTCTGGGGGTCTTGCACTCCTGTCCTCTGTATGTAGTGGGTTCCCCCAGAGAGTTGCTGCCTCCCTTGGAGATGAGAAACTTCCCTAATACACAGCCTCACCTTACTGTTAGAGGCATCTGTGTGCCTCAGGGGATGCTTAATGCCCTCTGGGAGCTCAGATGAGAGAAGAGACATTTCAAGATGGGAGTATGTCAGTGGCTGGGCAACAGCTGGTATTTTGACACTTCGCTGGGAAGTCGAAATCTTCTGTAGAAATCTTGTCCAAAAAGTGTGTGCATGTACATATATGTATGTATGTGTATATATATGTGCATGTGCATATATATATAAAAAAATATGTACATATATATGTATATATGTGTATATCTGCATATAGAATAGGTTTTATAACCTTTTCCATGAGGGAACCCTCTCTGCCCCCATATTTTCCAATGATACGCACTAGCTGCTCTTAGCATGGAATTCAGCTGCAGTTTGCATGACTTACAGACAGCTGCCTGGTATGTCTCTGTCATGATGTCAGTGCACTTGGATGTGTATGGAAAGTGACTGGAACACACAGTAAATTAGTATTGCTATTATTTCTATTATTTGTGTGCTTATATTCTTGCATTCTTCAAAAAAAAAAAAAGGCCTGCAGCATATGTTTCACAATCCCATTTACTCCCATTAGCACACAGACATATTCTGTTTCAAATTGACTTTTAAGACAGACGTCTTATCAAATCAATTTTAAAAATAGTTTGTACCTACCCCAGGGAGATCTGGAATCCTTTAAAGCCTACAACAATTTACATTCAGAAAAAAATGTTCAAGTCAAGCTTTATCAGTTCATGCTGTGCACAGTTCGGTGTGTTCAGAGCGGATTGTAAAAAATAAGAGCTTTGCAACTTGTAGCAGTGTGAACATAGGACTGACACAGTGATTAGGATAAAAGAACAGCTTCTTTCTCTTAAATAAAAGGAACAAAATCAGTGTTTTGAACCTTGCATCTTCTCTGCTTGATTAGAGGTGTTAATTATTTCAGCATAATCACTGTCTATGTTCACAAAGTGTGGTCCCCTCAGGACACTATGCTACCTCTTATCAGCTGCTTTTGAACGGCACCACTCCGCTCAGCTGGAGTTGTGCTTTGCAAAGCATGTCAGATGGGGTCAATAGATCTTTTCCGTTCCTACTTTACAGCCATGTATCTGCCTGAGTGCTCTTTAGTTATTCATATGCTTTGTGTAACTGGGCATAACAAGAGGAAAAGTAATTTTCCTTCTGCATGTTTTAGTCATACACTGTTCCAACCTTATTTTCAGCTAAGTTTTAGAGAATAATTTTGGGATAAGAGCAGGAAAGCTAATGGAGTCATCTGCAAACCCACTTACAAAGCTTTCCACTGCCTTCCTGAAGTAATCCCAGATGTGTCCTAAAGGATCAAGCAAGGGCTTTGGGCATCTAAGTCCTTGAGCTTCTCGTGGGTGCGGCTACTCGTTGGCAACAGGGAGCATGTGTATTTCCTAAGGGGAGATTCTTTGGCCTTTGAGTCAACAATGTGGTTCATGAGTCTAGTAGAGGGAACAAAAAGAACAGAGGTGATGGGGAACCCAGACTTTTGAATCTGAATGGTATCTTCAAGTGCTGCTTGCTTTCTGATGACTTCTATCTCTTCTTCAAGTCTTCAAGACTTTGCTTTCACCTTTTATTGTACCAAGCCATTGCTGACATTACCGTTCTTCAGTATTCTCCTTGTTTTCTGTATTTCTTCATGCCAAGTAATTGCTTTTGTAGCTCTGCCTCATCTTTTTTTCTTTTCTGCAGAACATGAGCTGTCCTGAGAGAATTCTTTATATTAGCAGCAGAGTTGTGTCCTAGAGTGGATCTTATAGATTTATTCCATACCTGAAAATTACTTTTCACTTTTTCATCTCAAAGAACAATCTCTTCTTCTTTTGCAACACCTCTCTTGAACTAAGTTTTCATGGGTTGGAGTCATTCTCTTTTGTGTCTTTCTGTATCCCTGACAAAGGAAAGTCAAAGGTATTTCTCCCTATTCTGCTGTCCTGAATTCTTGTAATGCCAGGTCATAATTTTAAAAGGCAAAACTGATTGGAAAAGAAAAATCTTAAATAATAAATTGTAAATCAAGAGGCAAGCACATCATTTGACTGCAGTGCAATGTATGAGCATTTCCATTGAGCTGAAACATGATTCACCATTGTCTGCACGCTGAGAGAAATGTTCTCTGGCGCACTCTTGCTGCAGGTCCTGTAATTCATACCCTTTAATAGCTTCATGAGCAAGCTGAAGCTTTTTAAATAATAGTTTGCAAGAATGATAATTGCAGACCTGTCATACAATGGGAAATGCTATAGAGGCGTTCAGTGCACAAGGGAGGCCTAGGATTTTCAGGAAAAAATCATGATTGCCTCTAAGGACAGTTGAATTATGAGTAACTGTTCCATGACATGTCAAGAGAGCAGCTGGAGATCACGCACGATCTGTAGCTGAAATACTTTAAAGGTGGACTGGAAAGCAGAAAACTAGCTTTTTGCCTTTTCCTTTCCATGGTGTGTAAGTTCATTCAAAGACCAGTGGGTTTCTTCTTTTTCCCGTTGCCCCTCCCTTTTTTTTTAACATTCTACACTTTAGATCATTACTGTTCAGTGCTGAAAGATTAGATATTCAGGTACCTGAAACAGTAATGCTATCCAAAGGCATAGTTAGCAGTCAGATCCCCTTACTCCACTCCCACTAACTGGAAAAATCTCTTATTCATATGGGGGAAGTCAGTATTTGAGCCTTTCCTTTAGAGGAAACTGAAACAATTTACGAAAGCAAGGAACAAGAGGCAGTTAAAAACAGAAGTCATGTGAGCACAATAACGATTACCCTTAGCATGGACATGAGCAGTGTTTTGCAGGTAATATAGTACGATCACCTCTGTTACAAAGAAGAAACAGCTGTAAGGGAAGGTCTCTCTGTAACAGATGAAACATACCCTCCCTCCCTTTTTCTACTACTTTAGGGAAACAGGAGGACAGATGTGGAAAGGAATAGCTTTTTAAACTTTCTAACTCTGGCAGAAGAAATGACATCCTATGGGGCGCCCGGAGGAACGGATACCCACCCAGCTGCTGCTGACAGGGCTGAAGACTGGTCTGCCGGGGAACCTGCTTCCTTCCTTCCCTGGCTGCAAAATCACTCCCCAAGAGGCCCATTTGTCTGTGTTTTTGATTTTCTTTCTCTCTCTCTGCCTGTTCCCCTCCCCCTGCCCCCCTTCCAACTTTCTGAAGCATAGCAAACTCTTTCTTTCCTTCTCTTATAAATTTTGCTACTTGTTTTCATCACACTGTGCAGCAGTGCTCACATATCAGAGAACATCTGAGATTGCCTTGCCATTTCTCTGAGACTGTCTCCCAGTCTCTCCACTGACTTTTATCCCCTCTTCCTTCCTCCCATCCCTGTCTGACTCCAGGTTGTTCTTTCATCTAAAAAAGAGAAGCCAGACACTGTTGAAGACCTGAAGCCTGGGATGTCTCTGACTTCTCTGTCATGCCTGTTAGTCAAACTTCAATCATTTCTTTGTTAGAGCATCTTTTGACAGAGGATTTTTACATAGCAGAATCATGAAAACAGCAGTTATCCCAAATTATCACTGCATTGTGCTTCTGCTGCTCCATCTCCTCCCAGTGATGCAGTCTAGACTATTCCTTAATTTTATGTTCTTCAAAGAAAAGGGAAAAAAAAAACCCCAAGAAAAAAAAAGGATGCTGCAAGACTCAAAGGCCAGGTAAAAATTTCCATTTTTCAGAGTGTTGGCTGTGTTTCTGTCTTTCAAGCCTGCACAAGTTCTGCTGACAGAGTAGTGATTGAGTTGGGTGCAAAGAAGATGAAGAATTCCAAGGTGTTAAAATAAAATAGTTTAAATCATGCATGACTGAAAAGAAGGCAAAGAACAAGAAAGAAAAATATTTTTTTTAAAAAGCTTTGTTTCCAGCAAGTAAGTTAACTTTTCTGCCTCTCACTGTTTCACCAAGCATGTCATGTCTTTCCATGTAAATCGCTTTGGAAAGTGGATGTGCGCATCCAGGTGTAGCAATTTTGATGGCTCCATCGTGCTGATATCAGTGACATCAGCTGTTTTAATGTTGCATAGCATTTAGGGACAAGCTGCATCTGACTGGGGATATATGGAAGTTTTCATACAGCCTGGATTCCCTAACTGAAAAAATGCCTGAGACAGGAACTAACACTCTCAAAATCTGAAGAAGTTGATCTTCATCAAAAGAATACAAAAAGCATCCTAAATTTCCAATAACCTCCTGAAGAAAGAAGCCTGATCCTATTGTAAATGCTAAGTAACTGACGATATCTTGCTGAACAGGGTTTCAATACAAGACCATTACAAGAATAAACCCAAAATAGCTAGAAAGATTAGTTGCAAATTTATTCAGCTGCTTTTATTTCTGAGCAGATTACGATCCTGATATTTCAAAGTTGCTGAAAAAGAGTGGAGACAAACTCACGCTGGAAATCACAGCTTTTGAAATGACAAGTGGTATTTCTCAGACTTCTGTGAGATGGCATGCACTATTGCAGATGAAACAACAGATTCTGTCATACTAGCAGGTGGTTAAAAGCAGAGCCAAACTCAGTTAAAATTTTGAAAGTGCTACAAAATCACTGAATCTGTTGAAGAATTATTCAAATGATAAGGTGTACATTAGGATCTGAAGTGCACATGTTCTGATACTCCCCCAAGCCACCAGCATGCTATTGCTATGAGCCTAAAATTTTGAAACTGGTATTTTTCCAGCTGTTGTTCAGCTCTGTGGACAAACAGCACTCCTCCTATCCCACATTTTAAGGATGGGCATTCTGCAGAAGCAGTGAGTTTTGTTGGTTTGCTGGCTCAGTGACTCAACAAAAAGGAAGAGCAGACAGAATCTGAGAACTTCACTTGGATTTATATAAAGTTTGGACTGAATGTTTACAGCAGGAAGAAATGTGTGGTGGACTTGCCTTTTGTGTGCTTCTCCTGATTCAAGCTTCTTTAAGTTGCACACAGACATTTGTAGTTTCTCTCAACTGTACAGAAATGTAATTTTATTGTCTTTATTAAGAAGATTAATGTAATGACATATTGGGACTGTTGCTTTCCCATCAGTCTTTTCCATACCTTGGCCTGTTGCCTACCATATTACATCATGTTGTATGGTATCTCATAACAAAATGATCCTACGTTAATTAAAATATTTAAAAGGCATTGTTGTGAAACCCCATTATTATTAATTGTCTTCATTTCCATTCAAAACATCAAAAGACGAACAGTTGTCAGGAATGTGTAACAGTGAAATAATACATGTAATCAGGTAGGGTCTGTATTTGGCCTGAATCAAAATAGCAAAAAAAAATATTTTGCACGGTAATGAGTCTAAGGCCTTTGGGCAATTATCTGTGATTAATGCTATGTGTAGATTTTCCTTTTATTCCTCTTCCTTTTGTCTGTTTGGCTCACAGCAATTTGCACCTACAGGGGAACTACGTAATCACTGCCTCACTTTCTGCATCTGTAAAACAGGGTGTATACTACCATGCTTAATACCTTTTTTTACAGATGAATGAGAAGTCCTGTGCAACTTTTCTCTTTCTTTTGCTAGCTTTTGCATAGAGAATATGGAGTCTTTCCTGAGTTTCTCAAGAGAGAATTTAGTACTGGGAGAAACTTCTGCTGTAAGACAGACCTCCCTCACCTACCACCAGGAGAAGTTGTTGCTGTCTCTCCCTTTCTTCTATTCCCTTTTCTTTCTGGCAAACAAAGGCTCCCTGGGCACCTAGAATGTAACCAGCAGATGCTGCTGGGGCAAACCTAAGAAAATCTTTCCTTTGGCCACTTGTTGGCAGACATTGTATGGCAGTAGAGGAGTATTCTTTATGCTTCATTGCTGCAGTGATCTGAGCTAACAAAAAGCAGAGAAGACTTGCAGGGCTTGAGCTGAAAAAGACTTGAGAAATCGTGCTGGCTACACAGGGAGTTTTGCACTCCTGAGCCCCAGCCAGTGAGCAGGGGACCTTTGTGATGCCACCTGGTCACCTGGCAGCAGACATACACAAGGAGGGAATCAGAATCATAGAATCATTTAGGTTGGAAAAGACTTTTAAGATCATCGAGTCCAACCGTAAACCTAACACTGCCAGGTCCACAACTAAACCATGTCCCTAAGCGCCACATCTACACGTCTTTTAAATACCTCCAGGGATGGGGACTCAACCACTCCCCTGGGCAGCCTGTTCCAGTGCTTGATAACCTTTTTAATAAAGAAATTTTTCCTAATATCCAATCTAAACCCTGGTGCAACTTGAGGCCATTTTCTCTCGTCCTATCGCTAGTAACTTGGGAGAAGAGACCGACACCCACCTCGCTACAACCTCCTTTCAGGTAGCTGTAGAGAGCGATGAGGTCTCTCCTCAGCCTCCTTTTCTCCAGGCTAAACAACCCCAGTTCCCTCAGCCGCTCCTCAGAAGACTTGTTCTCCAGACCCCTCACCAGCTTCGTTGCCCTTCTCTGGACACGCTCCAGCACCTCAACGTCCTTCTTGTAGTGAGGGGCCCAAAACTGAACACAGTATTCGAGGTGCAAATACTGGAGCAGGAAGAGTGGCACTGAGGCTGCAGGCAGCCCTGGCTTGTGCCACTGAGGTTCTGGGTGTGTTTTGCATAAAGACCGATTGTGTCCTTCTGGAACCTTGCAATTAATTTCCTTTTAATGGTATCATATTTAATTTTCACATATGGACTTTAAACACTTCATCTGGAGCTAGTCATGCAACCAGTTCCTTGAATAGCTTAAAACACAACTGAAAATTAAGTTTTAGTGTATTTTTGAATTAGCCTAATTTTTGTCTGTTTAATAATGAAGGGAGAATGGGCATGATTTTTGTGCCTGTATGAAGTGGTACATAAATGTTAGAAGGAAACTATAATGCACTGGATCTGACAGTCTGAGTGAGGTGAGGCTGCAGCAGCTCCATGCCCCAGGTCCAACCAGTAATGAGGCTGAAGATGCCTTCCCAATAGGCACATGCACACAGAGCACATGTATACACCACAATATATACATGCATATACATGGCTGGCCATGCAGATCACAGACGGGTACACAGAACACTCACATGAGCACAGGCAGCACCAACGGCCTCATCCTGCCCCCCTCTCTGGCTGAGCAGGATGGAAAGCCACTAGTAGGAATATATATACGCTTATACGATGTAGATCGCTCCAGCAGCTAGGCTCAGACACTCAGTCTGCCCAGTTGCTGGCTCCTGGCTGAACATATGAGTCCCCAAGGCCACAGCCACCCTCCAGTTGCTGGTACAGACCCTTGAGCACACACACACACAGACGTGAGACTCACCCCTAGAGACCCTGGGCCCTGATGTCCCTCTGGCAGCTGGCTGGGACTCCCCTGGTCCCCACTGTCTGACACACCCCTGATCTTGCTCTGGCTCCCAGTCAATCTACTTGCTGGCTGGTTGGGCTTGATACTCATTAGCCATCACATCCTTACTCACACACCCACGCTCGCTCCAGCTGTTAAGCTCAGACCCCCATACACACAGAGGGCATGGCCAGACAAGGGTACCAACCAGCCAACTACTTACAGGTGACCAACCTCTTTTATCTCTTACCCCTCTATTTTTCCACACTTGTTCCTGCTCAAATCACCTAAATCCATCACTTCCTCCATTTTTGGCTCCTTCCTTAAACATCCCATAACAAATCTTGTGCATTCCCAAAATGCTTTTCCCCTGCATCCCATCATGTGTCCTACACCCCTAGAGAACAACCTCCCTCAGTCCAAAAGGTGCTTTGGGGTTGAATCCTCTTGGGTTTCACACCTGGGCTGTGGGGCTGAGGCTCTCCCAGGTCAGCCCTGAGGAGGGTCTGGAGAGCGTCTCTTCCTCTGAGTCTTTAATTTGGGTTTTCACCTGCCTTTGTACCCCTGTGCTCCTCTAGGCTTGTGAAGATGGGCCTTTGATGGGCTGATGGTTCCTGTGATGGGCCTGGGAACAGCTGGAGCAGGGTGTTATGTGGGCTTCCCCACTGTGCTCCTTTGTGGGTGTGCAGATAAGATTTTATCACATAACCTAACAATAAATATATTCCTACTAGTGCACCACCTTTAAGTTTATAACTCCTCCTCCTCTGCAAATCTGACTTCTTTGAGAGTGTAGACTTTCTCTTCAGACAATACCATGAGCCAAAATTTACAACAGACTAGCTAAATAGTTTAAAGGTAAACCTTCTAAAAGTCATCATTACAATAATGAAGTTTAATAAGTGTTTTCTGGATCATGATTTACTCTCAGCATACCAGGAGAAATATTCTGCCTGCAGTTTTCTACAGATTCAGACTGACAGTACAAATCTGATTCTGGAAACAACCTATAAGGCTGAAGGTTTCTGTCTGAACAGGACCCTATCAACTTCAATGGGCTCTGCGCAGGCTTAAAAAATTCCCTAGAAATTCAGAGGTCATCTGCACAAAGCAAAAGGTCCTGCATGTGAAACTCTTCTTGTGTCCTTGTAAACAAAGTTGCTTACTTTTCTGACATTTGGTCTTTGCCTCAAAGCCCCAGAATCTTGGTTCTCATTTTTTAATTTTCATCATTGTAGAGAGAAACTTGAAAATGTCAAACCTAGAAATGTGGGAACTTGAATAAGAATAAAAGGAACAAAAATATAGATTCTTTTTTAAAAGATAATGTTATTTTCACACTCAACTCCTCTATTGTTTTTCTGTGGTATGATACATGAAGTCTGGATAGCCGCAAGAGTGTTGTAAAGAGGCAATATAACAAGTTTTTAATGTGAATTACTATTAAAAAATTGCAGCAGACTCCAAGGAAAAGCAATTCAAAAGCTATGAAAACAACATTACAATGAGATGCAAAAATAACAGTTTATTTCAGCTGGACATAAAGAGAGAGTGCTGAGGAAGGAAAAAAAGTAGCTGTTTTCATAATTCATTTAAGAACATGTAAGCCTAAGCCCCAAATCCTCTTGCACTTCCAGCTTGGCATTCTGTAGTTACGGTCCTCAGTGGAACTATATAATCGGTATTTACGCCTAACATACAGAAATAACATTTCAAGGCAGAACACGGAGTAGTAAAATCAGAGCATTTTCAAAGCTCAGTAAATACTAAACAGCTCTTTACACTCAAGCTGTTCGTGTTTCTACAAACTCTTAGGAACATCATTTTCTTTTACCTAATGGCAAGTGGTGCCTAATGATGACTTGACTTGGAGTCATAGCATGTAATTTAGATGCTGTTTGCTAATACCTTTCTTTTTAGCAAATCTGTGTTTTATAGCAAATGCTTGTGACAAATGCTGTCTCTTTGTTTTATTCAGAAAATGAGTAACTTCTTACAAAAAATAAAATTGAAAACCATATGGGTCTGTAAGCATCACACCAGGAAAAACTACCATTCTAGTAAGCTCCCTGTTTTCTAAAACTTCTGTCCACAATCTGGAAGTGTGGAAATGCTTGGTGTTATTTAAAATTTTTAGTGTCTATATGTCTATAGTATCTAGTACCTATATGTCTATAGTAGTATTAGTATTAGTACTAGATACTAATTTTTACAAGCCAAATCACTAAGGGGTAAGCAGCTCCATCAGAGAGGTTTAATACCATATCTTTTTTGCTTGTCTTCTTTTTAAAAATACATTTCTCCCCTCCCCCTTAATGATCTGGGAAGATTAGATGCATGAAGCTATCATAATACATTTGCTAGATGTAAGAAATCAAGCACTTAACAATTAGGATATCTATTGAAATGCCAATATAGCAACAGAGGTGATTTTTTCCATCTCAATTTGTCGTTTGAAAGGTGGATCTTACTGTGCTGTTTCTTATTAAAATGTACCAACAAATAGAAGATGAAATAGAAACTGACAATTTTGTCATATCTCTAATAAGAGCAGCAGTAGGTCTTTTGACTTTTCTGATGTGGAAAAACTTGATCTCAGATTCACTCTTTTCAGTGTATAAGGATTTCATAGAATCATAGAATCACAGAATAGTTTGGGTTGGAAGGGACCTCTAAAGGTCATCTAGCCCAGCCCCCCTGCCGTGGGCAGGGACATCTTCAACTA
>NW_008795487.1:1321627-1336302 GCF_000699145.1 Aptenodytes forsteri | reverse complement strand
CCCGTCCAACCTGACCTGGAATGTTTCCAGGGATGGGGCATCCACCACCTCTCTGGGCAACCTGTGCCAGTGCTTCACCACCCTCAGTGTAAAAAATGTCTTCCTTATATCTAGATTTAATCTACCCCCCTTCAGTTTAAAGCCATTCCCCCTTGTCCTGTCGCAACAGGCCCTGCTAAAAAGTTTGCCATCATCTTTTTTATAAGCCCCCTTTAAGTACTGTACATATTTCATGATGTACTGTGTATAAAAATACAAGTCTAGCTTTTACATTTGACCTCTGAAAAGTGGTGATGCTCCTACTACTTAAAGTATAGTTTCCCTGCATTGCTATTGTTCTTTGGGGACAATAAAAGGAGTTCAAAAGGTGTTGTGGATTTGAGGAGGAAACAGAAGCTTTTTGGTGGTATCATTGTGTCTGTCTTCAGAAAATACTGTTTACTTCGGTTCTCAGGAAATTACATTACCCTGAAAACAACAAAGCCCCAAATTGTTTCTATGACATGCATTATATGTTGAAGAAAAAGAAGTGAATGAGTACCTAGTCTAATTTTTTAAAACTCTGAAAATAAAAGAGTGTGTTTGTAGTTCTCTAAATTTCCCCAGATCAGTGCTGGAAAAAGAAAATGTGCAGTGAAGGTGATCTCATTTGGAAATGACATCCCAGAGATCAGAGGCACTGCCTTGCTTTCATCTCTGCCTACCATCCACTTCCTTTGAGAAACCACGTATGTTCAAATAAAAACATAGGCCAAATCAGTTTTGTGACAGCCAGTCCCTGCAAATGTACATCATCTTCAAATACGCATCGGAGAAGAGAGTTTAAATTTGTGTTTATATCCTAATCCTCTCAGGATAACATCAGAATTATCCAAACACTGTCACTGCCTCTAGGTTAAGTAACAGCTTCCAAACCTGAATACATCTGTCAGTGGCAGATTGCAGCTAACACCACGCAATTGGCATTGTGCAGCTGGAGACTGATTAGAAAGAGCCAAGTGATTTTGCTGCCTAGTTGTTTCCTTTTGTTTGCTAATTAATTAATGTATACATTAAATTAAGAAAAATGCATGGAACTTTTGTGATTTGGGTTGAAATAATCTGTAATTAGGATACATATCTTTTTGCAGGTTTTTCTGTAGGTGTCTGCTGTAATTTCCAGAAGAGTAGAAAAATGTGATTAGACATAACTTTTTTCAATTCCACAATGGCTCCCTGCAAGATTGCTCTTTTGTTTATAGAAGAAATTTATTACTGGACACATTTTTCAAGCTACTGAATTCCCACTGAGAACTAGAGACATTGCATGCCTGCTATTTCAGAAGTCTTCTATTTAGCGGAAGTATTTGGATAGTTATCTACTATCCTCCTACTTTGAGGCTTCCCTATGTCTAAATAAAGATTTCTCCTACACCTAAATCTGCCCGCCAGCGAGCAGTTGCTATTTGTCAGATAACTAACATCAGGAGAAAAAACTGCACAGTAGATGGGTATTTCTTTCAGCTGATAAAATGGGCCTTTATAAACAGAAGCAATAAAGATATCTGATTTTCTCCATTGCCAGTCAAGATGAGGACATTTGTTCAAAGTTAATGTATACTACACAGTAAATTAAATACATGATTTTCCTTATCTGAGAAGCTGCAGGCACCATCCCCACTTACGGAGGAACAAAGAGGAAAACCAGAACAGTAGTTTAATTTTGCCACGTTAGTGCTCTCCTGCTTTGTTCCTTTGCCCTCGAAAGAAGGCAGCAAATAGGGGAAGTGTTTTAAAGGAAGTTTGTCTCCTACTTCAGCATGAAACCCACGCAAGAGACTGCATGCAGAACAGATTGCTTTTAAAAAACTAGTTTTACTGCCGTGTACACGTATGTCTCCAAAAGTCAGAATTGAATTCAGTGTCAGCTGGATGCACCTGTACCTGACTAGACTCAGAAGTGCACCCTGCAGGGGTGACAGTACCATGATGGGCAGTGATGATGGAAGGGAAGGCGCAGGATGGACGGAGGGGGCTGTTCTCTGCTGGTGTGGCTGGCAGTCCGTCCATACCTGCTGCCGTAGGTTCATGTAGAAAAAAGGAAGCAGAGCCAGTCTTTCAATCTAGGCCCAAATTAAGGAATTTGCAGTTACTTAGAAAGTAGAAGCACAGAAGATGGTAAACGGGGTTTGTAGGAGCATGAAGGTGTTTGGCTTGCCCTTGGCGACAGCCATGGGATCTTGAGAGATAAAACGACACTCTGCAAAACTGAAGAGCAGTTTGAAATAGAAAAAGGGATTGAAACTTGCCAAGAAACAGGCTACCTGCATCTCTCACGTTGTCTGTAAGCAATAGGGCTGAGCTGCAGACTTCGCAAGTAGCGCTGTGCTTAGACATGGGGGTGAGGGGCTGGATGAGGGCTCAGAAGAGTGGCACCTGCTGACAGGGCTGCCACTGAGCTGCTTGGCTGGGTGGTTTGGAGGCTGGTGGGAAGGTTGGGAAGGAGACACGTGCCATCCAGGTAGGACATCAGCAGGGCCCTTCCAAGCCATCTGCTTGTGCCTTCCAGAACTTTCAGGGCTGATGCTGCTCTGAGGGGCCTTTGCAGAGCCTTTGACCAAACACCGCAACCATTCATCCCATCCACCCCATCCACCCCATCCACCCCCAACCCATGTAACCCCTCAGGATGCCCCGTACACAGGTCTTGTAACATGCAGAGCTGGCACAGGGAGCTGTACCTTGACCCAGATCCCATGTCTAGCAGCATTTCCTACTGCTCTCAAAACCCTCTGCGTTCCTCCCAGTGAGGCAGGCAGTGCTTCCCCACTCTCCTGGGCTTCCTTTAGTCCTGTGAGGAGTGGCCAGCTCTTGACCCAGCTGTGCCTGGATGTCTCTTGAATACACAGCAAGTTTTGGCAGGTAAGGAAGCACTCACCCTGTGTACAAGGGGTCCCGCCATTCCTCCTAGGGGCACTGGGGAGTTGTCACCTCTTCCCACCCTGTGACACCAAGTGCCCTTTGCCCAAATATGCATCCTCCCTGTCCTCACCACTGTGACTGCTCCCTCCAGAGTAAGGATGTGCTGTTTCACAGGTAAGATGCAGAGACTACGTTTGCGCTGTACATACAACAAATGAATAGGAGCAGGTCTGCAGACCAAAGCAGATGTTTGTGAAGATCTGAGAGACGCCTTTCAGGGGAGTTTATTTTGGACTAGGTCTTGCTTTCTCTGGTGGACTACATGCCAGTTAGGAGCTGGAGTGGTTTAGGTGTGCTCCTGGCACGCATCTTCTAGTTTACTTTAATTCAAGAGTAATCTAGTTTGTGCACTCTGATGACACTTCAGCAATGTGAATCAAAGCACAACAGGGAAATCTGCTTCAAAAGTGTACTTCTGGTGAAACACCAGTATAGAAGCACTCAAAGAAACCTGGAAGACCTTAGACTGGAAAAGTCGATACCTGTGACCTGGTTGTTAAATGTAGTCCAAAAGCCCCTGAACATCCATTCTCTAGCTAGCCCAGGCCCTCTATTTAGCTTTTTGAAAGATGAATGCAGAGTATGCTAATCCCGTTGAATATAGTAAATTTCCTCAGGGTGACATCTTCCATTGGCAGCGAGTAGTAAGACCAACTGTGCCAAAAAATTGTAATCAAAAAGTTTCATTCAGGCAAGGACATAGAAAAGAACAGAAGGGTTTGTTGACTTTTTTTTTTTGCTACAACATACTAAAAACTGAATAAATATTTAGATACAGAAAATTGTTTTCCTTCCTAATACACCCATCATAATTTTATGGGGGTGCTGAGTGCAATTCCTCACAGAAGAGCTCCACACTGAATGCTTTGCATATATTATGTGCTGGGCTTTTCCATAATCAGTCATTGGTACTGGCTTTTCCTTAGCAGACCACAATAAAGCTGAGAGAACAATAACATCTGAGCTGTATAATTGTTTGAATTTCTGATTTGGCCACTAAAATGAAACACTTGCAAACATTTATAAACTCTTCCAGGATAAGGCTCTTCACATACAGCTGTTACACTTCACATTGCTAAATATTCTTCAAGCTAGAAAGAGGAAGAAAATCTCAGTGCTAATTTAATTAAGGACCTTGCTGAAAAATGTAGGTTTGAATCCCTGTTTGTATGAATATTCATTTTACATAAAGTATAACAGGACATACTCTGCACTTACCTGATAATTTAGGTGTCTTTGGGGATGGTTGCAATCCCTGCTCTGAATCAGGCAGAACAGGGATTTGAATTTGGATCTTTCATGCCTCTGACCAGTGCCTCTGACTCACCAAGCAGGATTCAGGGGCTGTCGGGGAGGGAGAAGAGACAACAACACCTCATTTCCCTTATTTTTGTGTATGGCATCAAAGTCCTGGTCCTTAAAGGCAAAACATTGAGGATGGGATACAGATGTGTAAATATAAGTGTCTAATGCCATTTGATCTGTCTTAGGATAGCTGAACGATTTATACAGAGCTGGGAGATAAATCCCAGGCTGCTCTACAGTGGGGGCCAAGTGGGGTATTCAAGGGGTATTCAGATGGCCCTAGGCACCTACACTAAGGCAACAGAACCTCAGTCTTAGTTTCAGAAATGCAAAAACAAGATACTGATTTTTAGTTCTTTCTTATTTGGCCAAAGCTGAATGTTTACCAAACAAAATATATTCCCCAGTAATCTCCCTGTTTTATCTGATAACAGGTACTTACTCATGTGAAAATGAACAAATTACCAAGACCACTCCTACACCATTGCTGTAGAGGTAAAGAGCAAAACAGATATTTCAGTCCACTGTTTCACTTGCAGGTACCTCTCTAGGAAATAAACACATGAGCAGAAATTCTTCAAATGTCACAGGCGTGCTGACCTTATGAAGCTCTATAAGTGTCTAAAGAAAATGAGGTGGTAGCACAGGGCAGCAAATTCCTCATATAAATGGAATAAAGCATCTCTGTAGCAACCAGAGTGTTCCAGCACCAGCAAAGGTGTGTACTGCACTGGGCTTTCCTAAACAGGCATTTGATGTTGGCACAAAATCACAACTGAGAAGGTAGCTGGATTTTGCCTGTCAGCACGGATCATGTAGTATATGAGCTTCATATAAAAATTCCTTTTTTTTTTTTCAGCTCAGCCATTCGCTGTAATGCATACGGCAGCTCAGACGTATAGCCACAGCCTCCCTGAAAATATTAGCTGAGGTACTTTCAACTTTAGTTAAAACTAGTTTTTAGTTCAACAGCTTTCAACTGTAGTTACATGAGAAAATGGGGGACAGTCCGTAGTTTTAACGCTTAAAAATTCAGTTAATGAATGAAATTACCCTTACAGTAGGGAACATTCTGGTTTCCACACAACAGGCAGGTTGTTTACAGGGTTTTTTTACAGGGCTCTACACAGGTCCCACTGGTGAAGTGCCCCCTGGCAGCGTGCTCAGATGCTGCACGCCCAGGAGCCCTGCTGCTGTCTTTACATGGGCTGTCTGAGCAGCAGCACCCATGCACACTGCTTTTATTATCTGCCCAGACAGGAGAATGAGTTTAGCAGTGGTGTATGCCCAGAGCAGACATTAGTGTTCAGATGGTAGGTATGTGGGTCACTGAATGCAAAGCTTTGCTTAACGCTAGTGGAAGCCAAGACCCGCGTGAACATTATTCAGTTGTATTTTAAGAGAACAACCTCACATGTTTTATACAAGCGTGAAGAAATCTCATGTATTAGAAAGGTTGAGATGTTTTTCCATTTAGTAAAGGAGGCCCCAGACATACCTGTCAGCTGCTCTCTGTAAACTACAGTTGCTATTAACACCTAAACAATTCTTCATACTACTGAAGTCCTTGGCCTAGGAGGATCTCTTGGATTATGCATATCTTTTGGATTATGTTTTTCTTCTCCCATACTAGGGAGAACTGATGTGTCAGTTTATGATGGGATCATATTATAATCTAAACTGAAAAATGGCTTAAGTGGCCTCTCCTTATCCGCTTTAAAACTCATCCCAGGGTGTCCAGTCAGTTGTTGTTATTGCTATTATTTGGATGTCAATAAGTAAAAACAAAACGTCCTTGTGTTCAGTGCGGCTCACAGATGGGATGGTCTTTGTTTCAGAAAATGGAACAATGCATGCTCACAGGATGTGGGAAACAAAGGATTACTCTTGCTGTGTTACAGATAAAAAACCTGGCAAACAGACAGACTGGGTGACTTGCCTGAGCTCACAGGGAGTCCGTAGGGAGAGCTGGTCTCTTCCAAGACCATTCTGGTCTCCTATCCACAAGTTCATCCATCTCCAAAGAGAAAATTCAGAGCAATTTGCAATGCAGGAATCCAATTTCCATATCTGACTCGTTCATTTCTCTGCTAATGATCCTCTGCTCTCCAAGCGCCTGGCATCATCTTGCATAGTAAGAGAGCTAAAGATAGGGTTGACCTCTAATCTTCCTGCTACTAACGTCAGCTAGCAGCTCAGGGGCAGCATACTGCCTGCATTTTGAGAAGAGAGGAAGCTGTTTCCACGGGCTTTTCTGATAAGCTCAGCCCAGCCCCACTGACAGGGAGCAGGATCCAAGGCAGTGCCAACCCAGCCCGGACTGCCCCTTCTCTCTTTCCAGGCTTGGCTGTCTTCTGACTGGGTATGAGGACACTGCCTTGGGTTTTGGGGATTATGACATTATCCTTTCTTTTCCTCCTTAATTCAATATATTGGACCTAATAATTTTTGGCTGCTATTTCTTGGTCTCTGTTACAGTGTCCTGAACGTGCGCTGACAAAGTCTTTTAGAGATTATTGAATATACAGTCTTTTTGATAGATCTCTATTTATTTTATCTCTGAGTATCCCATGATACATACTTATTGCTTAGAGTTTACAAATACTGAAAAAGTTCAGAGCATCTGAAATCTGAAGTCCTTTCTGTAGACTGCATTTTTAGTGTAAGTATTACCATACTGCTACCTTGTAGACTGGCGGTGGGGACTCAGACGAGACTCAGAATCAGGTTAAACATGATACCCCGGACACTGAAAATAATTAGTCAGTTGAGAAGGCTTACACTATCTAGCTCAACCTTCTCCACCTCCTTGCACACACATTGCTAGATTTGGGGGAAGTCCTTCTGGCAATCCTATTACAGGCAGGCTACAAGCTGTCATAAGGGTTTGCCTGGTGTGATGTGGTGAGGTGCTAATTATTTTTTCTTGTCATTTAGCAACTCCCCTCTTTCCTTGCTATAGTTACAGCAAAGGAATAAGTCCCAGAAGAACTCTAAGGCTTGGTCTGTGTCCAAAAGGATTATCTTTGCAATGGGATAATCCTCACCATGTCAGCTAACAAGGCTTTAGGTTTGGATTATATTTGCAATGTAGCGCAAAGCAATGATACCAGATCAGAGAATCTGGCCCATTTTGCATGGTGAGTGACAATTCTGCATATTACAACAGGGCATCTGTCATTTAATATATGTGTGCATACAAGGAGAAAGAAGGGTTTTTGTTTTTATTCTAGCTCATAATGTAGAACTGCAAAAAAGCTTGGCTATGGTGGTGTAGCTGTCTTGACCCAGGGATGGCTGTAAGAAAAATAAGGCTTCAATTCAGAAAAAAATTCAGGAAAGAAAACAAGATTTCTAGTACAAACTGTCTTCATCACAGATATCATTTTAGAAGAAGAGCTGACCACTGTGGGCTAGATTTCCTTTCCCAGAATATAAGTTTTGTACTCAGAAATGTAACTGGACAAATAACAGGCATTTCATTCTGGTGACTGAGTAACAAATTAAGAAAAGTCTGAGACTGAAAGAAGATAAACATATATTTATTCATTTATTTATTATTTAAAATTACTTTTAGATATATGTCCCTCTTCAAGTTACAGAGAAAAAATATTTGCAAGTCAAACAGAACCATTTACTTCAATGTAAATTAAAGATTAAGCATTTTTTTCTTTTTATTTGCAGGGGGAGAATTATTTACTGCCTTTATATCTAGATTCTAATATTTTTTAATTTATTTTTTTAAACTTCTTCCTGTGTGACATCAGGCCATGGCTTGAGGTCATCTAAAATGCTGCCAGCCAGGTGTATTTAACTCATCTATGAGACCTCGCTTTTCAAATGAAAAAACCAAATAATCTACAGATACTCAGATTTCCCTTTCTCCTTGTTCCATTGGATCTTCTGAGGTGGAATTAAGTCATTCCTTCCCAAATTATAAATACAAGTTTAGAAAGTACTAATGTATCAAAGCTTGATCCATGGCGTTAGATACATATTTGAAGGAATGACACCATTCTGGCTGATCTGACCTATGGAAAGGCTAGATGGGCATCCTGAGCTCCCTCCGCCTTCCTTCCTCTGTGACTCTTTGACTCCCAGTGAGACTCATTTCTGTTTGTGCCAGGCTCTTCTCTGCACCTTCAGGTCTGCAAACCACAGGCTTCCTGCAATGCATTTGGCTCAAGCCCCAGTAGCCCAGAGGCAGGGCTTTGTATGCTGCAGTGCTGAGCTGGTCACTCTGACATTGTTCATGTCAACACCTGGCCTGGAACATTTTTAGGGACTACAAGTAACTAGGTTAGCTCTCTCATTCGACCTGCTTTTGATTTATCTGCTATGACAAAATGTCCTCAGCAGGGTTCATTTTTTTACCCCAATGATGTATATACACAAAGTATATCGTAGGCGTGAGTACCCCATGTGGCTGACTGAGTGCAGCTGTCCTGGGAGAGCAGAGGTCCATGTGTGCAGTGATTTCTCACAGCAGAGATAGGAAGATGTCCGAGTGACCTGCAACACCACAGTCGCCTGAGTCCTTGCAGCCAAACCACGAGGAAACGTAAGGTGCTATTTATGCTGAAAGTTATGTCTGCAGAAAGGATTTCAGATTTCAAATGCTCTGAACTTTTTCAGTATTTGTAAACCCAAGGATAGAAAAGTAAAATAATACTTTTAAGCTAAGATGAATAGATAAATAGATAGTCAGTGATGCTCAGACTGGTACCCTAGCTCTGTGGTGGCAGTTAGGAGATTATGGTGACATTCAGTGCCCATGACATTTGGTGTTGAAGTAGCTCATGGGAAAACAGCATTCCTGTCTCAAGTGCTTCACAATATCCTGTAGCTTCCTTGAAAATAAAAAATGCCAACAACATATGTCAAATAAATTTAAAGCAGGCTTTCGTTTAATAGCCTGTAATGTGAACACTGACTTCAGGCTTGTTTCTGGGACATCTTCACAGAAGGGTAAGTCATTGGCTAAGCACTGTCCATGTATTTTAGTGGATAATACTTATCAGATATATAACTAAACTAAAAATTAAACAATACGGCATAGGGAAAAGCAGGGAAGAAGGGGCAATTGTCATGCCAGGGCAATCACCTCCCATGAGAAATCTGATACCTGAGTTTAGAGGTGCAAGGGCATGAGAATAAAAGCACAAGGATAACAGCAGGAGAACCACACAGGAAAAATATCACCACAGCAGTTTAGGTGAAAGATTACAGAGTGAAAGACAGAATACAGAATTGCAAATCTGAGATCTTTAGCATTACAAAGGTTAAGGCACAGTGTGACATTGGGAACTTGAGGAATTTGATGAGACAGTCATTATTCCTCAAAGAAAGAAAGGCAAGATCAATAGGAAAATAAATAGACCACTCTGCAGCTTGACAGGGTTTTACAAGCTCCCCTAATTGCTCAGTTTCCTCCCTTTGCATCTTTTAGAGCAATAACGATACCTGGCTCTATAAGTCACTGCTAAGAAGCCAGCTTGACAACTTCAACTGAGGAATTTAGATTTCAGCTTAGATTCCCCCCCATGGGCAACATACTGCTGCAGGAAAGGGGGGTAATGTTAGGTATATGGCAAATATGCCAACAGCTATGGTTTATGGATGTGGAAGTGTAGCCTCTTTAAGGAGATTTGGAACCAGAATAATTCTGTGGGTTTTAGGTCTTGCTGAGCCTGTGATGCTTTCATGACCATCATCTGCTGTCATGCAAAGGTGTCTCCCTCCACTAAGTGAGGGTCCCAGCTGCTTGGTGAGCCAAGGCTTTAACTGTAACTTACCTCAGGCAAGCTCTTGTGAAGCCTCCATCATTTTGACCATCTGAGGACACAATGAAGAAGGGAAGTATTGCCAGGAGAATTTCTTAACAAGTCAGAGCATCTTTGCTTAACCTGTCCAAGTTTTGTGAAACAAATTTCTCAAGAGAACTCCATGCCTAGTTGCTTAACATCAACAGCTCTAATGGGTATGGAAGCAAAAAATTTGGACTGTTAAATAAGATAGAGTAAAAGAGCTAACAGCCAGGAGTCTGTTTGTAATGCTGCTTTCTTGACAAAGAACAAGCACCTGGCAGAGATTTCTAGCATAAAAGGAACTTGGTAGAAGATATGGAGAGTGGTTTCTCTGGAGGATGACGTGATGCCCTTGGCACAGACTGTGGTGGTCCCTGGCAGTGTGCAGTAGATACTGGTGGGTTTTTCAGTCTCTGGTAATTGAAACGACATTGCTACTACTTCTTTCTTGTAAATATTTTCAAGTTCTAGGAGTTCCACTACTATAAACTGAATGCAGGCAATTTTGCTTAAGAGTAATAATTTTAAAACTGCAATCAACTATGCATAAATTGCCTAAAACCATGCTGCTACTCTTGGTTTCATGGCTCAGTGCTCAAAGTTTGTAAAGAAGAGTGGCTCTGCATTGAAAACCCTTGAGAAATGCTAGTCTTCAATTGCCTATTTGGGAATGACATTAATTACAAAATACACAGGCAGAGTAACCACATAGAAAGCTGTCAGTGACAATAGCATGAATACTCCTAAGGGCTTTGTCCACACAACCTGCATACTTTTGCATCAATTTAAGTTGACTAATAAGATGACAGATTAAAAGGTTCTTTTTTTCCAACCCCAAAATGCAAACCCAAACATTGCTGCAAAGCTCAAAATTGTACTCCTGTGATTGTGCCTCTTTGGGCCACTTGTTCTGGCATGTTTAGCCACATGCAGAGACCCTGCAAGCAAGGTATACACAGCTTTAAAGGATAAGGCAATTATGTCTTGGCCAACACACACAAAAGATAGCCTGTATTTAACAACCCACATGGCTTGTTATACTCCCCACCCCAATAAGACACTCCAAGAGTGTTTGCAGGCCTGGTAGGCATTAGTCAGGAAGAGAAGGATTGAACTGTTTTGCTGCATGGCATAGATGCTGTTGCTGAGTTGTTCTCGGCCAGCATCTCTCTTTTTTTTTTTCTTTAGGATTTTATAACTTTCCATGCCAGTGCTTTCCTTCTTGAATCCTTGAGCTACTAATGATCCTGTCTCAGAATTCTTACCTGTCTGCAATTTTATCTTCCTTATGTCTGCTCTACAGACTTTTTCACAGCTCTTTCTCAAACTTAGCAATTTCCTCAGAAGTCTGAGCCAAGGTTATGCAGCTGGGCCACATCAGTGTGGGGCTTCCCATTCCTAGTACGACTGGACAAGTTACAGAGGGCTACGGAGAGGGATACCTACACCACCTTGCCGTTCATATTCTCCACCAGGAAAAGGTCAATGAAACATGGAATAAAAACTATAGCAAAGACTTTCCTATATGCCAAAATTTCACTTTAGAAAAGCTTCTAAATGATACTTGAAAGATTTTCTGAGGAAAATCCTTTGAGTTTTCCCCGACCACTTTCAAAACAGGATAGTTTGCTGTGACTCATATTACTTCGCACTAGTAATGTGGTCCTGAAGTACAGGTGCAAAGTGATTAAAAAGATAAGGAAGGATCCCTGCATGCGAGTTTGAGCCTCTTTCTGGCTGAATATTATCCATTTGTAAACACAGTGGCCTCTTGTGCCCTCCCGGTGCGAGCTAGACCTTGATAAAGATTATAGTAATGTCTCTTCTTCTGCAGAACTGTTTGTGGAATTGAGCAATATTTTAAACCTCACATAAAATCAGAGAGTAATTTGGGTTAGAAGAAAGCTCTGGAGGTCTCTAGTCCACACCCTGCTCAAAACAGTGCTGGCTTCAAAGCTAGATCAGGTTGCTCAGAGTCTTCTCCAGTCTAGTTTTGAAAATCTACAAGGATGGAGATCGCACAAAATCTCTTGGCAGGATATTCCAGTATTTGACAGTCCTCACCATGAACACTGTTTTCCTTATGTTAAGTCAGAATTTTTGTGGCAACTTGTGCCTGTTGCTTTTTGTTCTTTGTAGTGCACCTGAGTCGAGTCTGGCCCCATCTCCTCTGCAACCCCCCTTTACATAGTGGAAGATGGTAGTTAAATCATCACTTTGTCTTTTTTTCAGGCTAAATAACCCCAGCTCCTTTAACTTCACTTTTTATGCCATGCACTCCAGCTCCCCTCACTTGCCCTTCTCTGAACTCTCGAGTTTGTCAACATCTCTCTTGTACTGGGGAGCCCAAACTAGACACACTACTCCAGAAGTGGCCCCACAGATGATCAGCAAGCAGAATAACATCCCTTGACCTGCTGACTGTGATATTGCTAATACAGCCCAGGATGCAGTTGGTCTTCATCTCTGGGCACATTGCTGACCCACACTCAGCTTGGTGTCCACCAGGACCACTGGGCCTTCTCGGAAAAGCTACTTTCTAGCCAGTAGTCCCCCAGCCTGTCCTGGTGCATGGTATTATGCAAGCCCAGGTGCAGGACTTTGCACTTGTCTTTGCTGAACTTCATGAGGTTCCTGTCAGCCCACTTCTCCAGCCTGTCAAGGCAGCCCTGCCCTCATCCCCCCCCCCCCCCCCCCCCCCAAGTTTGTAAATCATAATAATTTGCATAAATGTTGCACTTAACCTGTTCTCTTTCCTCAAGTGATGTCAGTAGGAATAGGTAGTACTCCCTAATCACAAGGGGGAAAAAGCAGTCTTGGAGCTTGTGGCATATTTTAAAACTGTGCATTCACATGACTAAGTCTAGGGTCAAATCTCCAGTTGTTATGCACTGCCATTATTCCCTCCACTGGCTTTAATTTTTATTTTCTATTGTTTCTCTCCCCTCACTTTTGGATGCACAAGAAGGAAGTGAATGAAATCTGAACTTCTTCCAAAACAGTGAGAAATATATCATTTACTTCAGTAGACCAGCATTCCCTTCAATATTTCAGCTCTTTTCTTATAAAAAGACAAACTTCAACTGAGAAAATGCAGTGAAAGAAGAATACATCAGAACATTTTATAGTTTATATTGCTAAACATAACAAAGCATAAAAAGCTTCAAAAATGATACAAAACCCACAAGCTTTTTACAATAGAATAGCTCATTTTGCACTTTTATGTTCATTTTGGCTTGTAATTTGCTTAAAAGCCCTGCAGAGAGATGCATTTATGTTTTGATAAAAATGGTTAGCATATATGCTAGTGCACTTAGATTGTCTTGTTTGCATGGGCAATGAAGTTCAAGGTTAATCTCGTCTAATCTAAATGATGCTCACATTAGATTTTGCCAGAGAGCTGCAGAGCGAGGGATCCCATGTCTGTGCAGTGAAGCAGGCACTTACCTCCCAGATTTCTTAAAAAGGGCATTGTTTCCATATGCTTATATTGTGTCCTCGATTCAACTCAAATGTCAGAAAGCAATTAACTGTTTTCATCCCTGCTTCTGGCTGGATGCACAGGCAGTAGCAAGCTGCCTGGTTTTCAGAACATTTGACATCAAGGGCTAAATTTGCACTTCAGTGCGTGGGATTCATCCCTCTGCCTCCTGTTAACATTAATGGGGATCCCTTCACTAAATCCCCTGCAGTACACTGAAAATCTCTTCCTGTTTATAACTCGGGGTCATGCTGTTGTTTCTCCCTGGATTGTGTCCTGAGGGGATTATTTCCATTTTTATGCCTGTGCTTTCATATAAAATAGAAGATGATTTTAACATTTCCAGGCAGTATAATTTGCCTTTCATGAGTCTCTAGGAGCTTTAAGATGATTAATATGTTGTAGTTTTAATTTCCCTCTAAAGTTGGTCACACCAAGAAACAGTTCTTCTGGCCCCCAAACAAAAAAAAGAATAAAGTACATCCCCTTACAACTCTTTCGTTTTATTGTGAATTGCTTCTACTCCTGCTTCTTCAAGACCTGAAATCCCAGTCTGCAGCTCATCTGGACTGACATTTTGCAAGAGTACCTTGTGGTTCCTGCACAGGCCATGTGCACAGGTCCTGTGTAAATGTACTGCTGGGAACGTCAAGGAGTTTTAACCCCTGGAAAGCACTCCCAAATTTCATAGCATACAAGTAGTCCTTCCGTGGAAGAGCATTGCTCTGCATGTGTATAAGGTGTGTTATTGACTTGTCTTTGCAGCTGGGGGTACATAATAGCAATTAAATAGGGAGTTATTTGGGCAGATGAAAGCTGATCACAACTGTCTTTTCAGGGTGGAGAAAAATTGCAGCAAGAGATGAAGTGAGAGAGCTGTGCAAACATTAAGGAGCAAATGCATTAAGAAATGACTGAAACGTCTAGCATGCTGTGCTGGTTTTGGCTGGGGTAGAGTTAATTTTCTTCGTAGTAGCTTGTATGGGGCTGTGTTTTAGATTTGTGCTGAAAACAGTGTTGATAACACGGGGATGTTTTAGCTATTGCTGAGCAGTGCTTGCACAGAGTCAAGGCCTTTTCTGCCTCTCACACCACCCCACCAGCGAGGAGGCTGGGGGTGC